>NC_143396.1:144442488-144745296 GCF_052110815.1 Crocodylus siamensis
TAGCTCCTTCACAGAGATAAGACATCATGGCTACATTGACTTCAGTGGAACTATGGTAATTGACACAAGCTGAATATCTAGTTTCATAGTTGGTAGGGTTGGAAAAGACCTAAGCAGATCATCAAGTCGGGCCCCCTGACATGAGCAGGAAAAGATGCTGGGGTCGTTTAAGTGACTGTCTAGCCTCCTTTTGAAGACCCCCAGGGGTAGGGGCGAGCACCACCTCCCTTGGAAGTTGGTTCCAGCTCCTAGCCACCCTGACCATGAAGTAGTGCCTCCTGATGTCCAGCCTGAATCTACTCTCAGTCAGCTTATGGCCATTATTCCTTGTTACTCCCAGTAGAGCTTGGGGGAGCAGGGACTCTCCCATTGCCTGCTGGTCCCCCTTGGCAATTGTAGGCAGCTATCAAATTCCCTCTCAGCCTTCTTTTGTGGAGGCTGAACAGGTTCAGGTCCTTTAGCCTCTCCTCATAGGGCCTACCCCATTCCCCCCAATCATGCGAGTGGCCCTCCTCCGGACCCTCTCGATGCTATCCACATCCCTCTTGAAGTGTGACGCCCAGAACTGGATGCAGGACTCTGATTGCAGCCTAACCAATGTTGCACAGAGGGGGAGGATCACCTCCTTGGACCTGCTTGTGATGCATCTATGGATGCATGACAATATGCATTTAGTCTTCCTGCCCGTGTCACCACATTGGCAGCCCAAGTTCATCTGGGAATCAATAGTGACTCCAAAATTCTTTTCCGCCTCTGTGCTGACAAGAAGGGAGTTCCCCAGCCTGTAGGTATGCTACTGGTTCTTCCTCCCCAGGTGCAGCACCTTGCACTTGTCAGTATTGAAACCCAGCCTATTCTCATCTGCCCACCACTGTAACCTGTCCAGATCTAGCTGTAGCCTGTCCCTCACTTCTAGTATGCTCACTTCTCTCCATATCTTAGTGTCAGCTGCAAATTTGAACAAGGTGCTTTTCACCCCCTCATCCAAGTCGCCAATGAAGATATTGAACAGTGCAGGCCCGAGGACTGAGCTCTGGGGGACCTCACTGCCCACGTCTCTCCAGGTCAAAAATGATCCATCCACCACCACTCTCTGGCTGTGGCCCTCTACCCAATTAGTGACCCATCTGACTGTGTAGGTGTCAACACCACAGTCACCTAATTTTTTAATGAGGATGGGGTGAGAGACAGTGTTGAAGGCCTTCCTAAAGTCCAGAAAGATTACGTCCACTGCGACACCTGTGTCCAAGGCTTTTGTGACCTGGTCATACAAGGCCACCAGGTTGGTCTGACAGGACTTGCCTCTAATTGTAGCAAACCCCCCAGTTTGTGCGGGGGGGTATTATTATTTATTTTAAAATGCATTCCTTCCCCTTCCCCAACCATTCTGACTTTTTCTCTCCCTTTCTATTCCCTATAGATAAGTATAAGTGAACTCAGACTTAGGATAAGCTTTAACATTTTTATTTTGTTAGCAAGTTTTTGGTTTTGGATATGCACTGTTTTATATTGTATAATTATTAGGTTTGTATTGCTTTTTACTGTTGTACATTGTATTTTTATCATTTTTGTATTGATCATTATTGTTTCATATGGATATTGTATGGTTTAGGCCTGTGTTTGTAAGTGAACCAAAGTCATTTCAAGTTTCTATTTTATATATCAAGCCTTCATCTCGTGTCCTCTGCCTGGGCATCCCATGTTGCAACTGTATGAATCACATACCTGTCCCATTTAAATTGGTTCCCAGATGAATGAGAACGATTGGGAATGACTGAACACCTTGAGAAGCTGGATACCTTCAAGTCAGCTGGCGCTGACAACCTGCACCCCAGGGTACTCAAGGAGCTGGCGAGCGTCATAGCCCAGCCCCTGGCACGGATCTTTGAAAACTCCTGGCGATCTGGTGTAGTGCCCGAAGACTGGAAGAAGGCCAATGTGGTGCCGATCTTCAAGAAAGGGAGGAGAGTGGATCGGGCTAACTATAGGCCCATTAGCCTGACTTCTATCCTGGGGAAGATCTTAGAAAAGTTTATTAAGGAGGCCATCCTTGAGGGACTGGCCCAGGCTAACATTCTAAGGGACAGCCAGCATGGGTTTGTTGCGGGTAGGTCTTGTTTGACCAATCTCATTTCCTTCTATGACCAGGTGACCTACCTACCTGGACGAGGGAGAAGAGATTGATGTCATATATCTTGACTTCAAAAAAGCTTTTGATCTGGTATCCCATGATCACCTCTTGGCCAAACTGCCCAGTTGTGGCTTTGGCTCCACCACGATCCGCTGCCTGGGAAATTGGCTTCGTGGTCGGACCCAGAGGGTTGTGATTGATGGCAGTCACTCATCGTGGTGCCCTGTGACCAGTGGGGTCCCTCAAGGCTCTGTCCTGGGACCCATACTGTTCAACATCTTCATTAACGATGTGGACATTGGAGTCAGGAGTGGACTGGCCAAGTTCGCCGATGACACCAAACTTTGGGGCAAAGCATCCACGCCAGAAGATAGGCGGGTGATCCAGGCTGACCTGGACAAGCTCAGCAAATGGGCAGACGAGAACCTCATGGTGTTTAACACCAAAAAATGCAAGGTTCTCCACCTTGGGAGGAAAAACCTGCAGCATCCTTATAGGCTCGGCCGTGCTACGTTGGATAGCACTACAGAAGAAAAAGACTTGGGGGTCATCATTGACCACAAGATGAACATGAGCCTGCAATGCGATGCTGTGGCTAGTAAAGCAACCAAAATGCTGGCGTGCATCCACAGATGCTTCTCGAGCAAATCCCGGGACGTCATTCTCCCCTTGTACTCGGCCTTGGTGAGGCCGCAGCTGGAGTACTGCGTCCAGTTTTGGGCTCCACAATTCAAAAAGGATGTGGAGAAGCTTGAGAGAGTCCAGAGGAGAGCTACGCGCGTGATCAGAGGTCAGGAAAACAGATCTTACGATGACAGGCTGAGAGCCATGGGACTCTTTAGCCTGGAAAAGCACAGGCTCAGGGGTGATCTGATGGCCACCTATAAGTTTATCAGGGGTGACCACCAGGATCTGGGGGAACATCTGTTCACCAGAGTGCCCCAAGGGATGACGAGGTCGAACGGTCACAAACTCCTGCAAGACCGTTTCAGGCTGGACATAAGGAAGAATTTCTTTACTGTCCGAGCCCCCAAGGTCTGGAACAGTCTGCCAGCGGAGGTGGTTCAAGCACCTCCATTGAACACCTTCAAGAGTAAATTGGATGCTTATCTTGCTGGGATCCTATGACCCCAGCTGACTTCCTGCCCTTTGGGCAGGGGGCTGGACCCGATGATCTCCCAAGGTCCCTTTCAGCCCTGATGTCTATGAAATCTACGAAATCAATGAAATACAATGGTAGCAGGCCTCTACTGAATGGCCTGTAACGACTGGGCCATCGCTTCACATTGATTCATCCAGGAACCACGGACGTCACCCAGAAACAGAGACAAGAACCCAGCATTTGAAAGACAAAGACCCTGCAGAACCAGCAACTCTACCATTATACCCCACTATTACAGACACCCAAAACTGCACATCCCTGCATGGAGCACACATGCTCAGTACGCCAGGGGCTGACCCTTGCCTGGGCATGCCTCTGTCACTAGGGTCACACAAGGTCTGCCCCTATAAAAAGGGGCAGTGAAGACAGACACAGTAGACCAGCACCATGCCACACCACCTATCCACCCAGAGGCCCTGCCGGCGACCCCCCCCTGGACAACATCTATTGGACAAGGACCCCTTCCCAGCCTGGGATAGGTAGATATTAACTGTACACCTCCTCCTACAATTTGGACTCTCTCTGTCTCTCTTTCTCCTCCTGGACTTCAATGAACTTCAGCCCCTGCACCAAGCCTCTCTAACCCCTGCTGCCATTGTGTGTGTGTAGGTGCAAGGGAACCAATAAGACATTGTGTCACCATCTCCCCTGTTCAATAAAACCACTGTCATTTGCAACCCTGAGCTGGGTCATGTTTTACTAAATCCCAGTCCTTTCCTTATCTTAAATTCCAGACTTGTTCTCTCTCTCAGCTCCAGCCCCACCCCCTGCTAGTTTCCCGATCTCCTCCCAATTCCATTTCCCCATTTCTGCCACCTCTCAGCCTCTCCTTGCTTTCATACTGTCCCTGCTGCCTTTCAGCCTCCTGTGCCATCTACTGCCTTTTCCCTGTGACTTTCTGCAATCTTTCTCTGCTTCCCCACTGCCCTGCTGACTTTCCGTCTCCCCTGCTGCTTTTCCTGTGATGTTTTGCTGTCCATCTCTCTGTTTTCAGGCTTCCCCTGCACCTTCTGTAGTCACATCCCCTCACCCCAGCTTCCCAGCTCCTCATGGCTGTCCAGAAGTTTTCTCCAGCTCCCAGCACCTACTGCCACTCCCTGCAACTTCTCTAGCTGCCTAGGAGCCATCCTCTGGCTCCCCACTCCCAGAGCCCCTCTTTAACATCCACACTTTCCCTTAGTCCCATTTTCCCTCTCCCCTCCTACCTTTTCAGCTTCCCTGTAGCTCTGGCTCTAATCCCAGCCTCTGTACCAGCATGGCTCCCCTGTTCTGCAGGCTTTGGGTGTTGTCTTTTAATCAGTTAAGATCAATTAACCTAAAGTTACCCCTGAGCCTCAGTTCTTCAGCCCAGGCCCCTCTAGTCTAGCTGTTCTAATCCCGGTCCTGGTGACTTTCACTCCCTACACTTCTACTTTCTTACCTAAACCTTAACCTTTCCCCAGATATCCCAAATACACCAAGCACATACATACATACACACATCACAACACCCAACTTAGGAACTCACCTGTGTGTATGCATAGGTGGGTGGTATGTGTGTGAATTAGTGAATGCACATATACACACACACACACATATAGGTATCATTGTGTGTGTGTGTAGTATATGAATTAGTAATCCATGTATGTGTATTGGATGTGCAGGTGTTGGTAACTGATTCTGTATAAATGTGGTATGTGTAGTGTGTATGGGCTTAAACTAGGTAGGTGTGCATGAACCTAGACTGGTTATTTTGAACATGTGTGTATCTGAGTTGCTAGTGTGAGTGTGTATGCCTAGTAGGGGTGTATGAACCTAGTGAGTGTATGTGTGCTTAATTGATTTTTATGTGTGCATGTGCAATTGTACAGCACACCCTCTTGTCTAACTGTGTAATATTGAGACCCTAAGCATTGGCCTGACCCCTCAGGGCAACATAATGAACCCATGTTGATTGCCTCTAAGCATAATGTCCCCTGCTGGTCCCTTGCAGATGTGCTCCTGAATAATTTTCTCAAAGAGCTTCCCCAGGACTGAGGTAAAACTAACAGACCTATAGTTTCCTGGGTCCTCTTTCCTCTCTTTTTTGAAAATGGGGACCACATTGGTCCTTTTCCAGTCCTTTGGCACCATGCCAGAGCACCACAAGTGCTCATAAAGCTGTGCCAGGGTCCTGCAATGACCTCTACCAATTCCCTCAGCACTCTGGGGTGGAGATAGTCAGGACTTGCTGATTTGAACATGTGTACTCCCTGCAGAAGTACCCTGACTAGGTCCTCACTGACTCTGGGCCTCGTTGTGCCTCCCCTGGGTCCATCCAGATTCCCAGTGGGGGGATGTCCATGTCCCTGCTCAGAAAAATGGAAGAGAAGAATCTGTTAAAAAGATTAGCTTTGTCATCTGGTGCTACCACCAGATTACCAAGCATGTCCTGCAGAGGCCCCACATTACTTGGTACCTTCTTTTTACCCCCTATGTATTTAAAAAAGGACTTCTTGTTGTCTTTGATCTGGGTCGCTAGTCCCAGTTCCATCTCTGCCTTAGCCTTCCTAACAGACCCCATACAATCTCGAGCAGTAGAGGTATAATCCTTCTTGGTGATGGCCCGTGCCTTCCATTGGGTGTACACTTCTTTTTGGCTTTGAGACGTTCCTGGATGCTTTTGGTGAGCCCTGGAGCTTTTGAAAGCTCTTGCCCCCTTTGATCCACATGGGGAAGTCAAACATTTGTTAGATTTATTTCCTACCAGCAGGAGAAACACAAAACTACAGCCTAGGGGAATACTGTTAAGTGGCTGATTTATAAAGTTATAAAGTGAAAGAGCTATGCAGGATCTGAATGTAACATTTTAAGGTGGTCATATTACAAGCTTGAACTCCCTGCTAGAATTCCTACATATAATAAGAATGCAATGAGATAAATCTGTAAAGAGCCTGCCCCCTAATTTTTATTCAAATAGCTAAAGCTAAGCTAGCATCTTTAAAAAGCAAAATTCAAAACAAACAGAGCACCACAGCCAGAAAAGCAGTTTGGGAGTGAGAGGGAGAAAGTCAATGTGTTAGACTGTCCTAAGCAAACAGCATAAATGTAATCCCAACCAGAAGAGCCTGATTTACCATATTTTCTTGCATATGACACACACTTTCCCCCCAAAATTCAGCTGCTGAAATTGGCATGTGCATTATAAGCAAGGAAATGTGGTAAAAACAGTTTCTGCAGCATAAGCACCTGCTGCAAGAAAGAGGAAAGCACTACATGATGTGTTCCATAGGGCGCAGCTCAATGAACATGCTGGCTCCCTGACTGCTGCTACTTATCTCTATTTTCAAGGAAAGATATCTTTTCTCCTCATTCTTCCTTTTAAAAACAAGGTGCATCTTTTTTCTGGGGCATATTTCATGCAATAAATTTTGGTAATGCCAAGCAATCTGACTGCCCTTAGTTAACCATTTGCAGCTTCAGACTCAAAATTCAGAATGCCATCCAAAAGCAAACCTGTAAGCTTCTTGACTATCTGGATAGTATGCCCAAGCTGCACATTTCTCTGATGAAAAAAGGAAGTTGTACTCAAGCAAGCTTCATACATTGTAAACAAATTAAAGTGCTTTTAATCTTGCAAAAATTCTTTCAAAGCCCCATGTTTAGACAAAGCATCAAGATTCTTATACACTGCCACCCTGTGGCATTTCTAAGATACTGTCAGATATTTTTGCACTGAATTCCTTGTATTTTGTCTTTTTGGAGGGTAACGGAATGTATTCATCAGCAAGAGGTCACTTAGAGTAGTGACTACACATGGATTATACATTATTTTCAAATACTTAACATTAATACCATTCCCTCCCTTTTTTTTCATATTCCTTGACCTCTTGCATGGCACCTTATTATAGCCCAGCTCATAAGGTAGGATTCTATCAGAACAACCAGTGAATGAAACGCTACAATATAGTAAACTTCATGTGCATTCTGTAATTTTGCTGGCACACTGAAATATAATCACAGCTATTGAATTTTCTGTGCTGCATCTCATGAGCCATTTCTCTGGCATGCTTTCTTCCCTTTCCAATATTTGTTCTGAAGATTATGGGATAAATTTGGCATACCCCACTCCAGATCAAAATGAGGCAAAGCTCCCAAAGAAGGCAATTTTATTTTTTGTCTGACTGAATCCTTTGAAACAATGGCAGCTGGATTCATCCCTGTACTTCTTCATTAACTCATTTAGATTTAGTTTTTATTGCCTGCTTATTTTTTATTTTGTTATTTACAATATATTACACCATTAGGTTCAAGGACTGTGTGCTTTCACTAACATGTATTAGATTGGTTATCCTATCTCCCCCAGAGTAGGAGAAGGAAATTAATTTTGCACAGAACAGTACAGGTACAGCATGAATAATCCATGTGTGAACAGGATACAAATGCACTGCTTTTCCCACTTCTGCTTCAGAGCAGCAGCACTAATTCTAACCCTAGCCCCAAGTGTGCAAAATATGATACAAATCCTTAATTAAAATGAGCTTGTGAATACTGCAAGATAGGTCTAAAGCAAATAATCATAACAAAACCAGATTTCCACTCTTGAAAGAGGTCTTGATAATTCTGCTGCTGCTACTTTCAACAAGATAAGGTATATACACTAATGAATAGCAGAACTTCAATTTCTAGAGACATCCATTCACAGTGGGTAGAATAAAGCTTTTGTCATTATCTAAAAAGAAGCTGTACTGAGCATTTATTTTCTATCCCTTTAAAAATCTTACTTTAGTTATTGCCTGTTAGTTCAACCCTCTGCTCCCCCAACTCCCTCTCTGCCTCTTCTCCAAGGTTAAAGCAGACATTGAATTCACTTCCTTACCTCATTCCTGGATCTGCTGTGACCCAGTATCTGCTTTTTGGTGACATCAGCCATCATGGAGTAAGAAGTCTCATCTTAACTACCATCAAAGCCACAAAGCCTATTTTCCAACCTCCTTGAGTCATATACTTTTGACATGGTTGTTTGCACTGTGCTGCTTGATCTCTCCTCACACTGAGCTGGCTTAGTTCTGGGTTCATAGCAGTTTTTTTCAGGATCTTGTCAGCTTCTCTGTCTTCCCTATGCCCCCTCTCTGTAAAGACCCCTCCAGCCTGGTTCCTTCGATATCAGCCTTTATGACCATGCTTCACCCTCCTACATGTGTTTCACTTATCTCTGTGCCAGTTACTCTCAAATCCGTCTTTCCACTCTGAAAGGCTGTCTTTCAGAAATCTTACCTTCATTTCAAGCTTCCTGTGGGATAAGGAAGATCTTAAAGTTTTTCTTTTCTGCTACTCATTCTCCTCAGTCACAAATCATAGTACCATTGTCCTTCCCACTATGTAAGATTATAACCAAGGCACCATCATCAAGTTTTCCCTTTCTCATTTGAGACCCACACCCAAGATGCAAAAAGGAAAAGAAAACACTTGTTGTGTGAAAGTGATCAGTCTTCTACTTTCTTCCTGAAAATAGCTAGCTGAAGCCCACGGTATCACATATTTTCAGTGTTCCGCACTTTGAAATGGTGGCAGCGGCACTTTAGCTAAAGCTTGTTCAACAACCTTCAGTTAAAAAGCCCCCACTGCCATTTTGAAGTGTGGGAACGCTGAATACATGAGATGCCAAGGCTGCTGAAGCTCACTAATTAGCACACTTTAGTAGACTCTATTAATTGACTCTGCTCCAATGCGCTGTAATTACAGTGCATCAGAACAGTGTCCCCACACATCCATAGGCACCCAGCAGATTAAGCTTGTTTCCAAGTGTGTGTGTTCTTTATATAGCCAGTAAAGTTGGAGCCATATATAGACACATGGTTGAAGTGATGAGTTACTATGTTACCTCACCATTAAGCTTTACATCCAAGCCTCAGGATGATGTCACATGTTCAATTTAACACTTACTAAATTCAATTAAAATGCAAGCGGATAGTAATTTAAGATGTGCTAGTAACCCTCAGGGCATTGCAATGGTTAACCCTTCTAGGCAAGGGTTATCTCCTAACACATACTAACTTTAATAGGTCACTACAGTCCAATGATTTGCAACTGTTGCAACTGAATATGTAACATCAGTCTAAGGTATTACATTTAGCATGCATTTGATTTAGCTCATAGTAAGCATGTGACTTGAACAGTTTTCTGAGCAGTCGCGCATACTGTGACTTACTATGATCTAAACAGATTGTAGCATCTCACTAGAGATTTGAACCAGCTCTTGTGAGATTCCAGGGCTGAGTCCAAAAATCAGCTGATTGTCAGGCTCTAAACCCCAATCTGAGTCTCTGATATTACCTCCGTGGACAAGTCCAACATTAGGTCAACAAGTTTTAAGTAGCACAACATGGAGATGCTCCAAACATGAAAGCAGAAAGGTACAGTCAAACCTTCTCCTTTTTGTGGTAGAACTCTGTAAACAGTCCTTAAATCTTTAGGTCCCCTCCTGAAGACAAAAATATAACCACTGCTTTCCCTACACTACAGGCTAAAACAGTGGTTCTCAACCTTTCCAGACTCAAGGCACCCCTTCTATCTTCTGTGAACTGAGCAGCACCCCATTTCAAAAACTGATTTATTACAGAGCTTACCTCCTTGCAGAAAGGCAGGCAGTGGGGCTGGGAAAACTATTAAGTCAGGCAGGAAGAACCAGAGCCTGCCCTTATCTGCTTATCTCCTCAAACCTGAAACCTGAGTTTGCCTTTATTTGTTTATCTCCTCACACTTCCTGCAGCACCCTTTGAGGGATCTCACAGCACCCCCAAGGACACCTTGGTTGAGAATCACGGGGCCAGAAGAACAGGATCTTAAGGAAATAGTCAACTGCCTCAGCCTCAAACTTCATTCTTTCCTCAGACCTCCTTCCTGCCCAAGTCAGCCTGCCAGGCTGCTAGACCTCCATCCCAGCCTGTCCATAAACTTTTTCACTGACTAATGTAAAAGAGCCATAAAACATTTAGCCAGAAATCTCCTTTCACACCTTTTCCAAGACCTCTAAGCTTCAGCACAGCTATTTGCCACCAGCTCATACCTGCTAAGCAAAACACCTCTTACTCTTCTCTGACCTAGAACAAAAAGTTTATTAGCACACTCCAGACAGCCTCTGCATCTTGTGTATCAGCATCCCCATGCTTCAAAATGTCAACGTGGTTGCTTTAACTAAATCTCATTTAATGAGCTTTAGTTAAAGTACACCTGCCACTACTTTGAAGTGCAGGGATGCTGATACATGATACACTGCAGGTACTTAATTAAAGGACTCCCCCCCACCCCCAACATGTGTAAAAGCACCCATTATTTCCTTTCCATGTGTCAGTGCATGCCTTTCTGAGACCAAGTGGAAGGACTTTTGTTAATTAGCCAGCAAACTGGTTCAGTGGAGCAGGGCAGACTGTCTTCCTGGCTCTTCATGGGAAATGAACCCCTTCCTTGACCAGCCCAATATAGAGTACATTCCCCTCATCTCAGATATTTTTAAATTCCTTCTGCTCTGCAAGAACTGTAATATTTTTTCCTTGGCTATATTTTCTCATGATGAGCTAGAAGAAGCTGTGATTGAGCACAATACCATTACAACACAGTTTTGCTTTAAGAAAACATAATGGTGTGAAAAAAATAAAAACACAAAGTTTTCAAAACAACAATACATATGGGCACTCCACACTGTTTAACTAAATAGTGACAGTCATAAATAGTGTGAAATATGCCTAAATTTGTCCTAAGATAGTGGCAGCATAACATGCCCCAGACATTATAGTTCAGTTGGAACTTGGTGTCTGCAGATTTTGGCTCCTGATGGCCATTCATAAACAGCAGATTGCTTGATTTTAAAAAATGTATGTTGAGGCCTCAACCAAGTCGGTGAACTCCCTTTCACTTGAATGGCCTTTGAACAGCCCCTTGCTGCACAGTGTATTTAGGAAATTCCACCCCCACTTCCCACCAGTAGCTCCAGCCAATATTTTCTACTTAATATCCAAGGGAACTGCTATTTTCAGCAACTGGAAGCCCTGTACAGTTAACAAAGCCATAAAGGGAGGCACAGTCAATGAAAACATACAGTGTCAAATTAATAAGTGAAGCCTCTAGCCATTTCCAGCTTAATTCAGAATCCGGGGAGTCTTTAGAAACAGAAAGAAAGAACTGTTCTTTTCCTTTAGCTGTATTGCATGACTTTTTAGCTGAGACCCTAAGACTCCAATCACTAATCTATGTGTGATGGCTATAGGGATATTTTAGTGGTACACCAGAGTGCACTGTGGAATTGAAGCATGTTACGTATTAAAGGCTACTATATAGTCAAGAACCTTGATATAATCCATTCACTTTTCATACTAAAAAAAGAAGCAAACCAACTTGTCAGGGTGAAGAACATTGAACTCTTTATTCAAAAACAGGGTCCCAACCCTAGCTGAGCATCCTGGCACTAGTTTTGTATAATAATAGGTTATCTGGGTTCCCAGTTCAGGTAAACACTTAAATGTCTATTTTTAAGCATGAGATATATCCCACTGAAGCCAGTGAGGTTATTCACGTATTTAAGGTAGACACACACTTAAATATCTTGTGGAATGACCTGAACTCAATAACTCATTTAATCACAAACTTAACTCCATTTGACTTCAGTAGCTTCAGTGTTTTGCCTGATTGGGACCTATCTAAATAAACCTCACAGATCCTCCGGAAAAGATTTCATTTTAATTACATTATACAACACAGAGGCTTTGAAGGAGGCTTAGACTCCATTTGACAGTGGTAATAGCTAACTACAAAAATCTATATTGAAACATAATTTCATACTCCTAAATAGTTTCATAGTTGGTACAGTCGGAAGGGACCTGAGCAGATCATCAAGTCTGACCCCCTGCCATGGCAGGAAAGAGTACTGGAGTCAAACGAGTTGCTGGTGTGAGGTATGGGGTGTGTCCAGTTCCAGCTTTTCCCTTCCCCAGTGGAACACTGCATGGCTGGGAGGGCATTTCTGAGGGCTAGTCACTTCCAAGAAGTAGATTGACCCCTTGAAGCCCAAGGACTGGGAGAGCACAGGCTGTCCTCTCTTTTGTCTTTGTACCCAGTTCTGCTTTAGCAGTGATGAAATCAGTCAAGAGGGGAACAGTCAGGAGAAAGGCCTGGGAGACATGGATGAAGGTGGGAGAAAATGAAATACAAGTAGAGATAGGTTAGATTTGGAGTGACAGAGATGGAGGAGGAGAAATAACAGTTCTTGTTGTGACCTTTTCCTCAATTTTTAGCTAATATACCTGGATCAGTACCCCGAAGTCATTCAGCAATCAGTTTAATACAGTATTTAATTCTGTAACGACATATGAAATAATACATAACCCATACAAAGGTCACCTTCTGAACTGCAGCAAGGGAGGAGGGAAGGGACATGCAAACACTAAGCCATTCCTAGACTTCAAAGTCGAATTGATTATCATGAGGATGGATCAGTTAACTGCAGACTGGAGTGCTCTAACCTCTGTGGGCAAGTCTCTTTCTGTACTAAGGAATGTTTCTCAATTCTGAACTGGTCCAAACTCCCTTATTCCATCCTATCATACCATGGGATTTTAGCAGTCTGCATCATACACAGTACATCAAAAATACCTTGTGTGGGCACCTCTACTGCTGCATATAAAATCTACATGATCAAAGCAAATGAACAAAGATTGCATGACTAAAGTCACTTTGCTGGGTTTTGCAAAGCTTATTGAAATGTTTCATCAGTCCTGTTAATAAACTCTTTACAGTTATATTCCCCCTCAGAGAGGTTTGCAGCAATTCCTGTTTGGAAGAATACTTAATAAAAGGAAAATATTAGGAATTTTATCTGGATTTGTGGGATACAGCAACATCTTCTCTGATTCAGTAGGTAAGACTTGGTTAACATGCATCACTGATGGAGGCAGGCATTCTACATTGTATCAGTATTCAGAGAATGTATTAGCTGGAATGATTTTTCTGTTGCTAAATCTAATTTTTGCGTCCTAATAAGCAAAGTCAGTTCATGTGAAAGACTGCTTTGACTCTTAGAAGGAAACTGAAAGAGCACTTACAGAACTATCTGAAAATATCATGTCTTTTCCTCTTCAGTTATCACTAGCTTGCTTCATTTTCATATTGCCACATTCATTTTATTAATAATAATTACTCCTCTAAAATATTGTGACTATGGTTTATTGGAGCCACTATGGTTTACTGTAGATGCATCATTGTGGGAGCACCCATTCACCACCCAAATCTGCCTGAATCTGTACCCCCAATATCCTTTTGCCTTCCTCCTCAAAACATTTTTCCCCTTGCACATGTACTGAATGGATAAAATGATCAAATAGTTTCTGTACCACTGTGGTTCAGGACCAGAAACTCCTCTTTTCCAGGACAGCAGCCACTTCATTGACCCATGTTCTGACTCATTCTTTTCCAGCTGGTCCCACATCCTCCCTTCCTGCGTGGTCAGTAAGCCAACTTTATGAGCAGGACTAAAGGGTGCTTTAGGCAATGCCTAGACTATGGAGTGAATTCTATGGAGTGACTATGTGGAACCCATGATCAGGAAACCATGTGGAGGCAGATAGCACAGCCAGGTTCTAAAAGGGACTGGACAAATTCATAGATGATAGCTCTATTAATGGCTATTGTACAGAACAGTTGGAGATGTTTCCTAAACCAATAATAGTTGGTGCCAGCAAGGATATTGAATAGGGAATAGATCACTTGAGAAATATCTGGCTCAGTGCTCCTCCTTTATAGTCTGAATTTCTGCCACTACAGGAGACAGAATCCTAGTCTAGATGGACTATTGATCTAACCAAGTATGGCACTTATGTTCTTATGTACAAAGTGCATAATGCAAATAGCCCCACAATGGCTTGCTGAGATGTGTTAAAGCAGGAGCACCACAAAAGTGCTCAGTGGATTTTCTCAGTGTCAACTAAATCATTTACATGTTGAAAACACAACAACCTTCCTCTTGATGTGATCAACACTGAGACAGAAAATATTTTAAATAATCAGCAACCAATAGGCCTGTGCGAGTCAGCAGCGATCTGATCCAGAGATCTGGATTGGTTTGCTGCTTCAATCTGTCCAAAGTGGCTCTGAAGGGATCAATTAAATATCTATAACTTTGTTGTTTTATCTTCAATTTGGGTGCAACTTGCAGGGGCAGTAGCCTCTGCTAAGAGCATGAAGTCTGACAGGTTTCAAGAAGATAGGTTTTTGGGGAAACTGCACCCCAAATTTGTGAAAGCAAAACACCTGTTACATCTATGTGTTATAACACAGGGGGCTAAAAACTGCAGGAGTAATGGTGTCTGGTGAGGCCACAAAGCATGGCAAGTTTCAAGAAGATTGGTGCAGGCATTTGGGGGAACCTGCATCCAAATTCTTGAAAGCAAAACTCCTACCATGTCTATGTGTTACACCACAGCGGGCTGAAAACTGCAGCAGTGGTAGCTCCTGGTGAGGCCACAAAGCCTGCCAAGTTTCAAGAAGATTGGTGCTGGGGTTTGGGGGGAACTGCACCCCAAGCTTCTGACAGGCAAAACTCATGATGTGGGTTGGTGACATTGTGTGTGTGTTAAGGTGGCACTGGGGCCGCTGCACAACATGGCAGTGTGCCCCAGTGAGGTCTCCTCCTCCCTTACAGCCACACACCTGGTCCTCCACTTTACATGACAACAGGTACAATAACTTAGCTGGTTCAACACTAGTAGCATCAGCAGCAGCATCTTTTTATAAAGGAATTGACAGCAAGAAGTAAAGATGTTGGGTTGTGTTGGGCATATGATGTTACTCATGGTGTGTGACGGCTTGTCTTGTGTTTTTATGTCTATATGTGTATTATGAAAAAAAAGTAGTGCTTAAAAAATGTATCTTTGGAAGCTTTAGGGTTGAAAACCCCTTTGTCAGGCTGAGGAAGTATCTGCAGTTGGTCCTGGATGGAAGCAATAATAAAGAAGCCAGAGGCTGGCCTGGCCCGCAATGCAGGCAAGAAAACCAGTCCATGAAAATGGAAATGGAGATGTCAGGGGGTGAGGGACATGCTGGGGTAGGGGGGAAAGGGGGATGTAGCAGCACAGGTAAAAGTGCAGAGGTACCTGGGGAGTCAGGTGTCCGGCAGGTTGCAGTGTGTCAGAATTTCACTGTGTATATTGAGTCCAAGAGTTTCTGTACCTACTACCTAGGAGGCTGATGAAGTGCAGTTCATAGGCCCAGGTCTGAAAAATGGTTTGTACATTCAAACAAGCACCTAACCTCATCACCAGAACTGAAGGCAACTTCCTACAGCTCAAAACACAAAACCTGCCAACTACCTCCTGTACACCCACAAACTGCACACCAGAATCTATCAAAGACAACAATACCCAACTAACTGTGGGGGCACATTCCTCACAAAAGAAAAACCACTCTGCCTCCAGTCTCTCAGGCCTGATCCTGAGAGGGAACAAATTACAATGCAAGCCACCCAGTTTATGGGGAACCCTAGCAGACCTATCGTATCCAACCATGGGACCCTAACTGAGGAAATATCAGGTTTTGTTGAATCAATTCTAAAACCGCTCATCACCCACAGAGCAAGTTTTGTCAAAGACACTACAGACTTTCTATAGAAACTTAAAAACATAGACCACTGTCCCAGCAACACCCTCCTAGCCACCATGAACATTACCAGCCTATATACCAACATGCAACACCAGGATGGCATCCAAGCCTGCCTTACATATCTACAGGAAAAAAATTACAACTCAGAATACAGACCCAAAGATATTATTTACCTTATACACCTCATCCTCACACACAACAGTTTCACTTTTAATAACCAACGCTTCCTTTAGATGATGGGAACAACTATGGGCACCAAAATGGCCCCACAGTAAGCCAACCTTTTTATGAGCCACCTGGAAAAAGACTTCCTCAAGAACTGCACCATCAAACCCTTGCCATACTCATTGATGACATCTTCATCATTTGGACTGAAAACCTGCAATCTCTGATTGAGTTCCATCAGAAATTCAGCAATCACCATTCCTCCATCCAACTTTCTCTAGAATACTCCATCATGAACATCTCCTTTTTAGACACAATGATCAGTATCCAGAATGATAAATTGCAGACCATGTTATACAAGAAACTCACAGACCAACATACATATCTGCACAGAACCAGCAATCACTCTAAACACACCAAAAAAGCTCAGATACCACCAAATTTGCACTGAAGAGAACACCCGGGTTTGCCACCTCACCAATCTTAAAAAGGCTTTCACCCAACAAGGACACTCCTCCAGATCAATAGATCGTACATTTGAAAGAGCCACCCGGATACCACGCGAAGAACTGCTGCAGTACAGAACAAAAGCCCCCACAAATGGCACACTGCTGGTTATGACATATCACCCCTCCCTCGAACCCGTACAGAAAATCCTCAAACGATTGCAACCCATACCAGAAAGAGACCCTATTCTTAAGAGATCTTCCCAGAGCCACCCATCCTAGCTTTCAAACAAGCATTGAACCTCACCAGCCTCATCACCAGAAGCAAACTTCCTCAGACCCAGAACACACCAAATGGATCCAGACCATGCCATGACAAGAAATGCAAAACCTGCCACACATCTCCACCACCACCACAATCACTACACCCCACAACAGAGCCATCAGCATTCCCGGATCTTACAGCTGCACCTCCATAAATGTAATATATCTCATCCAATGCGCCAAATGCCCTGATGGAAGAGAGACCATAGAAGAGACCAAACAACAACTGCACACCAGAATGAGTGCACACCGGGAATCTATCAAAGACAGGAATACCCAGTTACCTGTGGGGGCACATTTCTCACAAGAAAACCACTCTTTCTCCAGTGTCTCAGTCCTGATCCTCAAAGAAAACTTACAAAACACTTCCCAGAGATGAGACTATGCACTCCACTTCATGGATGCTAAAAATCATGGACTAAATACAGACATTGGATTTATGACACATTATAACCTTCCTGACATCTGATTTCCCAGGTACTTCTCCACTATTCATCCCCCTTGTCTCCCCCCACCCACTCAGCCTGTCTCTCATCCATTGACTCCTCCAATGTAGATTACTACATTTTCACTGACTGCCTATCTTGCCTGGCTTCTTTACTTTCCATTCCATCCAGGAAGAGCACACATCTGCTGAAACTTCCTTAGCCTGAAAAAGGTTTTTTGAGCCTGAAAGCTTGCTTAAAAATTGTTCTCCAACTATTTAAGTTGGTCTAATAAAAGATATCAGATTCACCCAAAGAACCTTGTCTGTTTATTCACTTTAATGGAGTTTCACAGAGCATCAGGGCAGAATTTGCTACAGAGCCATGATATGTTCTTTGTATTGTATGGAAGCCAGACACCAAACAGGGGAACCTTCATCCTCTTATCTGATAAGCCAATCATCTGGCTCCCATCCTGCACAGATGATGGATAATCCTAAAAGGCAAACTAGCAAAAGGTCTGTATTCACTGTTTTCAAATAAGCTGCAGAGAGCAGGAACAACCCTTACAGAAGCCAGGCAGTGTTAGTCCTGGGGTAGATTCTGACAGCACTGAGGTATTTGTGGAAAATAATAATAATAATAATAATACCTGTTTTGTGTTCCAAAGCAGATTAAAATGTTATCAGTTAGTAGTACTGGCTGTTGGTCATGCAGATCTAAAAGGCTAACTTGGCAGCAGCATCAGTTCCTGGCTTACTTTTGTGCTGGATGGCATAGCAAGGTTTTATTTACCCCACTGGCCATGTCTATATGAGATGCCAACTGTACAGTCATTACTGAACAGACATTTAGTGGCTGTATAAACAAGCACTAAATGACTGCTCAGTAACCCGAGTTACTGCACAGTAGCGCTGCACCATGATTGCTGCCATGCACTGCTATTCTGCAGTTGTCTCAAGCTACTGCAGTCAGCATCTCATGTAGATGCAGCCATTATGTCTTTGAGCAAGGCTGAAAATAAATCCCAAGTAGTATATAGGTTCACCACCCTTCAATGCAAATGTGACAGCCCCACCTCCTTTTCCCTTTGTATGGTGTGTTACATCACCAGGCCTGCCCCCTGACCCCAGTCACATGGTGCATGATGTCACCAGCCCTGCCCCCTGACCCCAGCCATGTGGTGCATGACATCGTCAACTCCGCCTCTACCCCAGTCACGTGGTGCATGGCCTCAGCAACTCCACCCCCACCCCAGTCACATGGTGTGTGACACCAACACCACATGGTCCATGACATCAAAAGGACAGCCCATGCAGACCTCCAAAGCCCAACCCCTCATGCTGCAAGAACCACCCTAGATCACATGGTACAGTTATGACCTAGCAGGTCCCAGAATGCTCTAGCCCCTGCCAGAGCACAGGCATGGCCTATGGGGTGGCAGGGTGGTGGTGTGATCCCTCTAACAACCTTCCCCACCACCCCCAACCATTTGGTGGGGGTTTCAGAGGCCTCAGACCTCCCAAGAATGACACTGAACCAATCGGAACAAGTAGATGGGGGTGGGATTTAGGCTGCAAGCCCCACCAGGTCTATCTGCTTTCCCAAATGACCCCTCTGTTTATCTGATACCTTGCTAAGGCAAGCAGGGGTGGATATGGATTCTTTCACAATGCCTGTAGGCCCACTCACTAAAACCCCAAGGCGGCCTCATAGAAAGCATTACCATAGAAATAGTTTTGAGGAGGAGACCCAACTCCTAGCCCAAAGACTGTTTGAGAAGCCTGACCCTGTTTGGGAAGACCCAATGAACAGGCAAATGGAGGAGGCCCAGGCCCCCAAAGCAGATGTTGAGACTTAGGAAGATGGTATCTTTGTGCCAGAGCCTGCATGAGGAGTAGAGGTCATCACAGAAGAGAGACTAGTAAGAGACTTGGAGCATGGTTGTGGGGGAACTTGGGTTTTGAGGGAAGTCGTGTGGGTTCACTTCATGGCACTTGTGTTTTTGGAAATAGCCAAGGACTGATTAAACAGCAGCTAATTAAGTCCTTTATTTGAACTCCTGTGCAGTTAGAAGAAGCCTTTTTAATGACTCCAGAAAACCTACTCACCAGTACACAAGAAAGAAGTATATGCTTCTGCAAAGAACAAAGACCAGACGAGGCTGAAGAGTTCAGAGAAGACAACTAGGCATTGAATCAACAGATGCTGTTACAACTCTTGAATGTAAAGTCCTCATGAAGTCTCTTGTTTGCATTTCCTTTTATGGCATAAAGAAATACTGCTTGAGGAAGAGGCTTTTTAACCTATGCTGGGGGTGCACATTTGACCTAGGAGGTCAAGAAGCCCACAAATGTATTACTTGGTTAGATAAAGACATAAATCAAATAATTCAGGAACTTTGCCAAGAAAAATGTCTTGATAGCATTTTCAATGCTGTTATAGCCCTAGGGTTTGCCAGAAACATTCTCAGAATTACTGAGAAACAGTTAATTCAGGTTAGAGAGCTTCTAAACCCAGTGTATTCTGCAAAAGATCCTAATGCTGCCCTTCATGATTTAATTACTGAGGAAGATAAAACACTCTTACCTCATATTGAATGCTTAATCAGTACTAGAGATTATAAAACCCTGCTTAAGAGATGGCTTAGCAAAAACAGTTTAAAATGGGGGGGCTTATATCTTTTGCTGATCTTGGTGAGAGGCTGGGGATTGTGAGGTTGTAAAGCACATCAACAGTTTTCTACATCTAATGTAGATTAGCATTTGCTTTAGTGTCTTGGATCTCTAATCACATACATATAGGGTTTTTTGTAAAGATTAAACCTATGAGACTTAATGGTCACTAGCAATGATAAAAAAAACCCTTCTTACAAGAAGGGGTAACAAAATAAACTAGTAAATATTAAAGAAGTTTTTGATGGAAATAAAGATTGAGTTTAAAAATATATATTCTCACAGATTGTGTATGGTATGGGGTGGCAGGTGTGTATCATAAAGATAAACCAGATTTAAAAAAAAGCTGACTGGTATGTCCAGATCTCCACATATTTTCATAGTTTCATAGTTTCTAGGGTCGGAAGGGACCTGAATAGATCATCTAGTCCGACCCCCTGCCATGGCAGGAAAGAGTACTGAGGTCAAACGACCCCAGCAAGGTGTACATCTAGCCCCCAAGACTAAAGGGGTGGAATTGTCGTTTAGTGGTGACTATTTTAAAACAGTTATATTTTACTTTATACATACACTATTTTCCTTAATCTATTAATTACTTTTTTAATACAGAGGACTTATTGTATCATTTCATTTATATTACAGAGAGCTTATCAGGTGGGGAAGCCCCATGCAATTTTACTATAGCAAGGTAAAAATTATTTTAAAATACTGAGTTATTTGTAGCTGTGTTAGTATAATCTTACTAAGTTATAACAACTGTTTGTAACTGTTGTTTTCAAACAGAGCCTCTTCTTCTAAAATAAAAAAGCAGAACAAACACATACAGTTTTATCCAGTAGTAAAAGGTAATTTTTCAGAAATCAGCTTCTGAAACTTTATGTGCTTCTTGTGGGAGGAGAAGCTGTGTGTAGGGGTTAAGCAAATTTTAAATTTGTAGTGTGTGAGGAAAGTGAATTCTCAATGCTGAGATGTAAATTTTATATTAAGTGATCACACTCACCACTCCCAAAGAAGAGCAGGAGCCTGGGTAGAGACCTCTAAAAGCACAAGCAAAAAAACCCAGAAATGCTCAGCCTGCAGATCATAACACCCAAGGATCAGAAGACCACCGGGACAGAACTGAAGGGTATGATTCCTCAGAGGAAAACAAGCCACATACCTCTGAGAAAACCATATGTAAAAAGACAAGGATTCACACCCCCAAAACAGGTGACCTGGACCCCATAAATAAGAAACCCAGGACTGATTGCTCACACAATTTAGAGAAAGAGGGGAGTCTTTCTTCTTTTTTGAAAGATCATGATTATTGTGAAAAAAGGGTGGGTTTTCCGGGTGGGTGTAATCACCTTGTCTTGAAAGATCATGATTATTTTGAAAAAAAAAGAGGAAGGTTTGGGGTGGTGTTGGCAGGCATATACATCTCAGAAAGAGTGTGCAGAGCACTTTGAAAGATCATGATTATTGTGAAAAAAAAGGGTTGGTTTTCAGGGTGGGTATAAACACCTTGTCTTGAAAGTTCATGATTATTGTGAGAAAAAGAGGGGGATTTGGGGTGGTACTGGCAGGTGTATATATCTCAGAAAGTGCATGCAGAGCACTTTGAAAGACCATGATTACTACCCAGAACAAAAGGATAAATTTTACTCAGAGAGAAGGTAGTCTGTGTAATTCAGACAGCAGTCATGGCCTGTATCATAAGAGGGGGAGTCATAGTAAATGCAGGGGTAAAATGGGTGGTGAACCAGCAAGTGGCTCGCGGGGCAAAAAGTAAGGGTCTGGTTAGAGATGAGCGTGGGGAAGGCTGAACACCAGTTGAGGAAAAAAAAGAGATCCCCTAGGGATCCCTCAAACACTTCTCCTCCTTCTAGTCCTGACCCTTCAGCAGGATCCCCAGAGCCCTAAGGAGAGGGGGTGGAGAATATGATTTAGAAAGCCACTTAGAGGGTCCCTCAAATGTATCCCAGCCTCCCAGACCAGAACTTTCACCAGAACCGACAGAGCCAGAAAGGGGAGATGGTTTCTGTGATTTAGGAAGCCTTTTAGAGGGCCCCTCATATGTTCCCAGGTCACCCAGGCCTCTCCTACCACCAAGACCTGAAGGGTCAGAGGGTTGGGATAACGAATCTGGTGTGGAAGACAGTTTAGAGGACCCCTCAAGCGCCCCCTGGTCTCCTGAGTTAGCAGATGTTTTACCCAACATACATATGGTGCGGGTGAGAAGCCAAGAGGGGTCTGTAGCCAGGTTTGGAGGTATGAGGTACACTGAAGAGTTCCATTTTGTGAATCTGGAGTGTGTGCCATTACACGTGGCATATGAAGCCATAATCCAAGGGGTGGAAGAAATTGTGGCAGAACTCCACCAGAGATTCACAGGCAATGACTATGCCCAGTTACATATTCAGGCAGATAGCATGGCAAACTTTTTATACTCTCTATCTATTAATAACTAGATGATCTGTAATCTGTTACAAAGCCAGTGAGAAATATTGCTCCATTTGACATTTCAGCTGGTTGTGGTTTTTGTGAGAGGCCAGAGAGGTGGGAGCTGTAGAGTTATAAGCTCCATCCCCTATTCCCAGATCATTGCTAAAAAGAGGAAGTATTTAATCAACTTGAATACCTATGATACTAACCTGTGCTTTGTAGAAAGTCTGTTGGCTGTTACTAAATGTAGAGGGGCCAGAGATATTGAACTGCTAGATGGTACCAAAGAACTGCATAAGAAATTAGGCGTGTCTATATATCAAAAGGTTATGCTCCATTAAGTACCTTTGTTTGAAGACCTTGAACAGGTTAACATTCATATAGTGATGCATAAGGAAAAAATTGGGTGTTTATTTAAAACACAGGATGCACCCAGATACCCTGACACCCATTTTCTTCTGCTGCATGGTGAATATTATTACATATTTTGGATGTGAAAAAGGTGTTTGACATGAGAAATAATTGCGATCTTTGTCAGATATTGTACAGCCACACATGCAGGTTCTGATGTCGTCTTTGCCTGAACCCGAACTGCTCTGAAAACATCGGCAGGACACAGAGATTCCCTAATTGTAAGCCTTTCTGTTGTTCCAAAGAGTGCTTAGAAAGGCACGTGGCCCTGGCCTCTGAAAATTGGATTGAATGTCCGACTAAAACTCTTGTGCGATGAGTGTAACTCTTACATGGACAAAAAGCATGAGTGCAAAGGGCAGCAGTGCAAACAGTGTTATGGGAAAATCATGGATGTAAACAAGCACTGGTGCTTTATGCATCAGATTAAAGAGCCTGAAGAAGGCGAGGGGTACATTTTTATGATTTTGAATGTGTTCAGGAGACAGGGCTGCATGTGCCCAACTACATTTTTGCAATGGAGCTAAAGACAGAGGGAAAAAAAACCTCAGAAAGCCACAGGCAAAAACCTCAAAAAGACTTGTAAAGTGAAGGCCAAAAAGCCAGAAAGTACTTGAGAGTTTAAGGGTGAAGAGTGTCTGTCTGATTTTATTAAGGTCTTTATGGATAAAAAGTTCAAGGACTATACCTTCATAGCTCACAATGCCAAAGGCTACGATGGTTCCTGCATTGTCAGCCAGTTATTGAAGGAAAAAATGGGCGTGAAACTAATCACTCAGGGCGGTAAACTCATGTGCATTGAAGTGACCAGGCTAGGCATCCGTTTCATAGATTCTTTAAACTTTTTGCCAATGAAACTTAGCAGACTTCCACAGGTAACGGGATTTGAAGGATGCAAAGGTTATTTCCCACATTTTTTAACATGGCAAAAAACCAAAATTATGTGGGGCCTCTCCCAAAGATAGAGTACTACAGCACTGAAAATATGACGTCCGGTGAGAAAGGACAGTTTTTAGAAAGGTATCAGAATAACCGCAATAAGACCTTTGACATGCAAAAGGAGCTGGCCTATTATTGCCAGCAGGACGTTAAAATTTTGAAAGAGGCCTGCTGCCTCTACAGGGATGAGATTATGAAAATGACACAATGGGTAGACCGAGTGAAAGTAGATGGTGAACTCCAAAATGTAGTACGCTGCATAGATCCTTTCCAATACATCACGCTGGCCTCTGTCTGCATGGCCATGTTCAGGTTTATGTTTTTGGAACCGCAGACCATAGCGCTTCTCTCCCTGGACAACTATCACAGACAGAAAAAGAGGTTTTCAACCCCATCTATTTAGTGGCTAATGTGCATTTCAGAGAAAGAAAATATTCAAATTCGACATGCCTTACAGGGTGAGGAATTTCAGGTTGGCCCCTATTTTTTAGACGGCTATGCCAACATTGATGGGGAACCTACGGCATTTGAATTTAACAGATGCTTTTTCCACAGTTGTATCACTTGCTACAATGAGAAAGACCAGAACCCATTGACAGGGACCACCTTCCGGTTTCTAAATTACCAGGCATTGCACAAGACCGACTATCTCAAGAGAGAGGGGTTTACCGTCAGGACCATTTGGGAGCACAAGTGGAGGACTCTGTTAAAAACGGATGGGGAGCTGGCAGATTTTTTAAACAGAACCCTGCTGCCTTTTCCACTGGTGCCTAGGGATGCTCTTTTGGGGGGCAGAACTAATGCCATCTGTCTATATTACCAAACTAAACCCGGTGAACAAATACACTATTACGATTTTACCAGTCTTTACCTCTTTATAAACAAAATGAAGGAATACCCAATGATTTCAGGACACCCTGAAATCATTCTTGACAATTTCCAAACCCTGTCGAGCTATTTCAGAATAGCCAGGGTGAAATTGTACCCACCGTGAAACCTTTTTTTTTCTGTGCTACCCACTAGGGTGAATGGGAAACTTATATTCACGCTGTGCTGTCTCTGCGCGGAAACAAGACAGCAAAAGTGCGACCACACTGATGAAGAGAGGGCCCTGCTGGGCACGTGGTGCGCACCAAAATTGAATAAAACTATTGCCAAGGGGTACAGAGTAGCTCAAATCTATAAAGTCTGGCATTTTGTTGAGAAGTCTAGCACCCTTTTTTCATGGTACATAAAAATTCACCTCTGACAGAAGCAGGAAGCCTCGGGCTACCCCACCTGGTGTACTGACCAAGAAAAACAAGAGAGATACATTGCCAATTTCTTGCAAAAAGAAGGCATGACCTTACGCCCAGAGCATATCAGACCCAACCCTGCAAAGGGCCAGTGTAGTGCCTCTCTTCAAGAAAGGGAGGAAAGTGGATCCGGCTAACTATAGCCCCATCAGCCTGACTTCTATCCTGGGGAAGGTCTTAGAAAAGTTTATTAAACAGGCCATCCTTAATGGACTGGCAGATTCCAACATCCTGAGGGATAGCCATCATGGGTTTTTTGCAGGTAGGTCTTGCTTGACCAATTTCATTACCTTCTATGACCAGGTGACCTATCACCTGGACAAGGGAGAAGAGATTGATGTCATATATCTTGACTTCAAAAAAAGCCTTCAGTCTGGTATCCCATGATCACCTCTTGGTAAAACTGGCCAATTGTGGCCTTGGGTCCACCACGATCTGCTGGCTAGGAAATTGGCTCCCTGGTCGGACCCAGAGGGTAGTAATTGATGAAAGTCAATCATCATGGTGTCCTGTGACCAGTGGGGTCCCCCAAGGCTCTGTCAACATCTTCATTAATGATGTGAACATTGAAGTCAGATGTCGACTGGCCAAGTTTGCCGATGACACCAAACTTTGGGGCAACGCATCCACACCAGGAGACAGGAGGGCGATCCAGGCTGACCTGGACAGGCTCAGCAAATGTGGACAAGAACCTGTTGGTGTTTAATACTGAAAAATGCAAGGTTCTCCACCTTGGGAGGAAAAACCTGCAGCATCCTTATAGGCTTAGCAGTGCTACACTGACTAGCACTATGGAAGAAAGAGACTTGGGGGTCATCATTGACCACAAGATAAACATGAGCCTGCAATGTGATGCTGCGGCTAGTAAAGTGACCAAAATGCTGGCTTGCATCTATAGATGCTTCTCAAGGAAATCCCGGGATGTCATTCTCCCATTGTACTCGGCCTTGGTGAGGCCGCAGCTGGAGTACTGCGTCCAGTTTTGGGCTCCACAATTCAAAAAGGATGTGGAGAAGCTTGAGAGAGTCCAGAGAAGAGCCACGTGCATGCTCAGAGGTCAAGGAAACAGACCTTATGACGACAGGCTGAGAGCCATGGGACTCTTTAGCCTGGAAAAGCACAGGCTTAGGGGTGATCTGATGGCCACCTATAAGTTTATCAAGGGTGATCACCAGTACCTGGGGGAACATTTGTTCACCAGATCACCCCAAGGGATGACGAGGTCGAATGGTTATAAACTCCTGCAAGACCATTTCAGGATGAACATAAGGAAGAATTTCTTTACTGTCCAAGCCCCCAAGGTCTGGAACAGCCTGCCATGGGAGGTGGTTCTAGCACCTACATAGTACACCTTCAAGAGCAAATTGGATGCTTATCTTGCTGGGATCCTATGACCCCAGCTGACTTCCTGCCCTTTGGGCAGGGGGCTGGACTCGATGATCTTCCAAGGTCCCTTCCATCCCTAATGTCTATGAAATAGCAAAATTGTTTCTAAATTCCTTGTGGGGTAAAATCAGTCAGAGAACCAATTTGCCCAACACCAGCATCATTAGAGACCCCGAAGAACTCTTTGGCTACCTCTTTTCTCCCGCCTATGAAACTTCATCTTGTAACTTTATTGATGATGAGGCAGCCTGTGTGTCCTGGAAACATGCCAAAGAGCGTTACACAGTCTCTGGTAACACAAACATCTTTATAGCCTGTTTCACCACCGCTTACGCACACTTAGAGTTGTACAAGCTGTTAGACAGCTTGCAAGAATGGTGTCTGCACCACAACACAGATTCTCTGATATTTGTGAGCCGCAAGGGAGATTGGGACCCCCTGCTAGGCGATTATTTAGACGAGCTCACCAGCGAAATCCCACCAGATGAACACATCACAGAGTTTGTGTCGGCTGGTCTGAAAACCTATGGGTACAAGTCGCCCGGGGGAAAGGTTTGCTTGACAGTCAAAGGGATTACCCTGAATGTAGCCAACAGTGAAAAAGTCAACTTTGAAACGTTGAGAGATCTTGTTCTAGATTATGGGGCAAACTCCACTGGGGACACCCCTAAAACAATTGTGATACAACAGTGCTCTACTGTCAATAACAAAAGCAAGTGGACAATAGAAACCAAAACCTTGAGAAAAGCGCAGAAAGTCATTTATGACAAAAGGGTCCTCACAGAAAACTTTAACAGCCTCCCCTATGGTTTTTAAAGATGGATATGCATTGGAAGGGAATACTGTGTGGTTCTATAGCTGTTGGCAGCCTTTGTATAAAGAACTGCTTTTATCAAGTTTGTGGAGGGTCTACCGGACAGTCTCAACAATGACTGTTTGTTTCCTCCTAATAAAATAAATATGGTTGTGGTAGACGATTTGATGGACTCTGCCTGTGACACCGGCAAAATCGAGAAAGCCTTTACCAAGTATGTGCATCATCGGAATCTTAGCATTATGTATATAGTTCAAAATGTTTTTTGTCAAGGGAAAAGGAGCCACACCATTGCCCTTAACACAGAATACATGGTTTTGTTTAAAAACCCTAGGGATAAGCTACAGATAGTGTCCCTGGTGCAGCAGATGTACCCGCGTAAGGCCCAGTTCTTTCTACAACTTTTGAGGATGCCACTAAAACACTTTACGGGTATCTGATGGTTTATTTAAATGCTTCTACCCCAGACGCTTTTAGATTAAGAACCGGCTTTTACCTCCCAACCAACCAGCTGCTTACACTTTTAAAAAAAAAGAGCAGGTGGGAATAAAAAGCGATGATGTAGTGGCAGCCTATTCTTAGCTCTCAAGACAGTGGAAGGGGTTGTCTAATGGCATAAAAAGAAATTTTGCTCTCTTAAAACTGCTTCTCCAATCCTCACCACAGCAGAGAAAAGCCATACTTTGCTCGGCCTCTGATGATTTAGTCGTGGCCATTTCAGAAATTGCTCTGAACACCTTAAAAGGAAATATCCCTTTGACACCACATCAAATTTGCGTGCTGAAAAAGAAACGCGGGATCTTAAAAAGCCTAAGTAACAAAAGATTGCCTCTTAAAAAAAAGAAACAGCTGGTGAAACAATCTGGGGGATTTATCAGACCTCTGTTAAGTTTTGCTCTTCCTCTGATTACGGGGCTTTTGGCTAGCCGGTGATGGAGCACGCAGAAAAAAAAATGTACCTGGTGCCCAAACAAGAACTGAAACATTTAAGGGCTCCTCCACTACCTCAGGAAAATATCAGAACTGAGGCAACCTGGTTATTGGATGCTGAAACGAGGGATATTCTCCAAAGACTGGGGTTAGCAGAATATGATAAGGCTAAACTGTATGCATCCATGCTTCAGAAATATCTGACCTAGGTAAAGCAGGGTGATCTGGACAGAGGGAAATTAACCGTTTCTGCTGAAACAGACCCCCCTAGAAGCTGGATAACCCCTAGAAACCCCCACAAACCCTGACACAGTTGTTCAGGAAGTATTGGATAACGTGCATGCCCAATACAGGAAAAAATGCTTAAGTACTGCTCACTAAGCTGAGCCAGCACAAGGATATTTCTTCTTGGGATGATCAAGGGGGTTTTGTCTACAAAGGGATGCTCGCCAAGGGTTCTAACTTACTTGACTTGGTCCGGAGGACCCTTCACACTCATGCTGGGACTACTAAATGTCCACCTAAAGGCTGGGACATCTTTATGAAAGCCTTGGCTGAGCTGAACGTACCACCTTCTGTTATGGGCAATGTCATGAATCATGATCATCTGGAATGCCTGAAAGTATCTGCCTCAGACCACGAAACACCAACAACACCGCCTAAGAAGCGAAAAACTCTCTCTAAAAGCCATTGGATCGCCATATAAAGTTTTATGCTTTGAATTAAACTATTCTATACTGCTATACAATTTTTGTCTACAGAGGATTTTTTGAATGAAAACACACACACACACATTTAAATAACACCAGCTTTATTTACACAACAAATAGACAAAGCATTCATGAAAGTCATAGCAAGAAATACATGTCTGGGCTTGCTGAAACATGTTTTGAGCAGACCTGGCCACATGGAAATTTTTATATTCACTTTTTACAAAATACATCACCACCACCATTTTGTGCTAAATCATCAGAATAATACAATTTTAAAATCTGTTCAAACGATAGCCCCTTGCTATGGTGGTGTAGGAAAAACACACAATGGTATCCGCAGGCGACAGATTGGGGTTCTTGTAACTGTTTCATCTGAAAAACAGTGTCAGTAGCATTCTTCTTTAAAAACAACATAATGCTTTGAGGAAAGAGAGCGCTGTTTGGGGGTGACCGTACAAGTCGAAAAATTCTTCACAGTTCCGATCCTCCAGGTAAACAGCCAACCAGTGTTCTCTGGGTTGATTATGCGGGTGCGTGTTGCCCACCAAGCTCAGTGACCTTTTAGAAGTCAGTCACAGGGGAAAACATCTTAGAAAGTTTCTTTGGCATAAGGGTCTAAGGATAAAACCCTGACAAGCTGCTTAGTGTCCATCTTCACATGTAGTCAAACAGGAAGTTTCTGCTCTGATTTATTTATATGACGTTGTCAAAGACCCCATACATGATCATGTTAACCGTGGTGGGCAAAGCTGCAGCAAAGCATATTTCTGCTTTCAGGTTCCTGGTATTAATCAGTGAATAATGATCAGCACACTCCTGGTCAGGAGACAGGTCAAAAGCAAATAAGGTATTGTAAGGGAGAGAAGGAGTCGGCAGGCTCCGGAGAACCCCGCCCAGGCGCAATCATGCACATCCTGCGTCGCTCAAGCCCAAAACGTGGGGCTGGAACTTCCCCCTTTCAGGTGTCGGGAAGAGGGAGGAGCTGGAATGACCAGGGCCGGCATAAGGGAGACGCCGGAACCGTCCAAGATGGAGGCGGAACCAGAAGGAGCACGCAGAGGAGCTGACGCCGGCGGGAGCACTCTTCAGTGGATACGGGCCACTTGGAGACGCCACCGAACCTTTTGGGGTAAGAACAGTCCCCAGCAGGGCTCATAAGCCCAGGCAGCCGGCCTGACGGGGCCGAGGACTGCTAGACACTGCCAGGAGCAGCTGGGACCCGGGAGGGGCCGGAGACTATAGAGACTACAGTAAGGGCGTACTCACCAAGACAGGGGTCATTGTCCCTTGTAGCGCAGGCAGAGGAGCTCGTTGATAGGTGGATGGGGATTCCCCACCCTACAGCATACAGGGGAACACCAGAGAGAGTCTGCTGAGGGTCAAAGCAGATGCCCCACTCCAGGGAGCCCCGGCCGTGGTCTTTTCTGTTGACTTTACCTTGTTATGTTACAAACTATCTGGGGTTACACCCCGACCAGTGACCTGTCCAGCTGGGCAGTCACCAACCAGTGGACTGGGCGAGGGTGTAGGGGTGGCGGAGCCCTCATTAACACGGGACTCCAGGAGTGTAGGAGTCTCACTTTTGGACGATACGCGCCAGACCAACTGGACCAATCAGAACTATCATCAAAGTCGTGGCAGGCGAGGCAGGCGCGTACAGATGCCCAACCAGTGGTGAGTCACTCCTTGACGACCGGCAGGTGGTCCCGACACGGGGAGGTGGTGGTGACTGCAGTCAAGGACTAATACCCCGACACAGTCAAAGACTAATACCCCAACAGGTATACACCAGAGCAAACTCCCCACGGTTGATTATCAGGGCCCTGTCTTTCATATGTTTACCAGCTGCATGTATTCTCTCACGCAGTTACTGTTCTCAAAATCTGGTTGTTGGGGCTTTGTCAGGCTTTGTTCTCCATCAATGTAGAGGGCCACAAAATTAATAGTGTAATGTTTAAAGTTAAAGGGGTACTAAGCATAATTCCCACTAAAGGCATCATTATCCATGAACCTGATGATGATGAGTTTGGGCAACTGCCCCAGAAACAGATTCTCCTGGTTGCTGACTTGGCTGCCGGCAGGAATGCTAAACACTTTCATACCCACGCAGTCTACGAGGTATTTAGCATTGGCCGTAAGCAAGGCTATGCCCAGTCAGACACCCAGGGCTACCTTCACTTTTTTCACAAAAAGTGAGGCAGATGTGATTTTTAGTTTAGGGGCCAGCCACTACAGTGCCCATCAAGCAGAAGGCATCTTTGCTGCATGTCAGCTTATTTTTCACATCCACGCCATTCAGCAAGTTTTTCTTGAAAAAACAAATCTCTATGGAGATGACCAAGCAGCTCTATCTTTTTTGCTCTGGTCTGTCAGGTTTGCCAAAGCCCCTGATTATTGCCATCCCGCGTGACCTTTTCATGATGCATGGGGGTATCTTTGTAAAACACGCCAGCAGAAAATTGGGTGGCAAGGGTTTCATCGCTGTAGTTGAAAACCAATTCGATGAAGGCTCGGTAAGGGTAACAGTTGTTGCTATGGCTTATGAGACAGTCTCCCAGAGTGACATCCAGCTGACTGAAGACAGAGGCTAGTGGGTAATTCACCAGACCCACCTCTGCCCCAGCATTAAGATCAGTTTCATCGCCTTTTACAATCTTGCAGCAAAGGTACAGCATTGTATTGTTCATATCCACGTAATCTTCACCATTCCCAGCTATGAAAAAGTCAAGAGGGCAGGACTCAGTAATAGCCGAGTGTGGAGGGATCTCAACATACAGACTTTTCTCAATGCAGGTCTACGTAGGGGCTATTTGAAACACATCCAGTTCGGATTTGGTACATTCTTCAGACCCGCAGTGAACAAAGGCCATGGCGGTTAAAATATATTTATGTTTCCTCCAGAAAAGCACCCCTTCTTTCTCCCAGGCTGCTTCTTGGTTTTTCTTGTCTGGCTGCCCTGTGGACTTACTCTCTTCTTTTTAATGGGTTGAGGAGGTCCTGCACATCCGGAGTCCGGTGCATCTCTCTTTTAAGGCCCTTTCTTTGAATATACATGAGGTCAGACCTCTCCTGCTTTGCCGGCTTGACCACCTTATCTAGCACAGATCGGGAGACGTGACCAATCACATCTTTGGCTATGTTTTGTGCCACATTTTTAGTGTGGGGCTTAATAATCTCCAAACCCCTTCTCAAAAGCAAACGGCTTTTCTAAAGAGGCTGTGAAATATGCCTCCCACACCAGCCCCACATATCACAGGCACTCCCTGATATCCAGGAAGACCATACCCAGCCTGGGCTTTATAATAATTTCTGTACAAATTAGGGTCCCCATAAATTTTTACCATCACCATCATACTTTTACTTATTTTAAAATCTCAAATTCTTCCAGGGGCATAGGTGAAGTTTAATGATCACCTTACCAAAGTGAAATGAAACGTGTTTGTTCTGATCCATATTTATTTCAATGCTGATTGTGTTGATGTGGTGCTGACTGATAGGGACATAATGCAGGTTGTCATGTGTTGGTGAGAAACCTGTTGTTGCTCCTATGGACAGGGATGCAGCGTAGCAAAGGTACCGAAAACTCCCCAACAAGCTGATGTTCCACAATGTCCAAGTAGACATACACTGAATTGAACCCACCAGTCATATCAGCTGGGAAGGTGTTTTTTTTAACAGAGACTCTGGGTAGCATTCCCAAAATATAGGCTAGCTCACCATGCATATAAAAACCATAAGAGTTATCTTTGGATTTAAGTCTCACTTTCCTGAATGCTTGGTCATAGTGCATAACTAATTCAGGTAGAGTAGGATTGGTGGTAATTGTATTGTTCATAAGATCCAGTAACTCTGTGATGGTTGTATAATATCCCTGAGGCAGGATGTACCCCCATTTTTTAGTCCCAGAAATGATTTTGAAAGGGGTGTCTTTGTTGATGTTGTTCCAGCTGTGCAGGTATTGTATTTCTACTAACCCTATCTCCCAGTTCCCCAGCAGATCCAGAGGTTTAACCAGCTGTATGGTAAAGCTCAAGCTGGTGTTCTGCGGAAAAATGCTGGCACAAGCGTTGCTGGGCAAAGTGATGTAAAAGTTGCCATCACACATCTCGGCCTTCTGACTGAAGTACCCCTATATGTTACAAACTTGGAAGGCTTCCACCCAGCTGTTAAATTTAGATGGCCACCCCAACCATTTCACCAACAACCGCTTCTTTCTTCCCTTTCCTTTCATTGCTAGAACTCTTTCAACCCTGTAAACTTTGTTCTGTTTGGAGTTCACTTTTTGTAGTTCTTCAGGGTAGAAAGAACCCTCCATAGTTCGTCTTCGTAATCTTTTAGGCGGTATACAGGCATCAGCACGTGTCTAAAGACTTCATCCACTATGAAAATCTCATTGGTGAATGTTCGCTCATAACCTTTTTCAAAACTCCCTTTGGTCCTAGACACCCTCACGTGGTCTCCCCTTCTAAACATGGGTGCTGCTGGTTTTATTTTGAAATAGTCCACATACATGGCTTTCCACACCTGTGGAGAGTTTGAGAAGTTCACATCAACAGGCCTGGCTCAGATAGTTCTGTGAATACTGTGGTTGTAGCTCTTTATAAACTCTGGTAACACATCAATGTAGCAAAAGGTGTTGCAGGCTGTAAAATAGCTCCACATCTTTGATTTTAATGTTCTGTTAAACCTCTCTACCACCACCACTTTCATTTCACTATTTGTCACAAAATGGTAAATATTATACTGTTTTAACAGCTGGCTTAAAGACTTATTTAAAAATTCTTTTCCCCGATCAGTCTGTAATTTTTGAGGTACACGGCCCTCTGTAAAAACAGTTTTAAAGGCCCAAGTTATTTCACCACCTGACTTGTCTTTTAGACCTATGACCCAGGCATACTTAGATAATATGTCTATCGCTGTTAAGATGAACTTAACCCCATGATTGTGCTCGGAAAACTGTTGCATAGCCACCAAATCTGCCTGCCATTGCGCATCAATATCTGAAACAATTGTCTTGTTTCTTTTAAAATATCTTCTTGCCTGTTTGTGAAGGGTGTGAGCTTCCTGATCTGAAAGCCAGGCGGCCACCCTGCTTCTGTTCAGAACCTTATTCTGCCTTTCGGTGGCTTCATATAGTGTGTTCACCACACCAAAACTGCCAGCTTCAACAGGAGAGTAATAAACCTCCTTTAACATAGTCTCCTGTGTAGACATGTCTGGTAACCACTTCCCCCACACCCACCCCACACTAACACCCGTGTGGTGCATTCAAATGCTTGAGGACAAATTTAAATCATAGCACAAAGATACCATTTTCCAAATTCTCAACGTCTGCTTTAGGGACCTGGGCGATAGGTTATAACTGCACCACATGATCTAGGGTGGTTCTTGCAGCATGAGGAGTTGGGCTTTGGGGGTCTGCATGGGCTGTCCTTCTGATGTCATGGACCATGTGGTGTTGGTGTCACACACCATGTGACTGGGGTGGGGGCGGAGTTGCTGATTTCACAGATTTCATAGACATTTGGGCTGGAAGGGACCCCGGAGGATCATCGAGTCCAGCCCCCTGCCCCAGGGGCAGGAAGTCAGCAGGGATCACAGGATCCCAGCAAGATAAGAATTCAAATGTGTTTTGAAGGCATTCAAAGTGGGTGCTTGTACCACTTCAGGTGGCAGTCTGTTCCAAACCTTGGGGGCTTGGACAGTGAAGAAGTTCTTTCTTGTGTCCAGCCTGAACCGGTCACAGTGCCATTTGTAACTGTTCAATCTGGTCATCCCTTGGGGGGGGTCTGATGAACAGACGTTCCCCCAGATCCTGATGAGCACCCCGATAAACTTATAGTTGGCCACCAGATCACCCCTGAGCCTGCGCTTTTCCAGGCTGAATGGCCCCGTTGGTTTCAGCCTCTCATCATAAGGTCTGTTTCCCTGACTTCTGATCATGTGCATGGCTCTCCTCTGCTCTCTCTCAAGCTTCTCCACATCCTTTTTGAATTGTGGAGCCCAAAACTGGATGCAGTACTCCAGCTGCGGCCTCACCAAAGCCAAGTACAGTGGGAGAATGTTGTCCTGGGATCTGCTTGAGAAGCATCTATGGATGCAAGCCAGTGTTTTGCTTGCTTTACTAGCCACAACATCACTCTGAAGGCTCGTGTTCATCTTGTGGTCAAGCATGACCCCCATGTCCCTTTCATCTCTAGTGCTAACCAGAGTAGCACTACCGAGCCTATAAGGATGCTGCAGGTTTTTCCTCCCAAGGTGGAGAACCTTGCATTTTTCAATGTTGAACACCATCTGGTTCTTGTCCACCCATTTCATGAGTCTGTCCAGATCCACCTGGATCACCCTCCTGTCCTCAGGTGTGGATGCTTTACCCCAGAGTTTGGTGTCATCGATGAACTTGTCGAGTCCACTTCTGACACCAATGTCCACATCATTGATGAAGATGTCAAACAATATAGGCCCTAGGACAGAACCTTGTGAGACCCCACTGGTCACAGCGCACCGAGATGATTGGCTCCTGTTGACCACCACCCTCAAGGTCCTACCACGGAACCAGTTCCCTAGCCAGCAGATTGTGGTGACGTCAAGGCCGCAGTTAGCCAGTTTAGCCAAGGGGTGATCGTGGGATACCAGATTGAAGGCTTTTTTAAAGTTGAGGTATATGACTCTTCCCCTTGTCCAGGTGATAAGTCACCTGGTGTGGCAGGACGACCTGGGGTGCCGTGACCTCCCCGAACGCCCCTACCTACCATGCCAAATTGGGTCTTGAATGCACCCTCTATCTTGCCCGCCATATCTTGTTGGTATATCATTAATGGGAAGCTGCCTTCCTGCCCTCCTTGGCACGGGGTCTTACTGTACCAGAGCTGCGCCCTCATGGGTGCCCCCTTGCTTCTCCCACGGCCCTCACCGCACCAGGGCCTATCTCCCGTGTTCTCATAACCCGCACCGGGGCCTTGCCCTTCTACCGCCGCCCACTCTGGGCCTTGCCGCTATACACGCACCCCCTTCCCGGGGCCTGCTCAATAGGCTTGCCCACCCTGGGACTCACGCTCTCGCCCCCAACTGGGGCCCTTGCTTGTGCTTCTCACGCTCCCCACCCGCACTGGGGCCCTCTATGCCCGACTCAGGCTTCTCAGAATTGGGACTCAGGCGGCCTCAGCCTTACCTGGCCCCTAGACCCGCCTTCTTGGGCCTATGCCCCACTGGGGCCTGTCCCAATGGTCGCCCACACTGGGGCCAGGGTCGGGACACCCCAAAACGCAGTGCCCTCTCTGGCACTAGGAACCCCGCTTCTACTGGGGAGATCCCTTGAGGCCTCCTCCACCCCTACAGCCTCGCCCGGTCCTCCGGTAGTAACAATAACCAAAACCAAAATCTCCCCCTCCTGGGTAACAACATAAACTTCGAGCCAACCTGGCTATCCCTCGCGTATCCTTCTCAGGGTTTCCTCCACCCAGTATTGTAAGCAGACACTCACCAACCATCAGGCCCCTCTGTTATGTTCAGCTATGTTTGCTCCAGCAGAGCTCCCTCTTCCTTTTAGGCTGCCAGCAGGGGAACTGACCTCTGGCCTCAGCCTTCTCTGTTTATCTAGGCCAGGCCCCGCTCCCTTCTGGTCAGCTGACCAGACTGGTTGCCTTGGCAACCCCCACCTGTGCTGCCCTGGTGAGTGGCAGCTGAGCCCACATTACTATTATCCAGTAGCAGGCACCCTAGTGTCCTGCTACACCTGGTCATAAAAGGAAATGAGATTGGTCAAGCAAGACCTACTTGCAACAAACCCATACTGGGTATCCCTCAGGATACTGCCTTCAGCTAGTCTGTTAAGGATGGACTCCTCGAAAATCTTTTCCAAGACCTTCCCCAGGATACAGGTCAGGCTGATGGGCCTCTAGTTTGCCAGATCTACTTTCCTCCCTTTTTTGAAGATAGGCACAACATTGGCCCTCTTCCAATCATCGGGCACTTCACCACAGCACCAAGAACTCTCAAAGATCCATGCCAGGGGCTGAGCTATGATGCTTGTCGGCTCCCTGAGTACCCTTGGGTGTAACCCATCACGGCCAGCTGACTTGAAGGTATCCAGCCTGTCAAGGTGTTCCTTCACGAGGTCAGCTTCGATGGAGGGCAAGGAATCTCCCTCGCCTGGACCTCCCTGACCCATAGTGGGCAGGGTCATCCCATGGGGCTGATGTAAAACTGATGCAAAGTACCCATTTAGCAAGTTTGCTTTTTCCTGGGCATCAGTTGTCAGTTGCCCCATCTGGTTTAGCAGGGATCCAATGTTCCCCTTGCTTTTCCTCCAGCTCCCCACATATCTAAAAAAAGGACTTTTTATTTTCCGTGATAAATAATACGATGTCATGCACCACATGACTGGGGGCAGGGGGCAGGGCTGGTGATGTCACACACCATACAAGGGGAAAGGGGTGGGGCTAAAGGAGCGGGACTTCTGGTCCCACCCACCTGTCACATTTGTAGTGAAGGGCGGTGAGCCTATAAACGACTATCCCACCTTGATAAAGATGTGCCATTGAATTGTCTAGGTGCCCATTTTCCAGTGGATATGCTGATGCACTTGACTCATTATGATAGGCTCTAGTACTCCCCCTTAGTACAGTATTAGGCAAATTACCATGTTTTCCAATGCCATGGATGGCCAGCATAATTAATGCTGGAGGGGAGCTGAACTTTAATTGACACTTATTTTCCTTTTGCTCTTGAATTCCTTTCTTTCCACAATTTGATTTATGCTTGTATAACACACACAAAGCTAAATTTCTCCACTTTGAGTGGTTGGTTTTTTCCCATGTACATCTTAGTATGAATTAATTCAAAGCATCCCCATTTAACAAGAGTCTCAACCTTACCCCAAAAAATTCTTTTTTACTGATCATTCAGACTTCCTGAAAACTTACCTCACACATAAGAAGCATCAGAGAAAACTTGGTAATGGTAAAGCAGTAGTAATGGATTGCTTTGTTAATGATGACCTTTTTATTTGATAGACTGTGCCAGGTCATCTTTAAATTGAGCCATTAGAAGATCAGTGGCAACTCAAGTTATCATTGTTCTTCTCCACTGTAAGTGGACAAGTATACTATACTCACTATGTCTACTAGCTCATTTCAATTCACACTATTAATTGAAGTGAGCCGGGAGAGAGAAAGTGGAATACAGAATTCTCATTGGTAGATAAATTATCTATAGACAGAAAAAATGAGCGATTGGCTTCATGACCTTGGGCCTGAGGTATCTGGCCTCATCCTTACCCTAGCTGCTACCTTGTCTTACCAAGTCCCCCTCAAAGGAAATAAGGATTACAGAATAAAGTAGGTCAATTGCAACTAATTTTATTGGCTCACTGAGGTATCAATAGGCCTCGAAGTTCTGAGTCTAAGGGATGCTGGAAGGAAACCGGAAGTTTAGTTCTTATCCCAAATGACATGACTCAGTCCCTGTCACGTAACAGAAGCCAACATTGTCAGAATGAAGTAGTCACTGCAGGATAGCTTGCATGAATAAGGTCTGTGGGGTATAATCAAAGCAATGGAAAGTTTTAAGAAAATGTTTCCTATGAACAGCCATATTTGGCTAATATTTAGACTATACAATAAATTGAAGAGCCATGAAAGCTATAGCTGTTACAAGCCTTACATGAATAAATAGAGCAAAATTTCACGCTTTGCTGTGACCTTTCATTTGTTCTTTATTTAATTAACTGCCTCTCTCAGTCCTTTTACCAGACATGACTCAGTGGAGTTTACCTAAAATCACACTGATATAAGTAAAAGCAAAAGTTAATAGTACTATATGTGTGGATCCACAGGAGCAAGAAAAAACTCAGCCAGGTGTCAGACTTGCCCAGGTAAGAGTTCAGGTACCAGTTGTCTCACAGGTAGGAGGAGTGCCCAGGGCTCCCATGGGGGGATTAAGGTGTCTCTTCACTAATGCAAGAAGCATGGGGAACAAGCAGGAGGAGCTTGCTCTCCTGCTTGCAAGTAGTAAAATCGACCTGGTTGGCCTAGTAGAGACATGGTGTGATGAAACTTTTGACTGGGCAGTAGCCATAGAGGGCTACAGTTGTTTAGAAGAGATAGGAAGGGGAAAAAAGGTGGTGGGGTTGCGCTCTATGTTAGGGAACATTATACCAGTTCTACCTTCCAAATGGGACCAGAGGGAGGCTTAACTGAGACCCTGTGGGTCAAACTTCAAGGAGGGTGGGGAGAGAGGGATCTGGTGGTAGGAGTTTACTACAGGCCACCACATCAGAAGGATGAGCTGGATCTGGAATTTTCCAGGCAGCTTAGGGAAGCCATGCATGCAAAGATGTTGTGGTCATGGGTGATATGAATTGCTCTGACATCAACTGGGAGGAGCAGTCTGCCAGGTCTAGCCACTCACAAAGGTTCCTAACATGCATACAGGACCTACACCTCGTGCAGGAGGTACTTGTCCCCACTAGGGAAAATGCCATACTGGATCTGGTGTTACCATCTGGGGACGACCTCGTGGGGGATGTGCTAGTTCAAGGGATGCTAGGGGACAGTGATCATGAAATGATCCAGTTTGCTATTCAGAGAAAGGTGGGGAGGGTAACTAGCACAGCGCAAATGCTTGACTTTAGGAAAGCCAACTTCGATGTGTTCAGGGGAGTAGTCAGGGAGGCACTCAGAGCCCAGGGTGTAGCTAGTATAGGGGTCCAGGAAAGGTGGTCCTTCCTCAAGGAGGCTATCCTTAGAGCACAGCAGGATGCAATTCCACTGCACAGGAAGGTGGAAAAAGGGTCCAAGAAACCTTCATGGCTGAGCGCAGATATCCAGGCTGGCCTGAGGGCAAAGAAAAAAGCGTACTGGCAGTGGAAGCAGGGGGCAGGGACAAAGGAGGAGTACACCTCCTTGACCCAAGCTTGTAGGGATTTAGTAATGGAGGCTAAAGCAGCACTGGAGCTTAGATTAGCTTCTGGGATTAAGGATAACAAAAAGACCTTCTTCAAGTATATAGGTAGCAAAAAGAAGTCTCAGGGTAACATTGGACCCCTACGGGGCAGGGCAGGGCAGGGCAGGGCAGGGCAGGGCAGTTGGTGACGGACACACGAGAGAAGGCAGAACTGTTTAACAAGTTCTTTGCCTCCATGTTCCTGTCTGCTGACAATGGGGTGCTCTCAGGTGATAGTGTAGAGAGGCCTAGGAAGGATGCGAGTCCCCCATCTGTTAGTTCAGACCTAGTTAAGGATTACCCAGAGGGCTTAGATGTTCCCAAGTCAGCAGGCCCGGATGACCTTCATCCACGGGTGCTGAGGGAACTGGCTGGTGTCATTGTGGAGCCATTGGCATGGCTGTTTGAGGACTCCTGGTACTCAGGCCAAGTCCCTGAGGACTGGAAAAGGGCCAATGTGGTCCCTTTTTTCAAGAAGGGGAGGAAGGAAGAGCCTGGCAACTACAGGCCGGTCAGCCTCACTTCTATCCTGGGGAAGGTCTTTGAAAAAATTATCAAGGTTCACATTTGTGAGAGCCCTGCAGGGGAAGTGATGTTGAGGGGTAACCAGCACAGGTTTGTGCCAGGCTGATCCTGCCTGACTAACCTGGTCTCTTTCTATGACCAGGTAACAAAAAGCTTAGATGTGAAGGAGGAAGTCAATGTCATCTTCTTGGACTTCCAGAAGGCCTTCAACACGGTGTCCCACCCAATTCTGGTGGGCAAGCTGAGGGACTGAGGTATTGATGAATGCACAGTCACATGGGTGGCAAGCATTATGGTTATAGATTAGGGGCTGACCCTCTTGGCAGCACAGAGGCAGAGAGGGATCTTGAAGTCATGACTGACTCCAGGATGAATATGAGTTGCCAATGCAACGAAGCAATAGGCAGAGCCAACCGCACTCTGTCCTGCATCAACAGGGGCATCACTAACAGGTCCAGAGAGCTCTTGCTTCCCCCCTATGTGGCACTGGTCAGGCTGCAGCTGGAGTACTGTGTCCAGTTCTGGGTGCCACACTTCAAGAGGGACATGGAGAACCTGGAGAGGGTCCAGAGGAGGGCCACTGGTATGGTTGGTGGCCTCCGTGGCCAGGCCTATGAGAAGAGGCTGAGGGACCTGAATCTCTTCAGTCTCCACAAGAGGAGACTGAGGGGGGATCGTGTGACTGCCTACAACCTTATTATCCCATGATCACCTCTTGGCCAAACTGCCCGGTTGTGGCTTTGGCTCCACCATGATCCGCTGCCTGGGAAATTGGCTTCGTGGTTGGACCCAGAGGGTTGTGATTGATGGCAGTCACTCATCGTGGTGCCCTGTGACCAGTGGGGTCCCTCAAGGCTCTGTCCTGGGACCCATACTGTTCAACGTCTTCATTAACGATGTGGACATTGGAGTCAGGAGTGGACTGGCCAAGTTCGCCGATGACACCAAACTTTGGGGCAAAGCATCCACGCCAGAAGATAGGCGGGTGATCCAGGCTGACCTGGACAAGCTCAGCAAATGGGCAGACGAGAACCTCATGGTGTTTAACACCAAAAAATGCAAGGTTCTCCACCTTGGGAGGAAAAACCTGCAGCACCCTTATAGGCTCGGCCGTGCTACGTTGGTTAGCACTACAGAAGAAAAAGACTTGGGGGTCATCATTGACCACAAGATGAACATGAGCCTCCAGTGCGATGCTGCGGCTAGTAAAGCGACCAAAATGCTGGCGTGCATCCATAGATGCTTCTCGAGCAAATCCCGGGACGTCATTCTCCCCTTGTACTCAGCCTTGGTGAGGCCGCAGCTGGAGTACTGCATCCAGTTTTGGGCTCCACAATTCAAAAAGGATGTGGAGAAGCTTGAGAGAGTCCAGAGGAGAGCCACGCGCATGATCAGAGGTCAGGAAAACAGATCTTACGATGACAGGCTGAGAGACATGGGACTCTTTAGCCTGGAAAAGCGCAGGCTCAGGGGTGATCTGATGGCCACCTATAAGTTTATCAGGGGTGACCACCAGGATCTGGGGGAACATCTGTTCACCAGAGCGCCCCAAGGGATGACGAGGTCGAACAGTCACAAACTCCTGCAAGACCGTTTCAGGCTGGACATAAGGCAGAACTTCTTTACTGTCCGAGCCCCCAAGGTCTGGAACAGTCTGCCATCAGAGGTGGTTCAAGCACCTACACTGAACACCTTCAAGAGTAAATTGGATGCTTATCTTGCTGGGATCCTATGACCCCAGCTGACTTCCTGCCCTTTGGGCAGGGGGCTGGACTCGATGATCTCCCGAGGTCCCTTCCAGCCCTAACATCTATGAAATCTATGAAATCTATGAAACCTTATCAGAGGCCAGAAGCAGGGACTTGGGGAAAGTCTGTTCACCAGGGGCCCCCTTGGACTCACTAGGAACAATGGCCACAAGCTGAGGGAGGATAGGTTTAGGTTAGATATTAGGAAGAACTACTTCAATGTAAGGGTGGCCAGAGCCTGGAACAGGCTTCCCAGTGTGGTGGTGCTCTCACCTTCCCTGGAAATCTTCAAGAGGAGACTGGATAGGCACCTGGCTGGGGTCTTATGACCCCTCCCACCCCCAGTGCTCATTCCTGCCCATGGCAGGGGTTGGACTTGATGATCTGTCTAGTCCCTTCTGACTCATTGAGTCTATGTTTCTATGATTTTATGTATTAGCAGGATTTTTTAACTTTAATTTTTGGATTAGAAGCCTTGGCTCTAGACTTGTTTGACATAGTTAAGATGGAAAGATGTCTGAAGTTCTAGCTCAGGGGTGTCAAACAGATGGCCTGCAGGCCAAATTTGGCCTGTAGAGTCCCATTATCCAGGACCTGGTGCTGCCCCTGGGTCTGAACTGACCCAGACTGGTCCGGCAGGTAGGGCCTACATGATGCCCACTCCAGAATGCACACTGCGTACAGTGCCTGGTCCAGCCTGTCCGGGCCAGTGCTGCACCTTGTGCCCACAGGTGCACAAGCCAGCACATGCTACTTTCTCTTCCAACAGGGGTACCAACTCCTGCAGGTCCAGTCAACAGGCCAGATAAGGCCAATGGACCCACAGACCCTGGACTCTTTCCCTTCCCATTCCCCCCATGCCAGATTCAGTATACAGATGGTCCAGGATCTTCACTACACACAGCATCTATTCCAGCAACTCTATGATCTATGCTGCATGGGAAGCCTGCCCTGACCACTTTGTATGCATCATGGATCCTGGAGCAGCTAGAAAGGGTGCCACAAGCGTGGATCCAGCATGCAGGGGACCTGGGGTCCATGGGCCAGCCCATGGACCCACCCTGCATCACACATCTGGGCCCACAGGGCCAAATGAGTTTGAAATCCCAGTTGTAGCTTATTGCCCTTAAATAAGACCGTTATTTTCCACCACAACACAGTTCTTAAATAAGTTTGTACCCTGATGATAACATTTTTATTTTCTCTGTCTCAGCACTTCACTGTTTATTTATGACCATCTTCTGTTTCATGGTAGTATTTTTTTTCCAAATCAATACAAAAGTTACTTCCATTTTTTTCAAAATAGATTCTCTTCAAATTTTCTAACTGACAGATATGCATCAATAGTTTTAATCAATTTAAATCAATATGAAAGTTCATCTCATACTAATCTGTCGTATTTTATTGCTTTTATTGAATTCAAATGTATCTAGCTACATGCTGGAACAACTAGGTTAATTGAAGTATTGAAAGACACTGTTCTGCCTGAAGCATGAATCAGTATGCAATTATGGCATTACTAAAACATGTTTGCATTTTACACAGTACTAAGGGTATATTTGTGTTCCATTCAGGCCACAAGGCTTAGGCAAAGGAACTAGAAACCAAAACTGCAGATGAGATGTCTTTTTTGCTGATAGTAAGTGTGAGGAAGCAAGGGTGAGGGCAAGGGCGAGGGCAAGGGTGAGGGTGGCGGGGGAGAATGGAAAGTGCCGCTTCTGGAGCTGTTGCCTCATTCAGATAGAAGCTACAAGAGAGAAGAGAGCAGTGGGGTACACAAGAGAGAAGAAGGGAAAAAGGAGAGATCCTGCAGAGGAACTGTGACAAAGCTAATAGCACTCTTTTGATTCTGGAGGAAACAGAACGAGGGGGCAGATTCCCAGAAAGGCTCTGTGCGATGAGGGACTCCCATTGGTAACAGTAAGAAAAAAAATGATTCATAGTCATAAAATGCTCTGTTTACATTAAAAAACTGGTTTTGTTGGGTCATCAAAAAGATTCAAGCTTACAGGTAAAAGAGAAGACAGACTGGTGACTTCAGTTCGAGTAAAGATAAACGGATTGCATACAGGGAGATCTGAAGATATAAGATCTCTCTTAAAATGGGAAGATATTGAATGGAATAAAAGGAAAGAAAGAAGATTCAAGGAGGGAGTCCGTTCATTAATACTAAATTCAGTTCATTTGTGTTTTAACTGTTAAAGAACAAAGTCATTTTGTGTCTGTGTGAAGAGTTATAAAGTTAATACTTTAAGAGGTTTGAAAGGTATGCAACGAACACCTGTTTGACTGTGTGTGGACCTTGAGCAAATTTGTAAAAGTAAAAAATGAAGAGAAGTAAATGCTCTTAACTAAACTGTGGCTGGATATCTAACTAGAAGTTTGGTCTTATATACGAATAAACAAATTGAATGGTATATGCAACCTGCACCTGAGCCCCATTAAAAGGTTGCTGTAAAAGAAACTAAAGGAAAATAACCCTCCTGACTAATAATATCTAAAATTAATATTAATAATAATAACATCAAAGACATGGCAGGTGGGTGAGAAAGTCGGGGCATACTGACAGCTCATAAAGAAAGAAAAAAAAGGAATAGTGGCAAGCGCAGACTCGGGTATCCTAAGCCAAATTACGACAGTAAGATTCAGGCAAGAGACAGATAAAATCACATTCATTTGCATAATTTCTCTTAGAAAAATGTCATACCGGATATTGGTCAACAATTAAACTGTCACAACTTAAATTTACAGTATATTGATTTAAGGTACATGAGACTAAAGTGCATCCAAACAATGTTCTTTACATACTGGCAGAAAAGGTACTTCCATAAGTTGAATATGGTTCTTTTTCTTACCTTCAACCATGATTGAAATAATTGTGGCTGAGTCATGCCAGCAATTTTTATCCTTTATACCATATCCTTTGGCTAAGGCCTGTTTAGAGGCAAATCCCATTCCTTTTTTTGCCATTGCCAAAAATCCCATTGGCTTCAGCATCAGGCTTAGTATTTTAAAGCACTTAATTCAGAAAGAATGGATGCCTCAGAAATCAGTAGTGGGTTCTAAAGACTTTCATCTTTAGGGCACTGGTTCAAGTTCTGCCCAGAGGAATAGAAACCAACCTTAAAAAAACAGTTGATGGCGAATTGAGCTCAATAATCTGTGTATAATCCACAGTGGAAAGATGACCATATTACTAAACCACTATCTGAATGGGCTGCAGCAGCTTCATTGACTGTATTAGTAGAAAGGAAAGCATTTGGATGGACAAGGAGTGCAATATCCTTTCACCTAATCCAGCCTGCAGACAAGCCTGAACTATGCTGTTGGAACAATGCCAAGGAATGCTTATGGAGCCTCTGCCTCTTATGTATTTATTCTAGTAATGAACAGAAGAATTATCTCTGATGTCAAATTGACACCTTTCACCAAATAGAGATTCAGAAGCAATTTTAAAGCCAAAGTCATAAGGTCCATTATCTCTGCACCATGTTTACTCCCTTGTTTTTTCCATGGTTCCCCTGCTTAATTGAAAAAAAGTATTGCACAACAACTTTGGTCAGGAAATGAGGAAGAATACCATATTCAGCTGAACTACAGAGAAAAATTACATACTCAGAGCAGAAAGGTCAGTCTTGGATCTGAACCAAGAAAACGCCTGAACATGATATAATTTAAAAATTACAGCCCTGTTCAAGAATAATATTTTGCACTTCAGAGATTGGTCTCCAGTAAACTTCTGCTGAATATGAATCAGCTTAACTCAAGTTTGGTGAGAGTAATGCACACAAGACTGCAGAGGATTTTTCTATTTTGGTACTCAGGAGGCTCAGAACTAGAATTAGATTGCATATAAAGATCTTCATTCTGTATTCCTTGGGGAGAAAGGGAAGGATACATTTACATAACATTACTTCCCTCCACCTTCATCTTTTCACCTACAGTTCAAATTTTTTCAGACTATGTTTGCTAAAATTACAACAGCAGAGAAGCTTGTTTTCTTTATCAGTAATAACCATTTTTCCTCAGAAAAAAACAGACTACAACTCCTAATATAACCAATAGTAAATATTTATATCTTGATAACTTCCAAAGTCCACCAGGGTGAAGTTCAACTGCTAATTCTGTGCCTAGTCTGTGGTTGGCTTCCTCTTTTCTTGGTATTAAAATGAGTGGTGATGATGGGAAGAATAGCTATTGGATTTCTTATGACAGCTGATGCAAGCAGTCACCCATTCATTGCAGTTATGGCAATTTAACCCTGTTAAATATCTGCCTCATTGGGTTTAAAGTGTTAAGAATTGCTGATCTAGAGATTCTGAATGATTGGTCCATTAGCAGTCTTCAGAGCACTTGTTGGCAATCTATGGAGAACTGGTTTATTCTATCAGCTATATTTTCAGCTGTTACATTGACTACTTTCACAGTATCATTTCTCCAAGTACAGAATTATCATTGTTGCCATAGAAATTATAGAACTGCAGATTGTAAGAAAGGTGGGTCAAGCTTCGGAGGGGGAGGGGGAGGGCAAGGTGAGATAGAGCTAACTGTGGGCATTTACTACAGGCCACTGAACCAAGGGGATGAGCTTGATCTGGAGCTCTCTCAAGAACTGACAGAGGCTGCGCATGCAAGGGACTTTGGTTGTCATGGGCAACTTCAACTACACCAACATAGATTAGGAGGAACACTCAGCTAAGTCGGATCAGTCTTGTAGCTTCTTAACTGTAATCGAGGAGCTCTTTCTGACTCAGGAAGTGGAAGGGCAAACTAGAGGTACCACTCTCCTAGACTTGGTCTTGGCCAAAGGAGATGATCTGGAGTGTGGCTTGAACATTGAGGGTAGCCTGGGTGACAGCGACCATGAGCTCATCAGGTTCACTGTCCACCACAAGTTTCACAAATCAACTAGCAGGACTGAAGTCCTGGACTTCAAAAGTGCTGACTTCAACTCAGGGTATTAGTGTGGGAGATGATGCAGGATCAGGGACAGAAAGTGAATGGAGCGCATGAAGAGTGGTCGTTCCTCAAGGACACGATCCTCAAAGCACAAAAGAAAACCTTTCCCATGAAGAGAAAAGGTAGCAGAAGGGCTGGCAAGCTCTCCTGGCTCAATAGGGACATCACGGTCCTCTTGAAAGGAAAAAAAAGATGTGTACACACAGTGGAAGCTAGGGACAGTCCTCAAGGAGGACTAGACAACAGTGGTCTGCTCCTGTAGGGAAATATTTAGGAAAGCTAAGGTGGTACTGAGTTTAAGTTAGCCAAAGGAGTCAAGGATAATAAGAAGTCCTTCTTTAGGGAGCAGAAGGAAAACAAATCAAAGCATGGGGAACCTGTTTAACTCCTCGGGACAGCTGGTAATAGCCACTCAAGAAAAAACTGAACTCCTGAATACCCACTTTGCTTAGGTATTTCACTGGACCAGGGGGTAAGACAAGTAAGATAAGGATCACAGGGGGCATGATGAGAATGATAGCTTCCCACTGTGGATGCTGAGCTGGTGCAAAACCAACTAGAAAACCTAGACATTTATAAGTCAGCCGGACCAGATGGACTTCACCCAAGAGTGCTGATGGAGCTGGCTGTGGTCATTGCGGAATCCCTAGCTAAACTCTTTCAGAAATTGTGGCACATTGCGGCGATCCCTGAAGATTGGAAGACGGCCAACATTGTGCCCATCTTCAAAATAGGGAAGAGGGAGGACCCAGGCAACTATAGGCCAATCGGCCTAACCTCCGTCCCAGGGAAAATCCTGGAAGAACTCATTAAAGAATCTATGTGCGATACACTCGTTGAGGGTAAAATTCTGAACAACAGCCAGCATGGCTTCATCACAGGTAGGTATTATCTTACCAATCTCATCTCCTTCTATGAACAGGTCTCTTGCCACCTGGACATGGGAGAGAAGATCAACCTTATATACCTAAACTTTCAAAAGGCTTTTAATCTAGTATCCAATGATATCCTTATGGAAAAATTGAAAGATTGTGGGCTTAACTGCTCAACAGTTCAATAGGTGGAAAACTGGCTGCATAGCAGGACCCAGAGAGTATTCATGAAAAAATCTATGTCATCCTGGTGAGAAGTGGCCAGTGGTGTCCCTCAGGGGTCCATACTTGGAGTGGTGCTTTTCAACATCTTTATCAATGACTTGGATGTGGGGGTGAAAAACTCATTGGCCAAGTTTGTGAATGACACCAAGTTATGGGGGAGCATGGTCATGCCACAAGATAGGCTGCAGATGCAGGCAGACCTGGAAAGGCTGGAGAGTTGGGCAGACTGGAACCAGATGAAGTTCAACACTCAGAAGTGTAAGGTGCTCCATCTGGGGGCAAACAATCCCCAACATACCTACAGACTTGGTGGCAACAATTTGACTTGCACCATGGCCAAAAGGGACCTGGGGTAGTGATCAACCATGGTATGAACATGAGCCAGCAGTGCAATGCTGTGGCCAGCAGGGCAAAAAACACACTGGCATGCATTAACCATTGCATGTCATGCAAAACTAAAGAAGGGATACTCCCACTCTACTCCGCACTGGTGAGACTGCAGCTGGAGTATTGAATCCAGTTCTGGGCACCACACTTCAACAACGACCTGGAAAAACTTGAGAAGGTCCAGAGAAGAGCCATCCATATGATCAGGGACTTGCAAGACAAGCCATATGAGGAGAGGCCATACGAGGACTTGGGTCTCTTCAGCCTACATAAAAGAAGGTTGAGAGGGGACTTGGTAGCAGCTTACCACTACATCCAGGGAGTACATCAAGAACTTGGTGAACAGCTGTTCACCAGGACACCCCTTGGGAAGACCAGGAGCAATGGATACAAACTCCTGGAAGGCCATTTAAGGCTTAATTCTAGGAAAAGCTCCTTCAGAGTCAGGGTGTCCAGACTGTGGAATAAACTCCCTCCAGTGGTCATGCAGTCACCTACCCTGGAAATCTTCAAAAGGAGACTGGATAGTCACCTTGCTGGGGTCACTTGACCCCAATTGTCTTTTCCTGCCTAGTGCAGGGGGACTGAACCCAATGATCTACCAGGTACCTTCCAGCCCTTAATAATATATGAATATATGAATCAAACAGTCTATTTATTGAGGTCCAAACTGAAAACATGTGAGGACATCTACTCTTGCGGCACTTGTATACGTGACAAAAATGGCCCATTTTTGTGGTTTAATTGCATCACACTTTACGGGTTTGCAATTTAAATGAGTTTGTTATGGCGAAAACTAAACCACATCCCCATGTAGTGTAGTTTGCAATGTAGCTACTTCTAACATTGCAGCCTTTAATCTGCCTCCCTCCCCTGCCCCCCCTCCCCAACTGGGCTGCAGGAGAGGAAGGCTGAAGGCAGAAGTGGCAAGCAGCCCAATCCTTTTTTTTTTTTGTGGAGCCTGCCCGCATCTCCCACAGCTGGGAGGCAAGCTATCAGCAGCCTCAGCAGCCCATCAAGGGCCCTAGTCCTTCCCACCATGGCAGTGGCACCCCCAGGGTCCACCTGGGCAAGCTGCTAGTGGACTGCAGGCTGCCCCAGCTCAGAGGCACCCGATACAATGCTTTCCTCAGTCCACCCAAGATTCCAGTATGCCATTCATCATCCCCATTGCCTTCTTCAACCACCAGCAGACACAGCCACCCTTCTGCCACCTTTCTACACTGCCCCAGGGCCAAGCCAGCCTGTTCCCAGGCAGTCCCATGTGGTGGGAAGGTGGTGGGGACAGTGCATGGGGCACTGCTCCCTGGGTGGGCTCAGGGAACAGTTGGATCTGGCAGGTGCTACCTCTCAGCTGGGACAGCATCTGGGCCACTAGTAGCCAGCTCAAGTGGTCCTAGGGGGCACTACCACCATGGTAGGAAGGACCACAGCCCCCTGCACCTCTGGGGCTGCTCAGCCTGCCAGCAGCTCATACAAACAGACTCCACCTGAAAAAATAAATGGTGAGGGGCCTGATCCTTTTTTTTTCATGGAGCCTTTCTGCAGCTGCGGGGCAAGCTGATGGCAGGCCCTGAGCTGTGGTGGTCCTGGGTCCTTCCCTCTGCTGTGGCAGCACCCCACAGGGCCACTTGGGCAGACTGCTAGTGGGCCAGGGGCTGCCCCAGCTCAGAGGCAGCATCCAGCCCAATCCAACTGTTCCCTGAGCCCGACCTGGGGCAGCACCTTCCCAGCTACCAGCCCACCTGAGTGGCCCCAGGGAGTGCCGCCACTGCCAAGGGAAGAAATAGGACCCCCCACAGCTCAGGGGCCATTCAGCCTGCAGTCAGCTCACCCCTCATTCCCTGGGGGTTCTAGAAAACCCAAATGTAACAGATGATTGGGGGGAAAGAACCTTTAGCAAAAAGCCACAGTAGACTTATTTCTGCTGCTGCACCAAAGCTTGCTGCAATGCATAGCTGTAGCAGTGTTCTCAAACAGGGGAAGGAAGGTACATGAGAAGAAAGAATGGGAAAACAAAGGAAGGAAAGTGGAAACTTAAACAGAGGAATATAAAGACAAAAACTAAAAAATTTTACAGATTGCTGGAGGAGTTACAGTGTGCCTGTACTGACATAAACTGCTACTGTTTACTATGCATAATGTAGTATCAAAAGGTATATTCCATTATGTATACAGTATATGACTCACCTTTGAGAACTGTTCCATTACATACAGTTAGTAGATTGTCCTTCTTATTGTAGAGTACCCAGTTGCTTTCCAGTACTGCACTAAGCAATGTGACTAACAGCTGCCATAAAGATGTGATTCTCTTTCTTTCATTCTGTCCCTTGGGAAAGTTATGTATGTGCTATGTAGCACTGTGGCAGGGTTTTTTTACATGTCCAGCGCTGTCCATTTATATTAATGAAAGTAAGGTCAAATAAGCATGCCTTACACTGGGAGCAAAAGATACCAGAGTTTTCAGTTCCTCTGGAAATCACTCTGCATCACAGTCTGGGATCAGACTCTGTAAATCTATAACTTCAGTATAAACAAGTTGTACCTTTGAGGGTAAACATAATGCTAGAAGAATTGAGCTGTTGAGTATAGCGCTCATCCTGGAGCTGCCTAACATATTCCTACAATAGACCATTCACAGTGGGTGTTCAAAAATATAGCTCCAAGACAGAGGTAGTTATCACCAATTCTTATCATCAATGCCTGACTGTCTCTTGTTATAATACTATGATAACTGATGTTGTCACCTATGCTATATACTGCAACATGTTCTACAATATATTGTACAATATATTTCTGGGAAACAATTCATTCTGTCTTAGCAAAATTTACTGTGTACCTTAACCTCCTACAACACCCTCGATAGCAAGGGATGCTCCATGTGGGATTGCTATCATGTTCATAGATTCATAGATGCTAGAGTTGGAAGGGACCTCAACAGATAGTTTCACAGTCTCATAGCTCTTAGGGTCAGAAGGGACCTAAACAGACCATCAGGTCCGACCCCCTGCCCCGGGCAGGAATGAGTGCCAGGGTCATAACACCCCACCCAAATATCTCTCCAGCCTCCTCTTGAAGACCCTCAAGGTAGAAGAGAGTACCACCTCACTTGGGAGCTGGGGAAGAAAAGAGCTTCCTCGCTTCCTCGCGTTCACAGCTCATGTTCATCCTGGAGTCAACAATGAAACCAAGATGCCTTTCTGCCATTGTTTTGACAAAAGGGGTATTCCCCAGCCAGAGGTGTGTTTCTGGTTCCTTCTCCCTAGATAAAGTACCCTGCACTTGTCTGCATTGAATTCCATCCTATTCTCATCCACCCACCTCTGTAATTTGTCTAGATCTAGCTGGATTCTGTCCTTCCCCTCCAACGTGCCCACCTTGTCCCATATCTTGGTGTCATCAGTGAATTTGGACAGCGTGCTTTCCACACCCACATCTAAATTGCTGATAAAAATGTTGACCAAGCCCTGGGGGACTCCACTGCCCATATCCCTCCAGGTCAAAAACGACCTGACCACCATCACTCTTTGAGTGCGACCATCTAGCCAATTTGCCACAGCCAATTTGATGACTGTGTAGGCATCAATGCCACAGTCACCTAGTTTTTTTAAGAGAATGTGGTAGGAAACAGTGTCAAAGGCTTTATTAAAGTCCAGGAAGAAGACATCCACCTCAACGCCCTCATTCAGGGACTTTGTGACCTGATCATAAAATGAAACCAAGTTAGTCAAGCAGGATCTGCCCTCAATGAACCCATGTTGGTTGCCCTGAGCATTACCTCCCCTGCTGGGTCCTTGCGGATGTGTTCCTTGATCATTTTCTCAAAGGTTTTCCCAAGGACCGAGGTAAGACTGACTGGCCTATAGTTGCCAGGGTCCTCCTTTCTCCCCTTCTTGTAAATGAGGACCACACTGGCCCTTTTCCAATCTTCTGGTACCTGGCCAGAGCCCCACAAGCACTCATACAGCCATGCCAGGGGCCCCGCTATGACCCCCACCAATTCCCTCAGCACCCTCAGGTGAAGAGAATCTGGACCTACTGATTTAAACACGTTCAGCCCCTCCAAAAGTTCCCTAACTAGGTCATCCCTGATCCTAAGCATGGCATTGCCTCCCCTGGGTCCTTCCATAATCCTAGTGGGGGAAAATGTCCCGGTCTTTGTCTAGAAATATGGAGGCAAAGAATTCATTAAAGAGGTCAGATGGCCAAGCCTGTCCTGTAGGGACCCCATGTTACCCAGTGCCTTCTTCTTACTCCCTCTGTATTTGAAAAGGGACTTTTTGTTATCCCTAATTCTGGTTGCTAGTCCTATCTCCATCTCTGCTTTGGCCTTTCTAACAGCCTCCCTGAAGTCATGAGCAACAGGGGTGTAATCCTCCTTGGCGATAACCCCTTGCTTCCACTGTTTGTACACCTCCTTTTTTGCCCTCTGGCAATCCTGGATGCCTTTGCCAAGCCATGAGGTTTTTTTTAGCACTCCTGCCCCTTTTGGTGCACATTGGGACTGACTCCCTTTGAGCTAAGAGGATCATTTCCTTGAGGAACAACCACCTGTCTTGAACTCCCATTTCATTGAGGCTCCAAGACCCTAATGCTTCTCCGACTAATCTTCTTAGTTCATTGAAGTAGGCCCTCCTGAAGTCAAGGAATTTTGCTTTACTGCTTGCTTTCACCACCCTGCACTGGATAGTAAATTCCAGCAGGCGATGATCACAGTCACCTAGGTGGCCGAGTACTTGCAAACCCCTCTCCAGACCATTGCCTGTGGCAAGGACCAAGTCCAGCAAGGCATTTCCCCTGGTGGGACTATGCACCTCTTGGGTTAGGTGGAGGTCCTGGATCCTGGCTAGGAACCTACGTGAGCAGTTGGACCTGACTGACTGCTCCTCCCAGCAGATGTCTGGGTAGTTTAGGTCACCCATGACAACCACATCCCTTGACTTTACAGCCTCCATGGTCTGACCTGAGAATTCCAGGTCCAGCTTTTCCCCCTGGTGAGGTGGTCTGTAGTAGATGCCCACTATTAAGTCCCTTTCCCCACAACCCCCTTGCATTCTTACCCAGAGCGCCTCAGTTTGCCCCTCTGACCCTATCCTGATCATCAGGGACATATATTGCTCTTTGATGTAGAACGCTACACCCCCCACTCTTTTTTCTCTGCTCTCTCTCACCTGTACAGTCCGTAGCCCTCGATGTCCACTGCCCAGTCATGGGTAGAATCCTACCAGGTTTCCATGAGCCCCACTAGGTCTGGGTTTTTGGTAGCTAGCAGGAGGGCAAATTCCTTCTGCTTATTCCTCATGCTTTGAGCATTTGTGTACAGGCATTTGAGGCCTCCTGTAGGTGCACATGCCGCCCCCTTGTTCTTAAGCCTTCCCTTGCCCCGTCACTTACCTGGGTACTACCTGCACGCTTCCCTGCCTTGATGGTGAAGTGTCCTCATGTTCCTCTATATCCCCATCCCCCACAAACCTAGTTTAAAGCTCACCATATGAGATCAGCCATCCTGGAAGAAAAAACACGCTTACATTTTGGGGAGAAATGAAGCCCATCCTGCCCAAGCATGTCCTCTGTGAGGAAGTGTGGGTCATGGTCCAAGAATCCAAGGCCCGAGTCCAACCCCCTGCCTAGGCAAGAAAGAGTGCTGGGGTCAGATGACCCCAGCCAGATGCCTATGCAGCCTTCTCTTAAAGACCCTCAAGGTAATGGAAAGCACCACCTCCCTTGGAAGCCCATTCCAAATTCTGGCCACCCTTACAATGAAGAAGTTCTTCCTGATGTCCAGCCTAAATCTGTGTTCTGTCAGTTTGTGACCATTGTTCCTAGTTACTCCAAGAGGTGCCATGGTGAACAGAGCATTGACCGTTCCTTGCTGAGCCCCCTAATGAATTTGTAGGTGTCCATAAGATCACCTCTCAACCTTCTCTTGCGGAGGCTGAAAAGATCCAGTTCCCTTAGTCTCTCCTCATAGGGTATGGCTTGCAAACCCTTAACCATACAAGTGGCTCTCCTGTGGACCTTCTCAAGTTATCCTCATCCTTCTAAAAGTACGGTGCCCAAAACTGAATGCAGAACTCCAACTGCAGTCTGACCAATGTCGCATAGAGAGGAGGTATCACCTCCTTGGATCTGTTTGTCATGCATCTGCTAATGCATGATAAAGTAAAGTTAGCTTTACTGATGATTTCATCACACTGATGACTCTTCATCTTGGAGTCTGCTATGACTCCAAGATCCCTTTCCGCTTCTGTGCTGCTGAGAGGGTCGTTCCCCAGCCAGTAGGTGTGCTGGATAATTTTATGACCTAGGTACCACACTCTGCATTTGTCCTTGTTGAATTGCATCCTATTGTGTTCTGCCCACTTCTCCAACCTGTCCAGGTGTACCTTCAATTGTTCCCTACCCTCCAGTGTGTTCACTTCATCCCACAATTTAGTATCATCCACCAACTGCAATGCGATGCTGCGGCTAGTAAAGTGACCAAAACGCTGGCTTGCATCTATAGATGCTTCTCGAGCAAATCCCGGGACGTCATTCTCCCCTTGTACTCAGCCTTGGTGAGGCCGCAGCTGGAGTATTGCGTCCAGTTTTGGGCTCCACAGTTCAAAAAGGATGTGGAGAAGCTTGAGAGAGTCCAGAGGAGAGCCACGCGCATGATCAGAGGTCAGGAAAACAGATCTTATGATGATAGGCTGAGAGACATGGGACTCTTTAGCCTGGAAAAGCGTAGGCTCAGGGGTGATCTGATGGCCACCTATAAGTTTATCAGGGGTGACCACCAGGATCTGGGGGAACATCTGTTCACCAGAGCACCCCAAGGGATGACGAGGTCGAACGGTCATAAACTCCTGCAAGACCATTTCAGGATGGACATAAGGAAGAATTTCTTTACTGTCTGAGCCCCCAAGGTCTGGAACAGTCTGCCATCAGAGGTGGTTCAAGCACCTACACTGAACACCTTCAAGAGTAAATTGGATGCTTATCTTGCTGGGATCCTATGACCCCAGCTGACTTCCTGCCCTTTGGGCAGGGGGCTGGACTCGATGATCTCCCGAGGTCCCTTCCAGCCCTGATGTCTATGAAATCTATGAAACTTGGACAGAGTACACTTCACACCCACATTCAAGTCACTGATGAAGACTTTGAAGGGTACAGGTCCAAGGACCAAGCCCTGTGGAATGCCACTGCACACATCCTTCCAGGTCAATACTGACCCATCTACCACTACTCTCTGGGTGCAACCCCCAACCCAATTTGCCACCCATTGAACTGTGTGATCATCTAAGTCACAGCCTCTTAATTTATTTATGAGAATGGGATGAGATACCGTACTGAAGGCCTTCCTAAAATCCAAGTAAAAGTCATCCACCTCTATTCCTGCATGTAAGTGTGAGGGGCTAGCTAGCAGTGACTTAGCCCAGGGGTTTTGAAAGGGTAAAAGATGATTGGAGGGCTTGGGATTCCCTTTCCTCATCAATCTGGTAATGATTTGGCCCAGGGGTTTTGAAGGGGTAAAAGATGATTGGAGGACTTGGGATTCCCTTTCCTCACCAATCAGGCCCCAGAGACTCACCCTCCATGTCCCCTGATTGGCCCCTTCGGTCATCTAGAGGGGGATAAGAGGGGCAGTGCAGCTGATTCAGGGGATACCAGCGAGGGTCCACAAGGAAGGAGCTTCAAAAAGCTGGCAAGAGCTGGGCCTTTGGGGTGGGAGCAATTGTCCCAGAAGAACCTGAAGGAGTGGGACCTGCAGGCAGCAGTGGGACCTTCAGCAGTGCGGCATGCGACTGGCAGGAGAGGCTCCCCAGCTCCAGCAAGGATCTGAGCAGTGACCTGAGAGGTTCCCAGCTCTGCTTCCAGCTCCTCCAATAAAAGGCCAGACAGCTCAATGTGAGGCTGGGGCTCCTGGAAGGCCACCCCCAGCAGCCTACTATAATACCAACCCTGGTAGCTGTGTGGTAGTGTTTCTGCCTACCATGTGGAAGATCTGTGCTCCGGTCCCAGTTGGGATAGCTTGGGGTGAGTAAAGTAACAGTGTGAAATCCTTGTTGTAGTGGAAAGTAGTCATTGTGTTTTCCCCCTTTCTCACCTTCCAAGTACCTAGGCCCTATATTCCTTGTTATTTGACATTTTGTATTTTGTGCCTTTTATATTTCACCAACCACTATTGTTTGTTCTACTGTTTGTGTTTTATATTTTGTTAACCCTATCTTTTGTCAACCGGATGACTATGTCTATGATTCTAAGTGTCTAAAGTTGTTGAATCCTGCCCCCTTGGGGCATTGTAGTGTCCCCTATACCCCCTGATTTATACTGGTTATGTTCCCAGTTTTGTTCTCTCATTAAAAGGTATATGGTTAAGTCCCCATTGGTGGTCTGGCTGTGCTCTATAGAGGGAGGAGAGTCCCTACACCTCCCACAGCACTTGTGCACCTGTTTTGATCCCTTCAATTGGTGAGGGGGTACCTCTTGGAGTACCACCCGGGTTACACAAGTGTTTTGTGACCTGGTCCTAAAAATAAACCAGATTAGTCAGGCACAATGTACCTGCTATGAATCCATGCTGGTTGCTGTGCTGCAACTCCCACAAATATTATCTGTAATAATTTTTTCCACCGAAAATATTATCCCTAATAATTATTTCCACAGAAATGATGTTATTTCTGTGAAGTAAACTATAACCAGGCGTTAAAAAAATGTATGCTTCACCAGGTTATTTGCCAATCTAAAACTTCACTGTTTTGCCTTTTATAATTAATTTGGAGCTGAAATGCAATATGGTTTAAACAGCCAAGCACCCTGTAACAGTGAAAGGCAGATCTTTATAGCAGCTGTTTCAGAATTACCTGGGTCTGGAGGGAAAATTCTCTGAATTAAAGAACAATTCTGTTAGTAGTACTGTAGCTATGGGGAGAGTGAGCAGGACACTAGCCCTGGATGTCAAGTTGGGGTGAAAGGAAGGGGCACAAAAATAGCAGCTGCTGGGAGTAGACCAACCTAGTCACCACCACCATCCCACTACTGGTTGCATCTACACATGCCTCTTTTAACCGGGCTTAGCTAAAATTGCCATTTTTAAGGCACATTAAAGGGCACGTGTTTACATATACACACTCTTAATATACTTTTAAAATGGTGATTTAAGGCTATGTCAGCCTAAATTTGGTACTTGCATAAAGCAGTTATCAAATTTAGGTGCAAACAGCTAAGTTGCATTAGCGGACATGTAGATGGGCTAATCCACATTAATGTGGTGTGCATCAATGGATACACACTGTGTTAATGCATATTAGTATGTTTGCACATGTGCTAATGTGACTTAGCTATTTGCACCTAAATTAAATGGGCCTTAATATGCATTAGCGTATCCACATGTAGAAGCATGCATAATTCTCTTGAAACCCCTTAAGCAAAGGTGTATTAAGTTTAGGGCCACATAAATACATATGTACATGCCCACTGATGCTGCCTTGTGCATCACTGCCACCCAGGATGGGGAAGTGCCCAGGTACACTTCTGCTTCTAGATGCCTAAAGTGCCATATGACTTCATAGCAAAATAGACTTTTTAATATAAGGAAGTATAAAGCTTCAACATAGTGCTATTGTTGGTTTGCAGAGGAAGAATTAAGATATTCTGGGTTACCTCATAACTACAAAGCATCATTGAAATATAATACATTGTCAGTAGGTTAGTAACACAGTGGATTATCACCACACAGGTTATCATCACACCTTCATGGAAATCTGACTGCTGTCACAGTCTTCCATGCCAGCTGGGCTGTTAATTACTCTAACTAAATCTAGGTAAGGAAAGTCCAAAGAAAATAGAAGTACAATAAAAATCAATCATTTCCTTTTCTTGCCATAGATTTCTTTTATACTTAACAATCTTGCTTCGAGGAGGAATATACATCCTTCTTCCAGCACCTTCAACCTTGCTCCAAACAAAGTGGTCACTGAGTCTCATGATCTCCACATGTCCCCGGAGGCTCGGGGGCACAGCAAGCACTCACAGGCAGCGGTGGCACTGTTGATGGTGGGAGCATGGTGGTGGTGAGCGGAGCTCCCACAGGCAGCTGCAGCGCAGTTGGCAGCAAAGAGGGTGGGGAGGGAGTGGTGAGTGCTGACTAGTGGTCAGCGACCACCTGCAGACACCACCAGTACCAGCGGCGGTGGGCAGAGGGAAGTGGTGATCACCCGCAGGTGCCACCAGTGGCAAGGGGGGCAGGGCAAGTGGTAACTGCCTGCAGGTACTGCTGGCAGTGTCAGTGGTGCCTTTTTGCAGGGGGTGTACCGCCAAGCTCAGGGGGTGCATGTGCACTCATGTGCACCCCCTATGCATTGCCAGTGCCGAGTCCCCACACCTCTCTCACTCCTAACTGCTTTGTTCTGCCACCGTCCCTGCACTTTCCTTCTCAGCTGGCTCTGGTTTTTAACCAACAGACTACCTCCTCAGAATATATCTTACCCTACTCTTGTCATTTTTAAGGAGCTCTAGTGTTCAAGTCACTGTCACATCAGCATCTTTCCATAAGAAGGCTTGCTCCTGTGCCACTCCTTCCTGAGGGAAGGGAGGTACATATATCCTTTGGCTTTCCTTCCCAGCATTCCTTGCTAGGGATAGTTTCCAAAGTCCCACTAGGTCTTTCTTTCTCAAAATTCAACCCATTGAGTAGGATATGGGAACACCTTCAGGGGTCAGCATGCCTTGGTACAAAGCCAACTCTAGAAATTACAGCTCTTAGGGTGCATCTACACTAGACATGTTAATGCACATTAACCTAAGTTTGGGAGCCAGGAGCAGGGAGGAAAGAAAGAATCCAGGCACACATGTGTCCCGCACGCATGTGTGACCACTTACCTGACGCAAAGCGGAGGCGGACGCAGCAGCAGCGGAGCCAGCAGCGGGGGCAGCATCAGCTGATCCCCCTAAGGTAAGTGGGCAGAGGGATCTGATGCAGCTGATCCAGATCTGGAGGGGAAGCCCCCTGGATCCCTCTTAGCTGAGCTGGTAGGGAGCCTTGCTCCTGAGCCACACCACGCAAACATCAGCATTCATGCTGGTGGGCGAGCAGGAAGGGCCAGGAGGCAGACTCCTGCTAGGGCAGGGAAAAGGCACCCCACTAAGCATAAACAACCAGCAACTCCTACAATGGTGTCAACATGGAGTGCTGCCAGGGCCCCTACCCGGGGGGTGCAGCCTACCTGGGGCTTGTCTAAGGCCTCCACCCAGACAGAGCCCATGGGGGGGCTTCCCCCCACCTCCTGGCCTGTGGGAGTTGCAACTCTGGAGAAGGAAGGAGAGGAGGCAACTCCACTCTCCACGATCCGAGCAGGCCGAAGGAGCCAAGCAGTCCCAGAGGAAAAAGCGTTGAGTGATCATCATAGGCGATTCCATCCTGAGAGGTACAGAGGGCCCCATCTGTCACCAAGACCCCTCGACATGTGAGGTCTACTGCCTACCCGGAGCAAAGATTCAGGACATGAAGGGGATGATCCAGGCCATGATCCAGTCCACCGATTACTACCCCATGGTCCTAATCCATGTGGGTACAAATGATGTGGCCAGGAGATGCCCTGATCACCTGATGGCAGACTACCACACTCTGGGGGGCGTGCCGAAGGAAATAGGCATGCAGGTGGTTTTCTCGTCTGTCCTACCAGTGAGTGGACATGGAAGACGGCAAGCGACATGCATCGCAGAGACCAACTGGCGGCTTTGGGAATGGTGTCTCGAGGTGGGTTGTGGCTTCCTCAACAACAACCCGCACATCACGACAAGAGACATGCTCGGATGGGATGGGTTCCACCTTTCCCCTAAAGGTAAGCATGTGTTTTCTTCTAGGTTGGCGGATCTCCTCCAGCGGGCTTTAAACTAGGCCTACTGGGGGAAGGGGAAGATGAGGGCAGAGAAAGCCTTGGACTGCCAAACCAAGCAACACCCACAAATACAGCCCAGCCTAGACCAATGAGTGGAACATATACACAGGTAAGCAACAGGGGCCAAGGCAATGTTGAGATTAGGGGGCCAGGGCACACATCCTCAGGAGGCCTCAAATGCCTCTACACAAACACTCATAGTATGGGAATCAAGTAAGAGGAACTTACCCTCCTGCTAGCTGACACCAACCCAGACATAGTGGGGCTCACTGAAACGTAGTGGGACCCAACGCATGACTGGGTGGTGAGCATCAAGGGCTATAGGCTGTACAGGAGGGATAGGACAGGGAGGAAAGGTGGGGGTGTGGCGCTCAACATTAAGGAGGAATATACATCCTCATCAATTAGCAAAGAATCAGAGGAGGGGCAGTCTGAAGTACTCTGGGTTAGAATACAAGGCAGTCGAGGGGAAAGAGATTTAACGGTGGAGGTCTACTACAGACCACCCAGCCAAGGGGAAGAGCTAGACCAGGAATTCTTAAGTCAGCTCATGGAGGTAGTTAAGTTAAAGGACGTGGTCATCATGGGTGACCTGAACTTTCCAGACATCTGCTGGGAAGAGCAGTCAGCCAGGTCTGACAGCTTATGTAGGTTCCTAGCCAGAATGTAGAACCTCCATCTAACCCAGGAGGTGTACAGCCCCACCAGGGGAGACGCCTTGTTGGACCTGGTGCTGGCCACTGGCGACGACCTGGTGAAGGGGCTGCAGGTGCTCAACCACCTGGGCAACAGCAATCATCGGCTGCTGGAATTCAGCATCCAGCGCAAGGTGGCAAAGGCCTGCAGCAAGGCAGCAGCCCTAGATTTCAGAAGGCCAGACTTCAATGAGATAAGGAGAATAGTCAGGGAAGCACTGAGGTCCCGGAGGGAAGGGGAGCCAGGTGTCCAAGAGGAGTGGTCGCTCCTTAAGAAGACTATCCTCGAAGCCCAAAGGGAGGTAATCCCAACACGGATCAAAGTGGTCAGGATGGGTAAAAACCCCCATGGCTCACCAAAAGCATCCAGGAATGTCTCCTAGCTAAAAGGGAGGTGCACACCCAATGGAAGGGAGGGGCCATCACCAGGGAGGACTATACTGCGGTTGCTCGGGGATGCAGGGGACCAGTCAGGAAGGCCAAGATGGAGATGGAACTGGGACTAGCTTCCCAGATCAAGGACAACAAGAAGCCCTTTTTTAAATACATAAGGGGGCAAAAAGAAGGTTCTGGGTAACATGGGGCCCCTGCAGGACATGCTAGGAAATTTGGTCGTCACACCAGACAACAAAGCTAACATATATTTAATGATTTCTTTGCCTCCATTTTCCTAGGCAGGGACCAGAACAGCCACCCCCTCAGATCCCAGGGGAGGCGCACCTAGACCAAGGGTTAGTGAGGAACTAGTTAGGAAACTTCTGGAGGGACTGGATATATTCAAATCAGCTGATCCGGACAATCTCCACCCTAGAGTACTGAGGGAATTAGCTGCGGTCATTATGGGACCCCTGGCACAGCTTTACGAGCACTTGTGGTGCTCTGGTGTGGTGCCAGAGGACTGGAAGAGGGCCAATGTGGTTCCCATCTTCAAAAAAGGGAGAAAGGAGGACCCGGGGAACTATAGGCCAGTTAGTCTTACTTCAGCCCTGGGTAAGCCTTTTGAGAGAATTATTCTGGCACACATCCACAAGGGGCCAGCAGGGGAGATTATGCTTAGGGGCAACCAACACGGGTTCATTAGAGGCAGGTCCTGTCAGACCAACCTGGTGGCCTTCTACGACCAGGTCACCAAATCCTTAGATGCAGGGGTAGCAGTGGACATAGTCTTCCTGGACTTTCAGAAGGTCTTCACCCTGTTCTCATTAAAAAACTGGAGGACTGTGGTGTTGACACCTACACAGTCAAATGGGTCACCTAGTGGCTGGAGGGCCGCATCCAGAGAGTGGTAGTGGATGGGTCATTTTCAACCTGGAAGGATGTGGGCATTGGGGTTCCGCAGGGCTGTCCTTGGGCCCGCACTGTTCAACATCTTCATCAGCGACTTGGACAAGGGGGTAAAAAGCACCCTGTTCAAATTTGCTGATGACACTAAGATATGGGGGGATGTGGGCATGCTAGAAGAAAGGAATAGGCTCCAAGTGGACCTAGACAGGTTACAGGGATGAGCAGATGAAAATAGGATGGGACTCAACACTGACAAGTGCAAGGTGATGCACCTGGGGAGGAAGAACCAGCACCATACCTACAGGCTGGAGAACTCCCTTCTCATCAGTGCAGAAGCAGAAAAGGATCTTGGAGTCACCATTGGCTCCAAGATGAACATGGGCTGGCAGTGTGGGGATGCAGTCAGGAAAGCCAACCACACCTTGTCATGCATCCACAGATGCATCTCAAGCAGGTCCAAGGAGGTGATCCTCCCTCTCTATGTGGTACTGGTGCATCCAGTTCTGGGCACCACAGTTCAAGAGGGAAGTGAACAACATGGAGAGGGTCCAGAGGAGGGCCACTCGCATGATCAGGGGTCAGCAGGGCAGGCCCTATAAGGAGAGGCTACAGGACCTGAACCTGTTCAGCCTGCACAAGAGAAGGCTGAGGGGAGATCTAGTGGCCTGTTACATACTAGTCAGAGGGGACCAGCAGGCGTTGGGGGAGTCCCTGTTCCCCCGAACACTACCAGGAGTGACCAGAAATAACCGTCACAAGCTAGCAGAGGGTAAATTCAGATTAAACATCAGGAGGTGCTACTTCACAGCCAGGGCAGCTAGGATCTGGAACCAACTTCCAAACAAAGTGATGCTGGCTCCTACCCTGGGGGTCTTTAAGACAAGGCTAGACAGTCACCTTGCTGGGGTTGTTTGACCCCAGTACTCTTTCCTGACATGGCAGGGGGTCGGACTAGATGATCTACTCAGGTCCCTTCCGACCCTACTGACTATGAAACTATGAAATATGAAATACATCTCGATCCAGGTCTACAATGCAGTCATCATTCCCATTCTCCTCTACAGATGTGAAACATGGGTGACCTACCATCAATATCACAAGATCCTGGAGAGGAGGTATCACCAATGATGCCTTTGGAAAATCCTCCATTTCAAATGGGAAGCTCGCCACACAAATGCCCATGCTGAAGCCCATGTTACCAGTATTGAGTCGGTGATCCTCAAGCACCAACTTTGCTGGGCTGGACTTTGTGTGTGGTGCCTGACTCTTGACTTCCGAAACAGGTGCTCTACTCTCAGTTTAGGAACAGCCAGAGATCTTGTGGTGGCCAGAGAAAACAACTACAAGGACATATTGAAGGCATACCTCAAGAAAATAAATGCTGACATCAAGACTTGGGAGAAGCTGGCTGCTAACTGACTCTAGCGGTGCCACAACTTCACCCACGTCTGCCCACTTAGAAGTAAAATGTCTTACTCTCAAAGCAGAGCCCCAGCACTCTTTCTTGCCATGGCAGGGGGTCACACTCGATAATCTGCTCAGGTCCCTTCTGACCCTATAAAACTATGAAACTATGTTCATTATGTGCATACCTGTGCTCCTTTAATGCACATTAACTTAGGCTAATTGCACCTAAATTTGATACCTGCAAATGCATTAGTTAATGCACATTAACGTATGTGTAGAACGACTTGGCACTTACTTTTGTGCCAGGTCTGCCCTGCCATCCAGGGCCTGGAGTGCTGGGCACCTGCCCCAAGGCCCTGCCCCCTAGGCTCCCCCTCCCCCCCCAACCCCCAACTGTGGTCTTGAAGACCCAAAATATTGTAAATAGTTTTCCCCTTGTATATAGTTTCCCACTTGTAAGCAGGTTTTTTTTATTGTGGTTGGAGGAGCGCTGTTGGTTGAGGGAGGCAAGGGATGGGGGTGGCTGTTGTGAGCGTAACGAAGTTTTTTTTGTTTCAGTTATGTGTGTGACCTGAGAGTGGTGCTGACAGTGGACAGGGGGTAGGAGGTGTATGGGCAGTGGGGCAGACAGGCTGGAGCAGGGAGTGCAGGAGAAGGGGGTCAGACAGAGCCTCTCACAGCCAGTGCCCTGGCTCCTGCTGGTGGGTGTGCAGCTGTCCTGGAGCCTGGGTAGGGGGAGGTGGGGGCTACTGGGGCCAGCAGGGCCAAAACCATGGCCAGCAGGAGGGTGGGGAACTAGTTGTTGATGGGAGGGCTGAGCTGGAGCAGAGGGGCACTGGGCATTGCTGCAGGGGCAAGGGCAGGGGCAGGGGCTGGAGCTGGAGCAGCCCTGGCGCAGGGAGGCAGGCAAGGAGGGAGCTGCTGCATGCTGCCCCTGCGCTGGGCACCTGGCTCCTGGGTAGGGAAGGGCTGGCAAGGGATTAGAGTTTCCCAGATGGCTGTCAGGTGTTGGCAGCTGGCTCTGGCTCCAACATAGACTAACTTTAGTGCCAAGTCCCTGCGTGCGTAGACACAGCTAGGTGCTGTGAGTGTATCTGCCATTAGGCTGCTGGGTTCAGGATCAAGGAGGTGAGTTGGGAGTGAAGCAAAGGCAAATTTATTGATAGCTCACGTATACAACATATGATGGTGGCCACATGGGGTTGGCAACTTGGCAGTCTCTCTATGCCAGGTGCACGCCTAGTTGTTCTAGCTATGTCAGGCATCTCTGATCAACGTTGTCTGAGGGGTCACTGGGAAGGCCCCTAGGTCAGGATCCAGTCTTCACTCACACTGGGAGTCTGGGGTCCAGGCTTGGTACAGCGATGGTCTTTCTGTCCCGTCCTTCATGCTGGTCACTTGACATACGTGCTTTTTTATACCTTGTCTTATGCTAATCTGTTAGCTCAGAGCTACTCACAGTCTTGCCTTACAGCTTCTACTTTATGGAATTAGAAGGTGACTGACAAGTTACATTTGCAAGTTGCAAACTTGCAAGCTTTGCATTAGCTAATATTAACTGTCAAACAATTACCAGAGGTCTCCAAGGGCATATACATATATTTATTGATTTAACTCCTCTGGTTCTGACTGTCACAGACACCTGCCAAAAATTGCTTAACAGACATTAACTTAAAGTTCGTTAAATTTAGTCACACTTAAATACACATGTAGATGCACCCTTAGATTAAAACCAGGAGCACTCTGCCTTTTTAAGGACTACAGAAATATTAAGAATTATGTGTTTTAAATTATAAAGCCAAACAGGTTAATAGGAACTTGGAAGAGAGAACAGTTAAATAGCAGGAGGACAGAAGAAGCTGTATAACTTGGGCCCAAAGGGCATTTGTATGGAGATGGAGCCTCATGTGATGTGCCTGGGCAGGGCTGTCCCTAGGGGAGGAGTGAATCAGGGCAACTGCCCCAGGCCCCATGGCGACATGGCCACAGTGACTCCGTGCTGCTACCAGCTTCACATCCAGCCATTCAGCACCCCTTCCCTCCCGCCTGCCCCTTGCCACTGGCTTTCTTGCATCCAGGGGTGGAGCTCCAGACAGGCTGATTTGCCACAGGCCCTGCACCCTGCTTGGGTCATCTCTGTGCCTGGGAGTCAGATAGAAATAGAACATAACAGGACAAAAGAAGTGTTTTGATGGGGCGGGAGGGGGTGAGATAATGTGTTGGTAACAGTCTGTACTGTAGAGAAACAGGAGATGCGAAACACATGTGAAGGTCTAATTGTATGTGCTGCAGGGCCCAAAGGCCAGCTCTTATGTGAAGTCTCATTATGGAGTGAGAGGAGGGACTGCTGTCACTTGAGATTGTTGCTTCAAAATTAGTAACTCTGAACAATACTCATACTTCCTATAGAAGGAAAAACATCACACTAGATCTGCAAATCCTGCCACCTCTTAAGAGTAAATGGTTTGGCTTCCCACTACTGGACAGTTATAACACTCATTTGTGTTTCTTCTCACTAGTGCACACTGCTTCCAGAGGCAGTAGTCCTACAAAAAGATTTTGTCAGCTAGGACCCTAGCTACTGATAGTAATTAGAAGCTGCCATATTTAGTAAAATGATATCAGCCTTCTAACTAGAGACTATCACAGGGCAGCAGGGATAAATGAACAGACAGTAGATTGTCTCATGTCAGACACCTTTTTACCTGGCCTAGAAACAAGTTAGGGCTTATAAAGTATTTTGCTAGTTGTTTAACTCTCCAGCCACTGACTTTTGCACTGAAATTAGATGAGTCCTCTTTTTTGTTTTTCAGGGCTGTTTACTGCTGTCTACAGAAAATAAGGTTTCCTTTTAAAAAAGCCAGGTAATTACATGGGGAAATACAAGATTGACAGCTAGCTCATTTCTAGGATTCCTGGCTTGCTGCAACTGGAACCACTTCAGGGAATATCCCAGGACATTTTACTGTCTGCTTCTTTAATAAGTGCTGCTTCAATCATTTTAATATGAATGAGTTTCTAGGGTGTGGTTTCTCAATTTCCAGTCAAAATTTTGTTTGCTCCTCCCTTATATTCTTGAGTCCCTCTAAGAAGCAATTTACATGTGATAAATATCTTATAGCATGAAGGATATTTTTAAAAAATTGTTGTGAGGCAGAGCTGCTAAATTATTACTGAAGCCCTCCTTTGCCATCCAGAAGCTTCATGAGTGCCAGCAATTTGGCTTGCTGGCATTGCCCTTGCTTACATCTCAAAGCAAGGCCCATGTTTCAAGAGGGCAAGGATCTGTACCCAGCAACTAGAGGACTATGTGGGCCACTGCATATAAGCTCAAATTTTATGCTTCTTTTTGATCCCTTCTTAAGGTCTATTTTAATTTTTCCAGAGGACTAAACTAGTTTGTTACAGAACCGCAAGGAAAAAGCAGCCTGTTTTTGCAGCCAAATGTTTTGACGGGTTAATAAAGTTTTGACCCTCCCCTACCCCAGGATCGGGGCAGCAGGTCCCTGCATGAGCTGATCTGCACTGGCCCTGCTGGCCCCAGGTGGCAGCATGTGGTTCCTGTCAGTCAGCAGGCAGATCAGGGGCCCACTGGCACCCCTATGAAGGCTGCAGGGTCTGTGCTGGAGTCCTCCCAGAGTAGCGTGCCCCTGATCTGCCTGTCGGGTGACAGGAACCAGGTGCTGCTACCTGGGGCCAGTGGCAGTACTGATCTTCCCAGCGCTAGGTATGGGCTGGGACCAGCATCTGTCTGTCTTCTGGCAGACAGATTGGGGGCCTGCACCCCTGGGAGGACTCCAACACAGCCCCTGCAACCCTGCCGGGGATGCAGGCAAGCCCCGATCTGCCTGCCAGATGACAGGAGCCAGGTGCTACTGCCTGGGACCGGCAGCAGCAGCAATCTTCCTGGTGCTGGTCCCAGGCAGCAGCAACCAGCTTCTCCCATCTGGCAGGCAGATCAGGGGCCCATACCCCTGGGAGGACTCCAGCACAGCCCCCACAGCCCTCCCAGGAGTGCGGGCAAGCTTCTAATCTGCCTGCCAGATGACAGGAGGCAGGTGTTGCCAACTGGGGCTGGTGCTGAAGCCAAAGCCAATAAGCCTGGCTTCAAAACTCCAAACGTTTTGAAACTGTTGAAATGTTTTGAGTTCCTTTGTTTCATTCTGAAGCTGTTTCAAAGGCTTTTGTTTCATTTCTATTTCACTGTTTCAAGATCGAAACAGCTTCAAAAAGAAATGTCGGGCAAAATTTCGCACAGCCCTAGTATCCAACTGTTTGGGCCCCACAGACCAGACCTGGACCATAGGCCTTCTCAGGGGCTACATAACCCAACTCTGGTGCTAAATTGGTAAGGCTACTAGAGCAGCTGCATTAGCATGCCTCCAGAACCTAGGGGTGAACACAGCTTCTGCTCAATACCAGCCCCCCTGCCCACACATATATACACACACACTTTTCCCCTGCTGCCAATTTTAGTCACCAATAGTGACTGAAGATTCCAAATTTGGAAGTGGGCAAGGGGGTGGGGGAGAAAGTGGGAGTAGCATGGGGGTCTCAGCAACTTAGTGGGTCTCACAGCTATGCCAACAAGCCCCACATGCACTATACAGTTAAGGTGGGGGTGAGACCACTCCACTGCACCCTTCTGCATCTTCTCTTGGTCACTTCAGTTATCAGATCATCTGGCATCCTTGCATCCACAGTTTTGCATTAGTTTTTACTTCTGCCTTAATCCTCCCCCGAATTCATCTTGCTAATATATTAGTTAAGCACTATGGCTACTAGCAACATAGGGATTTAAAAGATATCTTCAGTTATTTGTCAGAATATCCCCCGCTCCCAAGTTAGATGTAGTTATCATTAGAAGCTGCTGCTTACTTGTACAGCTGCTCAAAATTTCTCCCCTCCCCCCCCCCCAAAAAATGTTGTCCCTCACTGTTTCAACTAAGATTTAGTGCTTATGTACTCTGCATACAATAATAAGCACAAGGCCTTGGCTGACTCCTCTTCATCAGAGTGCAAAACAAATGAGTAATATCATTGTACTCATAGTTTTACTAAAGATTTTCCAGAATTATATTTCCCTAAAAATGTTACTTCTGTGTTCACTTCCCAGTATAAGCCCCTGTGCAAGACGCAATCAAATTTTTTAATTTGAGACAAGACGAGTGGTTAGGACTTAAGGCACCCTTCAGAAAATGCCAGCTCTTAGCATTCACTCTCTTTCTGACTACAGAAGAATGCAGCAATTCATCTTTTGCAAAGAACTCAAATTGACCACAACAGGTCAAAATATTTTGGATGCTATGAATTGTTATTTGAAATATTGGGGGGGAGGACATTCCTTGTGAATTATGTGTAGTTGTTTGCACATTAAACAGTACTAATACTGAGCAGCACCCCATGGCACCCTTTTAAAGAGTCTCCCTCTCATTCTCCAGAATCACTGGACTAGCCTTTTTTTAGAACTTCTAAAATAACTGTAATATATATGAGTACCACTAGAGAGCAGCCAAGATACAAGTTCAAAATATAGGCCCTTGTCAGAGAGAGAAAAAGAATCTCAGCATGTTAAGATTCTCAGCACATTAGGAGAAGGTTTTTAAAAAAAAATTGTAAAGGAAGCCAACAATTTTAACACTAAAAGATTTACAACATATGTTTTCTATGTATTTCTTCTGTGCATTGCATGCTATAGGTTTAGTTTATTTTATCCACTCGAGTTATGAACACCAAAAATGAAATCTGACATTTCTAAGTTATTGAACAAATAATCTAACTGCATAATTGCTGCAAGCCATTATTGTCTTATAGTAGTTTGGTTACCTGACAGGACCTGATACTTTCAGTTCAATGCAGTTCTAGCAGACTTGCAGGTGCCTACTTCACCGAAAACTTAATGGCTATTTAGCCCTGTCATCATGAAGGCCAGGGAATGAGATAGTATGAGAATGCAAACTTCTCTCTAAATATTTAAGGGGCTTGCTCCAGGTTAGAGCATATGGATCTCCTCTAAGGAAAATAAATAAGATCTACAACAACAACCAGGAGACACACATTATGATATATGAAGTAGCTGAAAATATGCCAAGTACTTTGAGTTATGTTTTGCAGAACAGAACAGAGGGTGGCAGACACAGCTTATTTAATTAAATCCATGGTTAAAACACAAAGTGCCTTCCTTCTTACACTGGCGGTCCTAAACACAGTGGGATCATTTAGTATTTGGTTATGCAAGTACTAAATGACTGCAAAGTAACAACTGTGCAGTCCACCGCTCATGTAGACATGGCCAATAAGGCCAGATGCACGGGAGAGGGGACACTTATAGAGCAGGGGCGGGCAATTATTTTGGACAGAGGGCCACTTACTGAGTTTCCACAAGCCATCGAGGGCTGCATGACAGGCAGCTCAGGGCAGATTAATATTAATTTTCTGAATGTTTTAGGGGCCCCATGGGCTGGATAGAATGGCCTGGCGGGCCGCATCTGGCCCCCCAGGCTGCATTTTGCCCACCCCTGTTATAGAGCATGCTGGTCACTATACCTTTTTATGGAAAGGAAAAGTCAAAAAAATTAGACATTGTGTTGGTTTTGCTGTCAAGCCTAAAATTGTTACTCAAATTCCAGAATGCATGGTTGGCATCAACAAGTGTCTCATAACCCTTTGTCTTCAACTGACCAGTGAACCTCATGCAACAGTCATCACTGCATACACTCTGATCCATGATGGTAGGACAGATGCTAGATTGATCAACATTTGATATATTCTGTCAAGTCCATTTGTATCACCCCAAAATGAAGAAAACAAAAGAAGCAACCAAGAAAGAGGTTCAATATTAAGTGCTTGAAAGACCCTGGTAAAAGTGATCACCTCCAGGAGCGTTTTAGTAAGAAACTCTCTGATCTTCCTGATGATCTTGATGGCTCACTGATGGTCACTGATCTGGAGCAATGGGAAAAAGGAAAGATTCAAGGACACCTTGAAGGCAACTCTAAAGAAATGCAATAACAACATCAATATCGAGGAAACTCGATCATCTCCAAGGTAATGTGATGTACATGGCATTGACCACTGGGAGAGCCTCAAAAAAGGCATCGTTGAGGTGTGCAGAGAATCTCAAGGCTTCTCCTAAAAGAAACATCAGGACTGGATTGATGAGAATGATAGGGAGATTTAAATTCAAACTTTCACTGACAGAAAAAGGAGAGCCTTCAAAGCTTGGCAGAATGGCATCAACTCCAACCAGAAGCAAGGCATTTATTACTACACTAAAGCTGAGAACCAAAGGAAAATTTGAGAGCAAAAAACAAGCAGTGGGAGGATAAAACAAGAGTTTGCTGATAGCCATGATGTGTAATTTCTTCAGCACAATCAAAGCTATCTATTGGTCAGGCACACACAGAGCCATCCCTCTGAGGTCCAAGGATGGAACAACTCTAAAGACAGTTGCACAATCAACATATGGTGGAAGAAGCACTTTAAAATCTTGGTTTTAGGAGCTCTTCAATATCAACGTTATCCCACAACACCCCCATAATGACTACCTTGCAGATCCACCAGCTTATTAAGAGGTCTTGAAAGCCATTAATCAGATTAAGAACAATAAAGCACATGCTTCTGAAGGAATACCCTCTGAAATTTATAAGCACCAAATACATGTCATTGTTATAAAAATCTGCAAACCTGAACAGATTCCCAGGGACTTGGGAGATGCCAGAATCATTACCATAATCAATAAAGGAGAAAGATTGGAGTGCATTAGTTACTGTGGTATCGCACTCCTATCTGTACCTGGGAAGATCCTTGTCCACATTCTCCTCAATAGACTCACTTTTCTTGCTGAGCAGATACTACCCAAGTCTCAGTGTGGTTTCAGATCACCTGAAAGTACAATAGATATGATCTTTGTAGCTAGATAGCTGCCAGAGTACTGCAAGCAGCACCAAGATCTGTACATGGTCCCCTCATTGACCTGACTAAGGTCTTTAATTCATTCAACAGGGAGGGCCTAGGGAAGATCCTAATGAGATTTGGATGCCTGCCAAAATTTGTTATCATTATCAGATTCCTTCCTGATGTGATGACAGCAATTGTACTAAGCAATGGCTCAGAGATGAATTCCTTCACTATTAGGACTGGTGTCAAGCAAGGATTTGCAATTGCACCAACACTCTTTTCCATCTCTATTGCAGATATTCCACACCTCATTGCTAATAGACCTCCTTCTGGAGTCAGCGTCCAATATTACAGGGATAAGAATTGCTTTAACATCAGCTGATTATGCTCCAGTTCAAAGATAACTGGCATGTCCTTTACTGATCTTCAGAACACTGATGATAGCATTGTGTGTGCCTACTCAGCAGATGAGCTCCAGGTCACTCAATTACTTCTGTGAAGTATATGAAATGCTTGGACTCATGGTCAACTTTACAAAGCCAAGATACTTTATTAACCCACTCTAAACCAACCAGCTGCTCCTCTACATGTTACAGTTAAAGGACAATCCTTGGAGAATATTGAGCATTTCCCCTACCTGGATAGCCACCTTTCCCAAAAAGTAAATATAGACAATAGCATTCAACATCAGATAAAATCTGTCAGCGCTGCTTTTAGACATCCCCAAAATCAGGTTGTAAGAGGGGTTGCTACTCAAAGTGGATCCCTGCTCACGTAGTGGATGGTTTTAACCCTCTGGAGCATGCAGAGCTCAAGGATTACAGCTGATGTTCGTAGTAGGGTTGCTTTTTTAGCTTATCCACCCACTTTCCTGCCATGACTTGGTGTAAAAAGAAAAAGGAGGGAGGCTAGCTATCCTACCCAGCTGTTGTTCTTTACTCTAGCTAGGATTTTTCTGATTTACTTTTTTTCAGCTCTTGCCCTATTTTAAATGACTCATTAAACTGGGTACTACTGGCTGTACATGGTCATATTACTCCTTATTATAAATATGGGTCTCAGAGGGCTGCAGGACTCTGCTGAGTGTCTGTTTTTACATACACTGTTGTCTGCAATATCCTCACTCATGGTTTGTTGTCTTCTTCTGGATACAGGCTCAGCATTGGAATGACCAGCTGTTCCCTGGTGACGTCAGTCATGACCTTTGGCTTCTTCTCCCTAGGTAAGTCTGGAGACTCCTCCGAGTCTCAAAGGGAGAAATCTCCTTGCTTTCATCCCCTTACTCCTCCCAGGGTGCTGTTTCCTGTTCTTCTTCAGTTTAAATGTTTTCCTCCTGGAGCTCCCTCCATGTCACTCTCTTTCTGTCTCTCTCTCCTCTACTTCCAGGTGCTGCAGGTGCGGTTTTTGAGTATTCCCCGTCCCATAACCAGCCAACTAGAACTGACAGGAACTTATAAATTGGGGTGTTGCTGTTCTCTGCGCATTCTGCTCTCTTGCTCCTGTCAGGATGTCTGGTAAGTATTTGTGCTTGAGGCACCCACCCCGGCACTTACTACTCTCTTTCAGGTTTCTTCCTGTTCTCTCCCCTGAGCTCACAGTGCAAGCTTTGCTGCCACACAGGTCTTCAATGATCACATGACATTGGGACCCAAACCAAATGTCTCGCCTAGTAAACTATTGTCATCCCTAGCTTTGTTGTATGAGTGTGAAACTTAGACAGCACATTGGAAGCACCCAAAACCTTTGAAATATTACCATTAATGATGTTTTTGGTAACTTTCCATACCAGCTAGAAGGGTAGAAGAACGAATGACAGTATTCTTGCTCAAGAAAACGCCACCAACACTGAAGCCATGTTTATATGGCACCAGCTCCATTGGACAGGATATGTTATAAGGATGCTTGATAATTGGATCCCAAAATAGGTCCTATAATTCCAAGTCACTAATGGTCACCATCCTAGAGGTAGGCAAAAGAAAAGATTTTACTTCACTGTGGAGGTGGGTAGATGAGAGAGACAAAGGGAAAGAGCTGTGACCTGGCATGATCGAGATCTACTCCATCCTCCTCACACTACTAGCCATATTTTCAGTAAAACATGCAAATCTCAGATCAGCTTCCTCTGTCATCTATGGACTAACTGGTGATGACTCCCCTATTAGCTGGAAGACTGCCATCTTCCTATCAAGGGAATTCTATGAAATTTAAGAGGGTTTTTTTCAAATCAGATGGGAACAGGATAATTTTCTGGATTAAAAGTTGTAACTGTTTATATTTGCCTAAAACTGAAGGGAAAGAAAGAAATTCTAACACACTGACATTTGGAGCCCTTTCAAAAGGGGAATGTTTCAAAAGGGAAGCAGCTGTGTACAAGTAGAGAACAATTCAAACTTAGCAAAATCCACTCCAACTTTACCCCTAGATGAAACTGTGCTGAAGTTGGAGTGTTTTTGCAACATTTCAATCCCTCTTAGCTCATTCACACATAACAATAAGAACGTACCAGCTGCTACCCTCTTGAAACATGCCCCTGCAAATGTATATGTGTTCACACCCTATGGGTGTGGACATGCACAACAACCAAATCATTCCCACAAGTCACTAATTGAGAACCAATTCACAATTGCTTGATGTGCTGTGGCTCTGACACAAGAGGGTAAGAGTGAACACCCAGCCCAGCTTACCTTCCAGTGGGTGAGCAGAAATGAGTGATTGCAGTCATACTTTGAGCATCCTAAGGGGTGGGTGTCCTATGGCTGGACACATACTCACTTTTCTGCTTTCCCTTCCCTCCTAAGCATGATTCATAGATTCATAGATGTAGGGTTAGAAGGGACCTAAGTAGATCTTCAAATCTGACCCCATGCCCTGGGCAGGAGAGAAAACTGGGGTCATATGACCCCAGCTTGGTAATTATCAAGCCTTCTCTTAAAGACCCCCATGGTAGGAGCCAGCACCACTTCTCTTGGAAGTTGGTTCCAGATCCTAGCTGCCCTGACTGTGAAGTAGTGCCTTCTAATGTCCAGCCAGAACCTGCTCTCAAACAACTTATGGCCGTTATTTCTTGTTACTCCAGGAGGAATACCTTGTTACCTCCTGGAGTAACTTACATACCCATCTCCATGAGCTAAGTAAACTTCAAAAGTCTGCATTGGGATTGCCTGACTTGGAGGGAAGGATGGGAAGGGAGGGGATTATAATGCTTGGACCCATGCTTTTTGGTTTCCAGTGGCCACAGGGGATAGGATGGAGTGGCTGCACCCTATAAAGAAATGCAGATGTAGAAGTGATTTCTGGACTCTTATTATGTTTTGTTTTAGAGGAAAACTACTGGGATTATGGGTGGAATAGGTAATGGAAATAGCAGATTGCTGATAGCTTTTTAGGGGATGTAAACATAAAGGAGTTGAACAGGTAAAGAAAGCGGCAAGATGACATCCAAAGTAAAAAATGGCCAGGATTTTGCAACTTGCCACCAGGATTTTTACAGCTTGAATCCATCTCTACCAAAATGGCTAGCATAGAGTACTGATCAATCCTATCCTCAACCCTGCCTCTGGCAAGAAAGACTATCTGATTGATGGCTCATGTTAGGCACACCAAGATGCAGAGGCATAATGATGCAGCACCTATGACAGCTGCCCCCCACAGGGGCAGGGATGACTTTTAGTTGCCACCGTCACTGGTGTAATTATACAGTTGTGGTAGCAGCTGTTTTTTCTCACCCACTCTCCACAGGCTGGTGCCCCAGGGGCTGTCCTGGGGTCTTCCCACCCTAGTTACACCATTTTGAAGACCAGGGAGAAGTCAGATAAAGAACCTCTGTGCCAGCCAAGAGCTGGAGATACTTCATGTTAATATCATCTTACACTCACGGTTTAAATCAAATTAAAAATTTCTCTAATTGGAAATTTGAGAGACAAAACTGGCCATAATACTAGATCATTACTGAATATGAAAAGGTAATGTATACATCCCTACAAAGTAGGAAAAGCAAGCAAAATGCAAATGCTATTAAAGAAAGGGAGATCTTAACAGTTTACTGAACTACTAACCTTATACATATGGATCAGGTTTCAGAAAACAGGATCATCCAAGAATGAAAGGATAGACAATTACTATTGTACTGCAAAGTACTTGTTCTGCTGTAAAAACAGCAATTCTGAGAAACACAATGGAAGGCAGTGCTTACAAAACTACAGGGATGTGTTTATGAGTTTAATATAGTTGAGCATTGTGCATCTTGGCATGTTAAACAGTCTAATGCTTTTTTATAACAATAATTTCTACTTGTGGATGTGCTCCAGCTCTACAGTTCTATTTGTTTCTTTGAAAGAGCAGTGAAGAATGTATTCTTAGAAAAAATATAGTATCTCAGCAAGCTTTTTCATACCTCCAAGAAGCCAGAAGTACAGGCAAAGAATACATTCCATTGGCACATTAGCCAAAAGGCTGTAAGAACTTATAGACATTCTTGTTCCAGAATGTCATTCATTGCTTCATTAAAAATGCTTATAATATAGAATATGAAATGGCACAAGTCTCTAGCACTCCTTTAGGAAAACAGCAAGAAAAACACCCAAACAGAACTAAAGGGTCATATGTGTGTTTCCTTTTGACCAACTTTTGAGGGGGGAGAGGTCTTATTTTCTTCAACATTTTAAAAAAAAAGTGCTAAGGGTGAAAAGCTGTTTCCTTTGTTTGTTTACATTTTATAACAGAACAGATGTGCATTAGAGTACAATCCCTTCTGTGTAATAAATGTATTTCACTTCCACACCATCAACAAGATTCTAGCATAACATTAACAAAACCAACTAAGAGTACAGATTCGCTTTACTTGTACAATTGACTTAAAATATCTGTGAGATGGGTTTTTTTGCAAGTACTGAAAATGTTCTCTTGATCAATAGGCCTAGTGTTCTGGCTGTTCTGACGGGGGTGCAGACTGAAGTATTTGCTTTTATACTGGTTGCTTTGTTAGTATTCAGTTAAGAAGAACTCCTGGTAAGTCTGGAATAAAGGATCTTCTTGACTTCCTCTTGGGTAATGATTATATAGTTAACCTTGAAAAGTATTTGATGCTGAATTTTAACATGCAGTGTCCACTCTTTAACTAGTGTGATCAGCATTGCTTCCCTGAGTTGAATTGAATTATGCCAGGTTCTCTCAGCCAATGATCTTGTCTACCATAGGCAGCAGAAGGCCAGAGCTAATGGGGCTAAGCCCCACCAAATGCGGGGCAGCAGTTGCAGTGCAGAGGACCATAGGGCAGCCCAGGAGCAGGCTCTAAGCAGCTGTACCAGGGGACGCACGCAGACACAGCCACCCAGCTGCAGCCTGCATGCACCCAGGATTGTAGCCAGGCAGCTTGTGGAGCACAGCACTGCCCACCACAGCAGGCAAGTCTGGGAAGTGGTATGGAGGGACCCAGATAGCGACCCGCACAGTGAGGGAGCGAGTGGGAAGCGGTGGGTTGTGGGACTCATCCAGGGGTGTGGAGGGGCTCCCGCCACTGCACACACCCCAGGGGAGGCTTAATGGGCATGTGCCCCCCGGTTTTGTACACAGGGCAGAGGCAGGCTACTTGCTATGCACCGGGCTCTGCTCCCCACTGCCTTAGAAGCCATACAACCCCATGTGCCTGCTGCCACCAGGCTGTGCTGCATCCCTTACCTGCCCAGCAGCAGCAGGCACATGGTGTTGCACAGCTCCCAAAGCAGCGGCAGCAGGGCATGGAGCCCCAGCCTGCAACAACAGCCTGCCTCCACCCCACATACAAATCCAGGGGGCACATGTCCCCCATGACTCCCCCAGGGCACACACAGTGGTGGGAGCCACCCCACACCCTTGAACAAGCTGCCCAGACTCTGACTGTCCCACTACCCACCCTGGCCTCAGGACACCCTTCAACCCCAGCCCCACTCCCTCCCTCAGTGTGGGGGCCTCAATTGGCCTCCCACCAAGCCCCTTCCCTTTCCCCTCCACACTTACCTGCTGGGGTGGCAGGGTGTGTGTGTGTGTGTGTGTGTGTGTGTGTGTGTGTGTGTGTGTGTGTGTGTGTGTGTGTGTTCAGCCCCCCCAATAACATTTTCTCCCTCCACCTATGTTGTCTCCAGCATCTTTCTGCCGAGAAACTACCCAAGTTCCCTTTCTATTTTTTCAGCCTGAGAAATTTTTTGACAGTTTGTATTTCTAACTCCCAATCTGAACATTTTAAATTATAATTCTGGATTTGCAAGAAATGGGAAAGGAAAATAAGTGCATAAATATATTGCATTTGTAATTAGGTGAAAATGACACCTGCTTTGGACTATACCAAATGACACTTAAAAGCGAAATAGGAAAGGGAGGTTCTAAGATCACATGTACATAAATGAAAGAATTCTAGAGTCATAGACTGAAAGACAAGAGTGGACAAGTGAAGCTTGCATAGGATGTCAGAAAGGGAGGGAAACAAATCCACAAAGTACTTTGCAAACCAGGAAAACAATATTAAGTAAATGTTACAGGTGAAAAGGAAATGGGGATAGAGGAAGAGTGGTGAAATGAAGCAAGTTAGCCACTGAAGGATAAAATAAAACCAACTAACTAAATAAATAAGAAATAAAGAGGAAGTAAATTAAACGTCTCAGGTCTTTAAAAACTAGGATTTGGGATTCGGGTGTGGGGGTTGCTAGTCATGCTTCCCAGGGTGACTGAGAGGTAGGAGCAGTGAGGGAAGGTTCTTTTGAGGCAGCTACTGCCCATGCCCTGGGAAGGAACCCCAAGCTCATAAGGACCTGATTCAGTCCCCTGCCCTTTTTCTTGCCTCCCCTCCGCCACCCACCCCACCCTCAGATCTCACTCCTGGACCCATGTCTTGTGACCTGGCTAGCTGGCACATGCTCTGCAAGTTGTTTGCACAGGTTTGCACCCTAGGGTTAGGGAGTGAGAGTTGGCTTGATGCTAGAACTGCCCCATGAGCAGTACAGTTCAGGAGATGGATAGTTTGTCCACACAGAACAGGAGGGTGGGGAAAGGGACGCTGCATCCTGGGATGCTGGAGGACTGACACTTGGGTGGCTCACTTGTGGGGAGTGGCCACACATTAATGGAACACAAACTAGGTAGCATGGAGCAGACAAACCTGTTGTGGAGTGGTTAACTTTAAGCTGCCTAAAGTGTGCTTAAAACTAGTTTCAGGTGTTAACATGTGGATAATCCAAGGCCTTTAGTTATAAAGCATCATATTATATACATTATGGGACAGCAATGACAAGTGAGTTTAATCTCACTGAAGCCCATATAGGAAGCTAGTTTAAATTATCTCAATATACTGTGTGTGTATGGTATAAAGGCTTTGTCATGAGTTGGGATGAGCCAAAAATGAGTAATATTGCACAACCCAAACTAACGCTAATAACATCTTTGGAGGTGGTTTAACGTATGTACCACATTTTTAAATTATGATAGCCACACTACATAATGCATTCTTTTTTGGAATGATATTTCTTATTTGGCTGATAAAGCCTGGCTGGCCGAATACTAGTCCAACTGCACTGTATTTTGAATAGGAAAATGTATTATTTGTTTCTAAGTTACATAAAATAGTCTGTGCTTAAGCTTATAGAGTCCCATTCAATTAGAAAGGCTTCCACAAGTTTTGGCCAGGACCATTATAAATTTGGGTTGAATTCAGAGAAGTGCATTGGGGATGTTTCAGCCTCTCTGGGAGTAAGAGTCCAGGCTAAAACCCAGTCTAGAAGCCATGAGATGCACACCCTCCAGCTTCTTCTCTTCTGCCTGATCCCATGCATCTCCCTCTCGTGTTTGCCTCAGGGGCTAGCTTCAAACAGGACACTGCAGGAAGGTCTGGATAATGTCCGACCCCTGGTGAAGTGGTTGGATTACTGTTCTTGGAAGTCAAAGAAACATAGGGCAAAGGGGACTTAAAACACCAGTCTCATGCTCCAGAGAAAAGTGCCCTAACCCCTCAGTTATTGGGGCTAAAACATGGAAATGTAGCCACATGTGATGCTAACTGCATAGTAGCTTACTGGACAAAATCTGTGTGGAGTAGTATTAGGCTACTGTACAGTTAGCATCTATATAACCGACAGCACGTGGGTTTTTACAAGTACTCATTTTTTTCTGGGGCTACGCAAGCAGGCTGGTGTGCCTGGTCCCATGCAGGCAGGCTTTGTCCCCATAGAAACTCCTCAGCCAGTCCAAACAACATTTCATAAGCACATTTGAGTGCCGGTAGCCTTGCTGGCTGGCTTTGCTCCCCTAGGAACCCCCTCATCCAGTCCTTATAACACAAAATACAACCCTTGACCCAAACAAACAAATAAGCAAAGGAGAATTAGCCATTCTCCAGGCAGCAGGAGAGGGGCCTTTAGCTTTGGCCCTTCCTGGAAGCGAGTTCCTTAAGATATCAGTCTGTCTCCTGACCACTAACTGCTCCTTCTACAGCTCACACTCACTCTCTCCCCCCTTGGGCTTTTAACTTCCAGGTAATCACCTAGAGTTGGGCTCCTGCCCCAGGGCTGTGTGCCCTGCTTAAAGAGCCAGACTGCCCACTTACAGACTAATATTCAGGTATATTTTTATCTTCCAGCCAGTGCATAACTCAGTGCACTGCTGCATGCTCAGTGAATGCACATATACATACCTCCACGTTGCAGGAATAGTAGAATTGCAAACTGTGCCTACGTCACAAAAAGGCCACTTATGTGGCTAAAAAACTGCCATTTAGGTATACAGTGAGTGTGTCTGCACATTCATCAATGTGCCGTAGTTATGGCACATTAAGTTTAGTACTTGTTTAACTGTCACACATGGGTTTTTACAGATGCTAACTGTGCAGTAGCTTAAAACTACTGTGCAGTAGCCTATTAGCACAGGTTTTGCTCAGCATGCTATAGAATTCTACCCCTTGTTCATAATCATGGATGTTCTCAAGTGCTGTGTCAGCCATTTGGAAGCTCACCTTCTCAGTGGAATGGTGTAATATTGTAGAGTTGCAATATTAACCTTGAAGAGTCACCAAACCTTAAACTTGGGTAGAACAGAATCCCTCTCTGAAATGAGCTTCAGTTTAATTTTGGAAGGAAATTCTGTATTTCTCTAAATTGTGAATTGTATTTTGATTCTGGAATAGTCACACCCTGGAGTTTTGTTTCTTTGTCTGTTTTTTTTAATCATGAACATTTGTATAAATTAAATTTCATCCATAAAGGTGGCCACAGAAGGCAGAGGTAAGCCCCAATGAATTATGACATTTGCCTATTTATTAGAAAGTTCTACTATTGACCAAAACATAGGTTATCTAAACAAGAAACAGCAACATGTGACATTGGGGGCCAGGTACGCAAATTGACTAGATGATCAAATTGTTCTTGCTATGAGCACACAAGAGTAGGTCACAAATTGAAGCTTATTTACTTAGATTGCTATTCAGCAAACATTTCCAAAGAATAAGTTCATGAAATGTTCTCAGATGATACTCATAAAAGGATTAATAGCACTAACTAAACATTTCTGAGTCTAAGCAGCTCTAATCTCTAGTCCCCAACTCCAACTACAAGATAATTTTGTTGTTAACTCCAAGTAAACCTGTATAGCAAAACACAGATTTTTTTTTTTTACTCCTATTCTTGTGTAGTTGGCCCATAAAAGTAGTGTTGTATAACCTTTTCCTTCAATGGAGGCATGTCTATACTGGCAATTAATGCACATAAATTTACTATGCAGAAAATTGATACATAGTAAACTACTTCCAGGCATAGCGTTTACACATGCACTCAGGTCAGCAGCAAATTGGGTCCAGGGGGAGCACCTTAAGCCAGGGCTGCTCCTGCCCTGCTCTGCTCCCCTGCAGCAGTCAGGGGATATTCTAGAGGCCTGTACCTGCATGTGTTAGGTGAAGTCCCTAACTAATGTAAAGATGGTGGCTAGAAATTTAAGTGATAAATGCAGTTATACCAGCTGTACCACCTTGTACAGGTGTTGCTTGTTGTATTCGGTAGCATTGATTTTGCTCCACTGACACAAAGCGGCATGTAGCTGAGACAGCTGCATCCATGTATCTGTGTAAGTATGTAAAGTGCTTTTAGTCTAGCACAGTTTGAGCAGCAATATGTGTGGCTGATCCAGACTACAAACTGGTATGCCTGCAGGAGCTTCCTTGGGAAGAGAAGCTGCTGCAGTATGTAAAAGCAACATTCGGAAGAGCTCTAAAATTCCCAGGGACAGGAAGAACAGCGTAAAAATTTATAAGTTTCAATGGAGTCTGAGTTAGACAGCTGGGTGCCAGGCCTGCTCCGTAAAAGGCTGCATCGTGCCTTGGTCCCTGGCCACATGTCTCTGCGGGCCTAAGCAGTTTGCAGCCTACTGACACAGCCTTCCAGGATCCTATCCCAGAAGCTTGTGGCCAGAATGCCATACACACTCCTCACCCTCTCCCCAGCAGTGGCAGCCAGGGCACCATGTCTTAGAGGTGCTCACTGACCAATTCCCCCGCCACCCCCACAGTAAGCCTAGGCATCCACCCACAAACCTCGGGCCCACAGTGCAACCCCCAAAACACGCACACTGCAGACAGTTTGCAACGAATTCCGACCTATATTTTCCTCTCTCCCAAACAACAGACCTCTCCACCCACCCAACCCCAAAGCACACCACCAATAAAGCACGCTCTTCCCTGTGAAACTTTACAAGCATCCTTTTCAAAGTGTCAGGGTGCAGACAGTGGGGACCAGGCATCTGTGGCATGGAACCCAGAGGGAGGTGCCAGGCACCCCAGCCTCTGTTACCACCACCTCGGGTTTGGACGCTGCAGTGAGCCCAGTGGACCAGGCCTGGCCTGGAAATCAGGGTGGGCACTGTCCAGCCTACTCAGCCCACTCCCCTCCTCCTCCACAGGGCCAGGGCCAGCAGGGCCCATATGGAGAGCTGGAACTGCTGTAGCCAGCTCCTTCTCAGGGGCTGCATGGCAGCAGAGTGAGTGGTAGATGAGGCAGGGGGCCCAGCTGCTGGGAAGCCAGTATCTGGAGCAGGAGACAGGACCCTGGCTGCCTAGCTAGAAGCTCACTGGGTGCTCAGGAAAGTCCTGAACTTGCCTCCCATCTCCCTGAATATTATGGGAGAGGAGGTGGGACAAAAGCCTCTGGCAGATAGGGCAGATCAGCCAGGCAGGGTGGGGAGGACACTCTATTCAACATCGGTGAGGCCATATCTGGAATACTGTGTTCAGTTTTGGGCCCCCTACTACTGAAAGGATGTGGACAAACTAGAGAGAGTCCAGCAGAGGGCAATGAAAATGGTGTGGGGGCTGAGGCACATGACTTGTGAGGACAGGCTGAGGGAACTGGGTTAATATAATCTAGAGAAGAGAAGACTGACAAGGGATTTAATAGCAGCCTTCAACTACTTGAAGGGTGGTTTAAAAGAGGATGGAGCTAGACTGTTCTCAGTGGTGGCAGATGACAGGAGCAATGGTCTCAAGTTGTAACAAAAGAAGTTTAGGTTGCATATTAGGAAGAATTTTTTCACTAGGAGGGTAGTAAAACACTGAAACAGGTTACCCAGAGAGGTGGCAGAAGCTCCATCCTTGGAGGTTTTTAAGACCCAGCTAGACAAAGCCTTGGCTGGGGTGAGATAATTGGGGCTGGTGCTGTTGAGCAGGGGGCAGGACTAGATGACCTCCTGAGGTCCCTTCCAACCCTACTTTCTGATTCTATGAGGGGAGCCCCCTCTCCCCCACAAAACCCCATGCAGGGCCCCTTGCTCCACGCCTGCTGCCTGTGGACAGGCAGGTAAGCTGGTGCAGGCATGGGTAACTGAGGTGCCCCCTTCCCTCTCTTGGTCCTCCTGTTTTTGCGGGGCTTACCAGGCAAGTATGCCAGGTTTTCCCAGAACACTGAGGCCGTCCCTGGCTGCAGGTGGTATAGTGTCTGGACACCCAGGCAGCAGCCCCCTCCAGCAATGAGCTGGAGCTAGCATGTGCAGAGGCCTGCCCTGTACTTATCAGAAGTGGCCCACGGACAGTAGCCAGGGCAGGTGGGGGACACAAGCTGTCTAAGGTGCCAAGTGAGGCTGAGTGTAGGGAGCACACTGGGACCTGGCACAGGAGCCCCAAGGGTCCCATATTTAGACAGTCCTCCTGGCCTGTGGCCCCTGCCTCAGACTCCATCAGCCTGCCCATGCTACAAAACATATGCCAAGCCTCGCTAGGATCTGTGGTGGCCAGGAAGCAGTCCAGCTCCTGCATGAAGGGTATGGACATGTGGGCAGCCCTGGACTACCTGTTGTGGTCCCAGACCAGACTCACTGTGCACTCAGGGCCTTGATCTTGACTCAGCACTGCTGCCCATGCTGCTGGTTTCCACTCTTCTACAGCCACCAGGCCACAGCCATGTAAATATGGGTGTTGGCCCTTGTCACCCAGCTAAACTGCTGCTGGACCTTGAAATTCCCCCAGATGGCAATGAGGCCCACCATCTCCTCATGGGTCCAGTTGGGCCTCCAGTCCTGTGTGTCACCAGGTGTGGAGTACAATATGGCAGCAGCTGGCAGGGGCCTCAGGGGATCAGGCCTAGGCTCTGGGTTATGGCATGGGTTACAGCTGCCCACTGTGTTGGCATGGTTTGGGGCTCCTGTTCCAGGTTACAGGCTCTGGCTGACAGAGGCCTTGGGGAATCAGGCCCAGGGTTCAGGTGGCAGCATGGTTTGCAGGTGCCCAGAGGGCAGGATCCAGCTGGCAGGGGCCCAGGGTCCAGGTGGCAGCATCAGCTGACTGAGGAGCTGCCTATGCCATACAGCTCCAGAACCTACCAAGTCACATGGCTCAGCAGTGACTGGGAGTCTGGCCTCCTGCTGGAGCAACTGACCAGGCACAATTTGTGTCTGTCACCATGTACATGTGCATTTAAGTGCAGTAATGTAAATGCACCATTGGTTAGTACTTGTATCTGATGGGACTGTCCAACGGTGCATTATGTTAATCTACTGTGCCTTAATTGCCATGCATGTGATGTCTTACTGTGCAATAAATTTGTCTACTGTGCAGTAAAGTACACACGTAGATGTGTCCTGGTTTAATGTCTAAATGCATTACTGCTATTACTTAGCAATGGCAAATTAAACAGTCAGTCTAAAGACTGACAATCATTTTTTAAACACATTTTGTTGAGTGCATGTATTCAATATGTTCATGCTTGCTTTTCTTGGGTTGGAGCCTGATCAGTCTTTGAGACAATGATACAATTTAACAGTTGAAAAGGAAATAGTTCACTCCAGATGGCTTCCTATAGGGAAGCAGAGACTTTTCCTAAAATGCAGCCACCAAATGGTTTAAGTCAGAATCTAATCCAGTTGCTCATGCCAACCCATTTATCTTAAGCTTTAATTTTTAACTGTCAAATAAACCAGATAAGCTAGTGTAAAACTTGATGGTTGTATATTTACAGTGCACTTTCCTGAAAGTGATAGTAGACAGTAGATTGTGTCCTTTAACTTCTTAGTGGTTCTCTCTCTCTTTTAATGCTTCTGTAACATGAGTGATGTTGTAGCCATGAAGCAAGCTTAATACTTCTATCGTTTCTCTACTAGCTGAAAGCAGACCATTCTCTGCCTCTGTGTACAAGAGTTCCAAGGCAAGATTTTTGTTTAATTGGTAAATCATCCTTAGAGCACTAGCATTTTCCAGACTGTCAATCAAATGCTGCTCTATGGGGAGATGTGCTGTGGTTATAGATGTAACTAAAATTAGGCTTCAGTGTTTCCATCCCATCATTAGCTAAAGGCAGGACCATTACCCAAAAGGAATGTGCACTATCACCAAGATGGCAACAGTATACAGCACCGTACTTCACACCCTCTCATTACTGGTATTAGACAGATTGATAGGTGGATGTACAATTTTGAAAAGCAGGGTGCATCAGATGCAACCAGCACCACACAGATGGTTGCAAATCCCCCAGGTCCTAGCACCTCTCCAGACTTGTCATAAATGTTTCAAGCTTGAGCTGCTTCACCAGGTGCTCAAGCTGGAGTTGGAACATATGCTAGTTCCCCAATGCCCTGAACATCTGGGTCCCCTGCAGAGTCTGGGCAGCAGACCATGGAGACCATGGGGGTGATGTCAGTGAGGTGCAGCTGGAGCCTACAGGCCAGTAGGGAAAACACAGCAGGGCAGGCAGGCAGAAAAAAGGCACAGCAAAGAGGGACCTACCTGCTGCCACCACTGTCCCAGTCAGGATCTGTGGGAAGTGGCTGAGCCTGTCCAGAGACAATGATGGCAGTGGACTAATTTCCCTACTCTTGTACCTGAGCCTGCTCCTTCCCTGGCCCTCCTGGGTGTACTCCATCAGCCTAGGGGATCCAGCTGTGCCTTGCCCCCCTCCTCCCCTCCATGGTCTAAGCCAGAGGCAGGCAATTATTTTGGGCAGAAGGCCACTTACTGAGTTTTGGCAAGCCATCGAGGACCACATGACAGGCAGCCAGGGGCAGATGAATACTAATTTTCTAAAATTTTTAAGGGCCCTGCAGGCCGGATAGAATGGCCTGGCGGGTCGCATCCAGCCCACATTTTGCCCACCCCTGGTCTATGAAGTCCAGACAGGAGAAACTGAGCTTAGAAGACTCAGGCATCCTGGGCCACAGTGACCTAAGAGCTGCTTGTATTATGTTTTCTGGAAAGTTCACTATACCATGGAGAGGGGGACAGAGGGGAGGGCAACTGCCTCACTGCACTCCCCCAGATCCACCCTTAACATATTTATCACTGGCTGAATACTGTGACATTTCTGGTGGTCAGGGCCCCCCAGTCCTGACATTCTGTGTTTTAGGGAACAGTCATTAATGACCTCTGCTGCTGAACTGTGTAAGTGGGAGGAGAATTGTCAGCTAGAAGAAGAAAGTCCTGACTTACATAAAATTTGATTGTAGTGGAAAGATGTGTAGAGAAGAAAAAAGGCACTTGCATGCCAAGAAGATTAAAAGACCTGTAGTCTTTCCCTATGAATATCTTTCATGGAGAAAAATATTATGGTCAGTGAATCATTCCAACTGTGTTCAAAGACAACAGCAGGAACAAAATTAATTTCTGCTTTGCATTGCTTAAACTACTCTCAAAAAAGTCATGTTCTCCCCTCAAGCCATCCCAGGCAATAGTTTAACATTCCTGATGTTAATCATGATGTTTACCTATACATGTATTTCCTCAGCTTTAAAGGTTTAACATCATGTTTAAACAAAACATAACAACTCTGTTTTCTTATACCTTATATATCCACACTCAGAATGGTGGTACTCACCCTATTCTGACCTCAACTAGATATTATCTTCTTCTAAGTATACTGGAGTGTCACATAGCTACTAAAATGTGTCTTTTTTGTGGCTATGCAATACATTCCCACTAACAGGAGGACTCTGTTAAAGGTATTTTTCTCATATTGGTGATGTGGTTACGATTCAATATGATAACATGCTGTGCAAGTGGGTTTACTCCTTTTAAAATGTATTTTTATTTATGGTAGGAAGTTTGTCTCTTTGGGTTATTATTTTCATTCAACATTTTACAGCAAATGATGAATCTCACAAACAAAGACAAAGCAGAAAATGTATTGATTTCATAGACATTAGGGCTGGAAGGGACCTCAGAAGATCCTCGAGTCCAGCCCCCTGCCCAAAGGGCAGGAAGTCAGCTGGGGTCATAGGATCCCAGCAAGATAAGCATCCAATTTGCTCTTGAAGGTGTTCAATGTAGGTGCTTGAACCACCTCCGATAGCAGACTGTTCCAGATCTTGGGGGCTCGGACAGTAAAGAAATTCTTCCTTATGTCCAGCCTGAAACGGTCTCGCAGGAGTTTATAACCATTCCACCTCGTCATCCCTTGGGGTGCTCTGGTGAACAAACTTTCCCCCAGAAACTGGTGGTCACCCCTGATAAACTTATAGGTGGCCATCACATCACCCCTGAGACTGCGCTTTTCCAGGCTAAAGAGCCCCATGGCTCTCAGCCTGTCATCGTAAGTTCTGCTTTCCTGACCTCTGATTACGTGGCTCTTCTCTGGACTCTCTCAAGCTTCTCCACATCCTTTTTGAATTGTGGAGCCCAAAACTGGATGCAGTACTCCAGCTGCGGCCTCACCAAAGCCGAGAAGACAGGAAAAAGGAAGATGTCTATGTCACCTAGATGAATTAAGCGTGTTTTATAAGGCTTTATGAAGATGAAATTATTCCTTGAAACAATAGCAATGAAAGCTGAAGAGCCTCATCAATTTCTCTGCTTTTAAATACCTGACACTGAACATTTGTTAGGAAGCCATTTGCAAAGACCATCCCTACTTACATCTATCTCACTATTGTGTGGCAGAAGTGCTAGTGTTTCAAGTGAGTCATCTGTTTCCTCTTCTTTCAAAGATGGTGTGCTCTCTTCAATCCATGCATTCTCCACAGGGGAGTATGGCAGGTTATAGGACCCTTTTAAAGATCCGGAAAGACCCATGCTTGGCAATGAGATGCAGCTGGAAGGAATCAGGTCTCTGGGCAGATTCCCAGCTGGGAGAAAGAGGGAGGGAGTGAGAGAAAGCATGGGAAATTCTTATCCTGGCAGTAGCTGCTGCTGCTTCTGCAGGAGCTGTTTACATACATGCTGCCTTGCTGATGTAGAGCCAGGGGTAGCTACCAGGATGATGGTTCCTTACATGCTGCTTTGCTGGGATTGATTCTGCACATATGGCAGCTGCTGGGGTGCAGGCTCCCCAAGGACCTGCCACTGTGCTCTCCAAATTGGTGCCTCCTCTTGCCCTGTCCTAATTAAGCTGCTAGCTGCTGCTATTGTGAGAAGCTAAAGAACCTCTGAGGCTTGAACTGAAAGGGCAAGGTCATTTTCTTTTTATTTCATTTGTTGAACGTAGTGGGCAGAGTTGCCTGAACTTTTGTTACAAGATTCCAAATAAAGGGGCATGATCTTGTGGAACTGTGAAAGGTGTACCCGTGAGGCTGCAATAATCCAGTTGGCAGAAGGCATAACCAGCTCACAGGGAAAAGACATCTTTGCCATTGTCAGTTCCCTGTCCAAGCAGCAAGGACAGATAGTTTCAGCATCTGTATTTAGAAGTTTTGGAAATAACTAAGGGATTGGGTGCAGCGGGGGGGAAATCTCATTTTATTTTATTTTTAGATCTCAGTACCAAAAATCTTGAAGGAGTGTGGCACCAAGATGTGGCCCCAGTCAACTCTGCAAGCTATGGGTATGTGATTTTCTTTGCTTCCTGTGGCCTTACTTGATGATAAACGTATCTGTCTAGTCCATTTCTCTTTATCATCATTCTCATTTCTGCAGCATCTGATCACCAGGGATCCTGGTTTTCTCTGACTTAAAAAATCCCCAGTTTTCAGTTGGAAAAAAAAAAGTAACCCCAAATCCACATTTTTCTACAATTAAAGTTAAACACTAGAGAGCTAGAAGAAATGTTTCATTTTAATCGTGGAAAAATGTGGATTTGGGGTAGAGTGGCCATAGTTTCGTAGTAGCTAGGGTCAGGAGGGACCTGAACAGATCATCTAGCGTGACCCCCTGCCACAGGCAGGAATGAATGCTGGGTTCACAAGACCCCAGCCATCTTGGAGAACAGTCCGATTGTCCTCTATTGATATGAAACCAGATGCCTTTATGTCCTCTATTTTTCTCTCAAAGAGAAAAATAGGGGACATAAAGGCATCAGGTTTCACATCAATAGACTGAGTAGCAGAAAACCAGAACCTCATCTATGATGGCCACCCTAATTTGGGATTACTTTTTTTAAACTGAGAATTTGGAAATTTTTTTTAATCACAGAAAACCAGAATCCCTCCTGATCAGAAGTGTGGGTTCCAGCATCACAATACAGCATCAAACTATCCAACAGCAACATAAACTGTCCTGGTGACTATACTATCCCCTCAGCCCTTATCACCTTTAATTTTTGTTGGATAATATCCCCTTCAACATACCCGCTATGCCTTGATGTAATTGTGCATGTGGGGAAGGAGGCTACCCTAGAGCTCCCCAAGAAAGTTCTTCTACTCTTGAACACAGGTGTTGCTACTTAAGGACTAATTAGACAGCCTCCTCAGTACCCCTTATACCTGCACCCAAGTCTCACAGATGTTACCAATTACTCCCTAGTTTAGGCCTGCATTCTGTGTCCCTCCTAGGCTCAGGCCGCTTTCTTTTTCCACCCACACTCAGGCACTCTGCCTATCCTGGCTACTCCCAGGCACTTCCTTGAGCCCTTGATCCTCTTTTCTGACTCTGATAGGTGCTAGGCCTCTGGCCTCAACTCTACCCTTCTCTGAACTCAGATCCCTGATTCTGGCTGTGGTCTTCCTCAGCCTTCGACCCCTACCTCCAAGCCCTGACCCCACTCCTAGGCCAGTTGAGATGTCCAAACTCCTTAGCCCTTGCAGTCTCCAGCTGTGGACCCTCTTCAACATTTGACCCCCAGTCCTAGGCCAATTGAGACCTCTAGGCTGCCAATTTGCTATGGGTGTAACAGACAGCCACCATGTCTAGAACCTCATTAACAAATCTGAGTCTGTTCTGTAGATGCATCACAGATTCCTTGTTTTTCCAGCACCAGGACTAAGACAAATCTGTTTCTCAACTGGGCCTCAGTTTCTCACTGGCTAGTTGACTAGTTTGCTCAGAGATCCAAATTAGATGCCCCCTTCACTTCTAGGAGGAAGGAAATTTCAAGCCAAACAAATGTACCTTTTGCAGATGTCACATAGCATTCAATTCAAAAGCTAGTAGTGTTCTGCCCTCATACAGATATTGATTCCTCAAAAATATTTCCCTTACATCTCAGGAATTTTCCAAGTAACATACTCTAGGTAGTAACCTTGGGACACTAGATACACACTTCCCATATTGCATAGTTTCCAGAGTTCTGCTCTTATCTTTCTATCAAAGGTCTTCCTTCCAGCTTTCTATAGGCTTCTTCAGTCAAACTCTGAGGAGCCACCCCTGGCTTCCTCTCTACAAAAAGCTATAACATCTTTGTCTAGTCCCTGAGCAATTTCCTCACAGGTTACCCTGGCTAATTTAAAATGATAATTCCCCCAGACTTATAATTTTCAAGAATATGCCTACCCTTTCATTGCCTATTCACCAGTACTAGTAGGCCTTGCTTTCAGCCTGAAGTCCCACGATCTCAGGGGAAACTAGGCACAAGTAGGAGCTAGGATTTGCATCTTCCCTGCCCCCTCCCCACATCATTATCTGTCTACTGGTATTTGATGCATGCAAACAAGTGAATTTTATAGTTTTAGTATTATAAAGCACTCTGTACATCTATTACTTGCTGTCTCCCAGATTACAGCCTGCTGTAATTCTATGCCACTGGGGATAATGTACCAAATACTTTGGAATTAAAAGTGCTATAAAATTTAAAGTACTCTTATACTAGTTTTCATTGATATGCCTCATAATAGTATTTTTCCCTAAGAAATTATCCAGCCTAATGATAATGACTGCTATTAAATGTCATAACAACAAGCATCTAGCTAGTGCAAAGTAGTTAAACTGTAAATAACCATGTGATAAATGCATGTGACATTCTAAGCTCTGATCTTCTAATGCCCAAGCTGCTAAACAAAGATAATGAAGTATATTTCTTTATAGTCTACTAGTATTGGGTAAAAATGGCTGGGTTCTGGTGGTACCTGATCAAATACTTCTAGGTTGAGAACAGTGGAAGATACCGGGTGTTTTGCACTTTTGACCTCACTTAGGCATACTGTGCTGTTTTGGAAATGTAATCCTAGGTGATTTGTTCATGCGCTGCCTTACACCTAGAAGCAAACTCAGGCAAATATGCCAAATAAAAGTTGTATTTCAAAGTATAAATTAATGGTCATGCCATAAGGAAGAAGTTAAATGAGATCCTTGGAATTTAAATAAGATACTCTTCCACCTAACAGCTTCCATAGTTGCATGAAGAAAAGTGTGATATAAAATTAGGAGGAGTAAAGGACGTACCTTGAGTGACACTGAAATGAGGAGAGGCTGTATGTCTATTTCTATGGTTAACCAATAAGAAGAGACAGATCTATTTGGCTTTGCAACTTTGCTGTAAGCAACAGTGATGTTTTGAGTTCTGTTGAGTCATAAAATCTTTTACCAGGTGATATGACTTAAGCATGGGTTTGGAAGTGAAAACATCTGGGTTCTGTTTCTACTTCTGCTACAGACTTCCCATTAATTTTGGCCGGGTCACTTAACTTTTCTGTTCCTCTGGTTCCTGTGAAATATAGATAACTTCATCTGCCTCATAAGAGTTCATAAATCAGCACGTATAACCTGATCTGAGAGGCTTAAAAGGAAGGTATGGTAGAAGTTCAAAGTTATTATTATTCTTATGATGGAACTTGACCTACTGTTGACTGTAGATCAAGACATCTATAATTGTTTGATATGGATTGCCAAACCTATTCTTAGAGTTCATCTAACATCAAACCTATCCCTTTTTAAGAAACAAGAAACTGATTGTGCTATGAATCTACTGTCTTTGCTCTAAAACTCACAGATGACTGATGTATACACAGGCATTTTCTCTTCAAGGCTAATGAGTGTCAAATGCTGAAAGGGGTGTAAGTTGTGTATCTATACATGGAGTGCAAACAGAATATCCAGCCTCCTGCTCCATACAGTGAAGATAATTTCTTAGTTACCATTGTGCAATGATGATAAATCCTCAGCTTAATAAAAGTAGGAAAGATGTAATCAAAGTTAGAATCCAATTAATTCAATGAATAAAATACATGGCTAACTCCCGTTGACAGATACACGTGCAACTCCTGGTAAAGTCAGTTAGAGTTGCAAACAAATATTTGAGCACAGAATTTAGCCCAAAGCTATAAAAAGAGCAACACAGCATTATCCACAGTCTATATTTAAATCTTTAAACAAAAGTTAAAGCAAAAAATATGAATCGGGCAAAGTACAGGCATAATAATTAGGCAATCAGGAAATAAATGTCTAATAAAGTCAATAAGTATTTCCAACAGGCTCCCATTCTTTAAGCACAGTTTGGAAAATGTACATTATCCTATATATGCAGTAAATTCTTGTGTGATGGAAAAGAAAGGAATATAGGGCCAGAACTACCGCAATCTAATATCAGTCAGGCAGACAATCCTGTGTACTAGGGCTGTGCGAGTCTTCAGATCCTGCTTCGGATGCTTCAGTGTGTGAAGCAGCACTTCCGGATCAAAGCGGGATCCCGGTAATGGTGTCCGGAGCAGCTCGGGGGTACTTTGGACACACTCCAGATGCTTTGGAGCCACTTCAGCCATTTTGAGGCAATTAGAAGAGGAAGAGGGAGTGGGGGAGGGATGGAGGGGGGCGGGGAGCATAGGGGGGAAAGACTGACATCTGTAGGTAGCCAGCGAGAAGGATTCTCCCTGGCTACCTTTCCAATGACAGCGTCTGTGGGGAGGGACTAAAAAAAGTATAAAAGCCCCTGTTTCCAGCCCTTCTGTACCTTTTACAGCTTGTTCCTTGTCAGCAGCTGAGAGAGAGGAATGCTGCAAATGAGACCTGCCTGCTGCTTTTTTGTGCTATAAAGGAGTAGTTATGATTTGCCTTAGCTTAGCTTAGTTTAGCTTAGCTATTCAATTCAATTATTAGTAGTATTACAATTCCATTTATTTCTTTCAATCATTTTCTTGGGAACTTGTTTTGGAAACTTTGCAAAAAGACATTTGTGTTTTCCCAGCCAGAGTTATCTATCGCTGTGCAGGGAAGCACAGATTGCTTCAATGCATGTGCACACATATGCACATACACAGAGACCCAGAATATAGGGAAAAAAAATCACAGCAGAAGAAGACAGACAGATATTTACAGAAGAACAAGACACAGATAATATATTGAGACACAGGAAGACATGCAAATAATTTCATTCACACCGCAAGATAGACAATATAGTGAAAGCCAGAAAGAAAACACACAATTTCATTCACAGCAGAAGAGACAATATAGTGAGACCACAAAGACTCAGTCCAGAAGTGGGCACCAGCAGTGGAATCCCTGCCTCTTCTACCTCAATTTCAGCTCTCAGCATGACCCTCCCACTGCCAGAGGAGGAGCTGGAACCAGGGATGCTGACCATGCTGGCTCAGGCAATTCTGGGGACTGGGCGGGAATCAGAGTTTGTGCTCCACACCCCTCAAGTTTCCCCTAGACCCAGGTCTCCTCCAGAAAGCAGCATCTTGGAGGAGGCTGAGGTTGTGGAGGCAAGTGGCTCAGCTGAGGCACCTCCTCCTGCTGTTCAGCCTCAGCCTGCTGAGAAGGGGGAAAAGGCAGGATCCTTGCCCTCAACCCAGAAGCAGGGGAGTAGTATAGTGTGGGATCATTTTGAGGTGGGAGATGATCCCAGGTTTACCATCTGCCAGAACTGCCGAAGGCACATGAGCTGTGGCAAGGACGTGAAACACTTCTCCACCATGGCCTTGCTGCTGCATCTGAGGAGGCACCACCCCCTTGCCCTTCTTCCTGCTGCTCAGCCTGGCACCAGTGTGAGTGTGCCGAAAGGGAAGTCCCCTGTTTGCTCCAAAGCCCCTTACCCGCAAAGCAGAGTCAGGCCAGCCTGGACCAGTGGGGAAAAGGTGGACAGAAAACGGCGTGTGTTCCCACCGCACTGGGGAGATGCTTGCTCTGGATAGCCAGCCGTTCTTCCTAGTTGAGCGACGAGGGTTCAGGCAATTCGGAGCACTTCTGGCCCCATTTTACAAAGTGCCTGCATGCACCACCTTTAGCAGGGCGGTGGTGCCCTCCCTGTATCAGGCATGCAGGGAGGAGCTGCGTAAGGCAGGGCCGCAGGTAGCCTTGCACTTCTCCTCCAACATCTGGAGCAGCCAGGTTGGTAATCATGCCTACCTTTCCCTCACAGGGCACTGGTGCAATCAGTCAGGCCATCAGTGGGCTGTACTGCAAGCCGGAGTGCTGGATGAGTCCCACACAGCAAGGGAGATCATGGGGGCCATGAACCGCATGGTGCAGGGGTGGCTCGTTGGGCAGGCCGAGCTCACCTGCGGGTTCATGGTCACTGACAACAGGGCCAATATGGTGAAGGCTGTCCATGATGCCAACTTTGTTTGCATTAGCTGTGTGGCACACAGGCTGCACCTAATAGTGAGGGAAGCCTTGGAGGGGGACAGGGTTGCCAGTGATGGCACTACCACCAGTACTGCTACAAGCCAGATGATTTCCAAATGCAGGAAGTTGGCGGGCTGCTTCCACCACAGCATCAAGGGGGCAAGATGCTGTGCGAGAAAAAGGCATAGCTCAGCATCCCACATCACAGAATCATATAGGATGTGGAGACTCAGTGGAACATACCCGATGCTCGAGAGGCTGGTGGAGCAACAGAAGACTCGGGTTGCAAAGCTGCAAAGGTTAAAGTTCTCAGCACGATCCTTGAAGGGAGATGATCTGCCTCCTTCAGCCTCCCGAGAAGAAAGCGGGTGGTGTTAGCATACACACTGCTGCTTCTTTTACAGATTTTTATACCCTCAGTTCAGCTTCTTTCAAGCATTCTCAATAGTGTAAACCAAATTGTCTTTTCTGTTGACAAGGGGTTGTCATCTGGTTGAAACATCTCAGGAAACTGAATGACACTCAGGAAACACATGCTTGGGAGCCAGCTTGACGTTCCTATGGATAGCAGATATACTGACGGGATATCTCCTGGTTTCTTCAGAAACAATAGATAGCTTGCAGCATCAGGGTTTTGGATTTTCACTTGCTGTGAATAAGCCTCAGCTTAGCATGACTTTTCCAGATCTTACTATAGTCTCTTAACAGACTTAAGGCAATTATTGGAATGTTCATAACCTGTTGTGGAGAGGACTTCCACCAGTCATCCCGGGAAAAGTATGTCAAAACTTGTGGTCAGGGCTCCAACGGGCTGGATGCTGTGATGAACCCTGTACCATTGTTCAAATGTTGCCCATACCCCCGACTCGGTGTCCTGCCTCAGCATTCCCTAACCCGGCAACTGAGTTTTAGCCAATTAAGTTTACATAGGCCTCCCATAGTGGGACCGGGGAATGTACGGCCCGAGATTCCTAGTAAACTTACTTCTGCTTGGGGGGGGGGCAGGGAGGGGAAGTCCTTTGTAAATCCAGATTAGAACTGGTCTGATAAATGCTGAGCTGGGTGTGTGGGTAGATCAGCATTCGGAGCACAGATTCCCCATCATGCAGTGCTCCCCTGCTTCACTGATCCCAGAATTCACTGCAGGCTCTGCTTCAGGCTTTCTGTTCTCCATCTCTCGTGTAAATGAATGGTCATCTGGTTTCATCTCGGATGCAAATGAGACCTAGGGCAGTTTTTCACTCTTGTCATCCCTAACTGCATCTTAATCAGTTTCTGTTTAGGTGGTGGTGGGGAATTCTTTGTGAGTCAGACAGTCTGCGTCCTGTGTCAGGGTTCCCCAAGAACATGGAGCTGAGAGGCAACAGTTAACATGCTAATAAATATACAACAGGGACAATCTTATATAGGCATGACCCCTAGGCACTTTCAGCTTCTAACGTCAGATTTTATCTCCATAAAGAACTTTGTTTGGAACTAATACAGTCAAGAGTGAAATAATAGGAGTGGAAGAGAGACATTAAAACTTATAGGCTGGGAAGGAGAACAAGCTTTTTTTATTTCAGATTTGAAATGAAACAAAGGATCAGTGAGGCTGAGAAACGTACAAAGGCTGTGTCAGTATAGGCTATGTTGAAGAAAAGGCTTTCACATTGACGTTAACCAGATTGTATGAAGGAAAGAGCAGAGTCTAGACAAGTGGGGAGAGGAACAGCAAGAGGATGCTTGAAAAAAAATACCAATACAGTTCCATAAGTGAGGAATTTTTTTTTAAAGAGAAGCTTTTAAAGAAGAGACCGACAATTTGAAATCAGAACCTCTTTTGACTGACAGCCCCCCAAACCCATTTAGTTCCCACGCATTTGATGCTTCATGGCAATATTGTGACTCAGCAGCCTCTTTGTAGGGCTTGATGATATTCCCACTGAACTCAATAGGAACTTCTCCTTTCACTTGCATGGAGCAGGAGTGGGCGATGAGCATCAGCTTTATACAGTTCCTAAGAGCAGTCCCATGGAAGTCAAGAAGGCTATTCACCTACTTAAAGTAATCATCTGGATCAGGACCACAGGGTATGTCTACACTGCATCCCAGGAGAGGTATTTCCAAGTACCCACCCATTCCCACCCACCATGCCTAGAAAAGCTACAGTGAAACTGCCCATTCCCCTACAGCTGCTCTTGAGATCTCTGCCTTGATACGTTTTGGAGCAGCTGCAAGAGATGCCCCAAGAGTGGTTTCACTAGACACATTTCCAGGTGTGGTACTTCTGAAAAGATTGGGTCAACAGGGCACACTTGAAAGCACCCCACCTTGCTAAATTCCCAAGCACAAGTCATAGTTTCCAGAGTGCTTGGAAACTACTTCTTGACAGTGTTTTTTTAAATCAGGGACATGTTCACAAGGCTTTCCTCCCAAATACTACATGCCAATGTACATTCTCAAGTACAAGTATAACCACATTAAAACAAATCCCGTTTGTACCAAATCTGTTTTTAACAATCCCAACAGTAAAAACCACTTTTTCCCATTATTATGATCCAGCAAAGTAACTGACCCTATTAGAGTGAATGCCCTCTTTTAATGAACATTTTTCTTGGTCCAATGGGGCTTGCTATAAGGAGGTTATATTGATCCTCAAATCTAACTGAAAGCAACAGGAGTATCTGTGTTATGCTCTTTTCTAAGCATTTCTTCGGAACTAGACGTATATTGTGGTTTAGCGTCTTTTTTGGCACTTTAAGCATGGTGTAATTTGTATGCCTTTCATGGTTGCTAAAATCAGTTCAGGTGCATTGATTTTTACCAACAGTGAGTTATTTGGCTCTCAGGACTCTCTACAGTACAGCACCAATTTGTTCTGGTGTAGAGTTTGGTTATTTTTCTCCTTTGGTGCAGTTACACAAAGGAAGAGTGTGGCTAATTGAACGTGAGGAAGTAGTGACGAATCCAGAAGATGTCTAACAAAAATAATGTTGAAATGGAGCTTCAAGATTAAAATTTCAAAAAGGGTTTGGAAGACATTAGTATACAAATAGTAGGTGGATGAATTTGAAATAGTGATAGTGAATGGAAACTACTCTAGATAGAATTCCATAGTACTCTGTCAAAGAGTTACAGTATGAAAGCAACAAGACCCCTGAAAGAACTTTTAAAATAAATAGTCAGAGGCAGGAAAAATAAAACTAAGAAAGTATATCTAATATCTTAGAAACTTCAAAGACCTGAGACACCCTGGAAGGATATAAGACTCAACCTAATCTCTTTCATTCTATACTTAATCAGAATGGCAAATCCCTTGAGATATAGGACTAAATTCTATTCTTAGTTCCACAGAAGTAAATGGGAAAAAGGGGTAATTTAACTGAAATTAATAGAATTACTCCAGTTTTAAAATGCAGAGACCAGAACCTGATTTATATCTAGGGCGCTTGTTGCTTCTTCAGCTTACTCTTCTATATACTACCAATTGCACACAGACTTATCATGACCACCTCAGAATTCTCTTGTACCGGTTCCAAGAATGTTTTGTTACTAGTAAATGTATGTGACCTTGAACATTTTAAGAAGTAGAAGTAAAAATCTAAAGAAGTAATTTATTTTTGTAGTAATTATGTACAAAGCCATTCAAAAGAAAGAATACTTCAGTAAAGGACATGCCCTAAAAACAAGACTACAACAAATGTTTGTCCAGTGAAACTGAACCTGTGACATCAGTCTGAAAGCCTTTAAATTTCACTTCCAGAAATGCAGCCCTTTGCAGGCAGATATAACTAGGCAGTGTCTCAGCAGACTGGAGAACAGCAGAGACTCCCTATGCCTGAAGAAGGGTGCTTGTGTCCAAAAGCTCGCAAAGAACTTTTTTCCAACTACTCAGTTAGTCTAATAAAATATATCACATCTACCCAAAGAATGTTGCCTGCCTATGTCCTTAGACCAACACAGCTGCAACTAAAAATCTTTTTAATTCTGTGGAACACCACTTGGCAATAATGTGATTAATCTTCTAATGTTTTACTATCTCCCAAACTCTAGTTATAGGCTTTTTTGTTTTTGTAATTCACTTGACTAGTTAGTTCTATTGATCAGGAGTCCTAACAAACTGAAAGTGGTCCTTGTTTGGAATGACTGACACAGAGAAAAGGAAGTAGGCAGTACTGAATAGGGCTGTGAGAGTTGTCAGTGATCTGATCCGGCTTTGGATCCAGCTGCTTTGAATAACCACAATCCGACCCGGAGATCCAGACCGGGTTTCTGCTTCAATCCAGCCAAAGTGGCTCCAAAGCTTCGGAGCCACCTCGGAGATCTGGCCATAGGGTATAACGGGGAATCAATAAAAGATCTATAACTTTGTTGTTTTTGGTATGATTTGGATGAAACTTGCAGGGGTGGTAGCCTCTGCTAAGAGCATGAAGGATCCAAGCAGGTGTGGTGGGGTGTCACAATATCCCCAGCAATGCTGAACACCCTGTCGCTTGGAATACTGGTCGGTGGACAGGACAGGTGTTGTCAGGCAACCATGGCCAGATCCTGCCACATCTGGGTGTGACTTGCCCAGTAGGCCAAGGGGTTGCAGCCCAGTGGCTCCACATCCTCAGCAAGATAGTTCGCCACCGAAGCCTGGGCACTACCTACCCAAGGCTGGGGTCTGGTGCATTTGGACCCCAGCATTGAAGCCATGCCCATGGCCCACATTGGCAGTGGCTGGCATGGAGGAGACTGGCTGGTGCTGGTGCTGGGAGTTCTGACACAGGAAAGTGGATCCCCCTCTTCCACATCCCCTTGCCTCTGCACTTTGGCCTCCCTGACTTTGTTCACCAGCACCTGCATCCAGTGATCAAGAGTTTTGGGGCTGCCAGTGCACATGCTCCCCTTCGCCCTCGGATCGCACATGCCCACCATCATGTGGACTGTACTCGACCACAAGGGATCCAGCCATCTCCTGATGCCTTCCTTCAGCCGCCTCACCAGTGACTGCACATCTGGTGACAGTGGCCTGCCCCAGCCAGGAACATTGATCCTCTGGAACTTCTCCATTTGGTTCTCATGTTCCCTAACTAGGGGGATCACCTGGCTGAGGAGGGCATTGCCAGTGCTAAGGGTCTTGGTGGCCTCGAGGAAAGGCTTGAGAACCAGCAACATCTGGCAGATGGTACCCCACTCAGCTCTGTTCAGGGGAGGTGCTGATCCCTATCTCCCCAAGCAAGGCCATCTCATGGATGGCCTTCTGTTGCTCCACCAGCCTCTCGAGCATTAGATATGTGGAGTTCCACCAAGTCTCCACATCCTATATGATTCTGTGATGTGGGATGCTGAGCTATGCCTTTTTCTCCTGCAGCATCTTGCCCCCCTTGATGCTGTGGTGGAAGCAGCCCACCAACTTCCTGCATTTGGAAATCATCTGGCTTGTAGCAGTACTGGTGGTAGCGCCATCACTGGCAACCCTGTCCCCCTCCAAGGCTTCCCTCACTATTAGGTGCAGCCTGTGTGCCACACAGCTAATGCAAACAAAGTTGGCATCATGGACAGCCTTCACCATATTGGCCCTGTTGTCAGTGACCATGAACCCACAGGTGAGCTCGGCCTGCCCAATGAGCCACCCCTGCACCATGCAGTTCATGGCCCCCATGATCTCCCTTGCTGTGTGGGACTCATCCAGCACTCCGGCTTGCAGTACAGCCCACTGATGGCCTGACTGATCGCACCAGTGCCCTGTGAGGGAAAGGTAGGCATGATTACCAACCTGGCTGCTCCAGATGTTGGAGGAGAAGTGCAAGGCTACCTGCGGCCCTGCCTTACGCAGCTCCTCCCTGCATGCCTGATACAGGGAGGGCACCACCGCCCTGCTAAAGGTGGTGCATGCAGGCACTTTGTAAAATGGGGCCAGAAGTGCTCCGAATTGCCTGAACCCTCGTCACTCAACTAGGGAGAACGGCCGGCTATCCAGAGCAAGCATCTCCCCAGTGCGGTGGGAACACACGCCATTTTCTGTCCACCTTTTCCCCACTGGTCCAGGCTGGCCTGACTCTGCTTTGCAGGTAAGGGGCTTTGGAGCAAACAGGGGACTTCCCTTTCGGCACACTCACACTGGTGCCAGGCTGAGCAGCAGGAAGAAGGGCAAGGGGGTGGTGCCTCCTCAGATGCAGCAGCAAGGCCATGGTGGAGAAGTGTTTCACGTCCTTGCCACAGCTCATGTGCCTTCGGCAGTTCTGGCAGATGGTAAACCTGGGATCATCTCCCACCTCAAAATGATCCCACACTATACTACTCCCCTGCTTCTGGGTTGAGGGCAAGGATCCTGCCTTTTCCCCCTTCTCAGCAGGCTGAGGCTGAACAGCAGGAGGAGGTGCCTCAGCTGAGCCACTTGCCTCCACAACCTCAGCCTCCTCCAAGGTGCTGCTTTCTGGAGGAGACCTGGGTCTAGGGGAAACTTGAGGGGTGTGGAGCACAAACTCTGATTCCCCCTCAGTCCCCAGAATTGCCTGAGCCAGCATGGTCAGCATCCCTGGTTCCAGCTCCTCCTCTGGTAGTGGGAGGGTCATGCTGAGAGCTGAAATTGGGGTGAAAGAGGCAGTGATTCCACTGCTGGTGCCCACTTCTGGACTGAGAGATGGTGGTGCAAGTGCAGGGATATTAGATGGAGACACTGCTCCCACCGCCTGGCTTCCACTAGCAGCATGGATGTCATGGATGCTCAGGAATAGAATGTGTCTGTGTTTGGGATGGGGGGGCTTGCAGTTCTATCTCTTCCTGTACCCCCTCTCCCTCCCCTGCCAGAAGACCTGGTACCTGCCTTTCCAGCACACTTCATATTGATCTTTCCTGTGCTGCAAAAGGTCTCTGTGTGTTTTGTATATCTGTCTCTCTTGTTCTCCTGTGAATATCTGTGTCTATCTTGTGCTCCGAATGAAATTATTTGTGTTTCTTCCTTGTGGGTCTCACTATATTGTCTCTTCTGTTGTGAATTAAATTGTGTGTCTTCTTTCTGTCTCTCACTATATTGTCTATCTTGTGGTGTGAATGAAATTATTTGCGTGTCTTCCTGTGTCTCAATATATTAGCTGTGTCTTGCTCTTCTGTAAATATCTGTCTGTCTTCTTCTGCATGTGTGCAAGCAATCTGTGCCTCCCTGAACAGTGATAGATAACACTGGCTAGGAAAACACAACTGTTTTTTTGCAAAGTGTACTGGGGAGAATGAGAAGCAGGAACAGGAAGCCCTGCCTGCGTAATGGGGATCCACACAGGAAAAAACCCCAAAATGGAGAGGGAAAGACCTCACCTTTACTCACCCATAGGAGGAGCAACGTTGGGACACTGAGGAGAAAAGCCTGCGTGGTTCACAAGCTGCGCGTTTGTACAATTAAGGCTTCTGGGTGACATCACAGGGACACACCAGCCAGCAAGGATAAAAGAGGCTGCAAGTAGTATGGTGGAGAGAGCAAGCGAGGAGGCGGAGGCTCTCCATGCTGGCAAGGGGTGGAGCCAGTGCAGGCAGGGATTGCCTGAACAGCGAGCAGCAGCAGAGGCTGCAAGGGATCTCCCCACCTGGGGCTCTAAAATCGAGCCCCAAAAGGGGAGGAGCTTTGGGGGTAATGCGCCCCTAAAACTGCCAAGGACACACAGTGGTGAAACCACCGGACCACAGTACGAGGAGCGCAGTGACACAGAGGAGGAGGCTGAAGCTGATCCCAGGGATCAAAAGTTGCCCTACATGATTGCCCTCAGATACCAGGTCAGGGAGCCAGGCTGGGAGCAGGAAGGATAAGGGGACCCTGTGGAACCAGTGTCAGAGGAGTACTGCCAAGCATGGGCAGGAGGGCTAGCAGAGCCAGCCAGTAGGACGCTGGACTGGAAGGTCCTTTGGGCTTTCTCCTGCATTTTCCTTTTTCTTCTTTTCTTCATTTTTTTCCTTTACCCCTGCCCAACAGGGGCATCCTGCCAGCTCCAGGAACAGAGCTGACCCACTCAAGGGAGCTCAGATCTAGGACCTTTGGTGACTGAATATTCTTCCCCAAGAAGCAGGAGGGATAGTGTCTACAGAGTGTGCAAAGCACATCCATACTGGAGGGAGGGCCGTTTCAAGACCAGGCATTCTGCCAGAGGTTGGGGTGTAGGGGAGGTGGAGCCCCACAAACATCCCGCAAGCAGAGTGGTCCTCCCTGAGGGCAACTTCGAGGCTGAACCCCACACACACTTAACATTCAAAGACAGGCAGGTGACAGGTAAGTTTGGGGAAAGCCAGAGGGACAACACAAGTTCATCGTGGGGAACCCATGGAGCCAGAGAACAGACATCCTCTACAGCTCATGCCAAGGTGGCATGCGAGCGGGCATTCAAGGCAAGGCAGGCATGCAGTTTACAAAATAAATTCCCAAGAAAATAATTCAAGAAAATAAATTGAATTGTAATACTACTAATAATTGAATTGAATAGCTAAGTTAAACTAAGTTAAATCCTAACTACTCCTCTATAACACAAAAAAGCAGCAGGCAGGTCTCAGTCGCAGCGTTCCTCTCTCACACAGCTGTTGACAGGGAACAAGCTGCAAAAGACATAGAAGGGCTTTTATACTTTTTTTAGTCCCACCCCACAGACACTGCCATTGGAAGGGTAGCCAGGGAGAAATCCTTCTCGCTGGCTACCTACAGATGTCAGTCTTTCCCCCCTATGCTCCCCACCCCCCTCCATGCCTCCCCCACTCCCTCTTCCTCTTCTAATTGCCTCAAAATGGCTGAAGTGGCTCCAAAGCATCTGAAGCAGGTCCAAAGTGCTTCAGATGCCCCTGACCTGCTCCAGACACCATTACTGGGATCCCGCTTCAATCCAGAAGTGCTGCTTTGGACGCCAAAGCATTCAAAGTGGGTCCGGATCTGAAGCAGGATCTGAAGACTCACACAGCCCTATGGATTATACCTTCACCAACAGCGCCAGGTAAGCCAATTAATCCACAGACTTGTTTGAGTTGTGGTGGCCAACATAGATGAAGGGAGTGCAGGTTTAGGAATGTGGAGGGTCATGCCTGCACGACGAAGGACCACACAGAGACAGTTTGCTGCTCAAAGGCCAGTTCTAGGAGACAATAAGACTGTGGCAAATGTATTCACTCCCAAACCACTCACAGATTAGAGTACTTCCCAGAATGTGAGGTACAAAAAACATATTTGATTCAAAATATTGGTGTTGTCAAAACTCAGGGTTCTAACATGATTGCAGCTGTAGAAAGAAATGCAAAATGCAAGTTGGCTTGGGTTCAGGATTATCCCTTATAGATGAAAACACATTCTTCCCATTATTTTGGCACACTCTTGCCAAGTTAATGAAACCTGAGTGTTGCCTGCGTGACTACAATGGACAGATTGTGGAAATTTTGGCTAGCTGCAGTGTCAATGTCCAGTATGGATCTGTTAGACAGTGTCTACCCTTCATTGTCACTAAGGGTTCCTGCAAAAGACTTCTGGGGAGAAATTGATTCTCACCATTGGGAATCAGCATTCAAGGTATACACAGTCTCTGCACAGAAAGTCTGGAAAGGCTTCCAAGGGAGTTTCCCCAGGTATTCTCCAAGGAATTAGGAACTTACTCTGGTACACCTGTGACATTCCAAATGGATCCTGTGATAGCCCCTATCTTTATGAAGGCTTGGAATGTACCTTTTTGCACTGCGGCCAAAAATTGATGCAGAATTAAATCGGCTTATCGCGCAAGGGGTCCTCAAGCCAATAATACATAGAAGCTGGGCCACACCAGTTGTTCTTGTTTTAAAACCTAAGGGCAGTGTTCGCATCTGTGGGGATTACAAGCGCACTGTTAATAAAGCACTTAAGCAGGACCTGCACCAAGTGCCTGTCATTAATTAGTTACTGTCTGTTCTTGCAAGAGGGAAGGTTTTTGCCAAACTTGACCTCCCTTGAGTCTATCAGCAATTGATAGTGGATGACAAGGCTGCTGAGTCCCAAACAATAATTACACACCAGGGACCGTTCTGTGTCAAGCACCTCCATTTTGGAATTTCTGTGGCACCAGGAATTTTCCAGAGGTTCATGGAGAAAATGCTAGCAGGAATTCTCGGGATTATTACATACACTGATGTGTTGATCATGGGGCCATCTAGAGAGACTCAGAGACTCACTGAGAGACTCAGAGAAGTTTTACAGAGATTCAATAAAGCAGGTATCAGAGTAAAAAGAGAGAAATGTCAGCTGGGAGTTTCCAGTAGCAACTTTCTGGGGTATCAAATTGATGCTTCTGGCATTCACCCAGTTGAAGACAAGGTAAAAGCAATACGTGATACCCCTATACCAAAATGCAGACAGGATCTTCAAGCATTCTTAGGACTTCTCAAATTTTATCACAACTTCTTGAAAAACAAAGCCACCATAGCAGAGCCCTTTTATCGCTTACTGGATAAAAGAGCTCAGTGGAAGTGAACTTGCCAGCACAATGAAGCCTTCCAGGGCATCAAGAAGTTGCTGACATCAGACTCTATCCTTGTTCACTATGATGAGCTGAAGCCACTGTCCATTACTTGTGATGCCTCACCGTTTGGTGTTAGCGCTGTCCTCAGTCATACATTGCCTGATGGCACGGACGCACCCGTTGCTTTTGACTCAAGAACAGTGCCTTCAATTGAGGGGAATTATGCACAGATTGATAAAGAAGCATTGGCAATTATTGCAGGAATTAAAAAATTTCACAATTACATTCATGGCCACAAATTTGAAATCCAAACAGACCACAAACCCCTTCTTGGAATTTTTACTATGGACAAACCTACTCCTCCTATTTTGTCTCCTCGTATGCAACACTGGAGCCTCGTGCTAAACTCATATGACTATACACTCATGTACAAACCTGGGAAAATGATTGCAAATGCTGATAGGTTGAGCTGCCTACCTCTACAAATACCTTATTGTGCTTCTCCTCCACCAGCAGAAGTCCTCGTGCTGGACTCCATGCCAGAAGCCTCTCTTCAAGCTGAACAGATAGCAAGAATGACTGCAAAAAACCCTATCCTTGCCTATGTCCTCAACTGGGTGTGGAGGGGCTGGCCTGCAGACAAATTGGCTGAGGAATTCAGGTGACTTTCATCATGTCAGCATGAGCTGTTTGCACACAAGTGTTGCCTCTTGTGGGGAAATCATGTCATAATTCCAGAAGCAGGATGACAAATCATACTGACAATGCTGCATGCAGCACACCCAGGCATTCTAATGCTGGCTAGAAGTTATGGATGGCAGCCAAGTATGGACAATGACATAGAAAGGGTTATGAGGGAGTGCAGCATTTGTCAAGCAACCCATCATAAATCCATCGAAGGCACCAGTCTTCCTTTGGGAAATGACAAAGGAACCCTGGTCATGCATCCACATTGATTTTGCTGGCCCTTTTCAAGGTAAGAATTTCTGAATTGTTGTTGACTCGTACTCAAAATGGCTTGAAGTGATTACTCTCTCAACTGTTATATCAACTGCCACTATAACAGATCTCTGTCAGGTGTTTAGAACCCATGGGGTGCCCAACACTATCGTTTCTGATAATGGCAGTGCATTTGGGGCTGGACTCGATGATCTTCCGAGGTCCCTTCCGACCCTAACGTCTAATGAAATTCACCTCAGCAGAGTTCCAAGATTTTGCCAGCCACAACCTGATTCGAACTGTTACCATTGCACCTTGCAGGCCATAGGCCAATGAGCAATCTGAGAGAATAGTGCGGACTACAAAAGATGTATTGAAAAGGATTGTTGTAGGAGACGAGCCTACCAGACTGGCCAGATTTGTTTGCTCAACATGTAATTCCTTGCCCTACAACAGGGTCCAGCCCATCAGAGCTTCTTATGGGTTGTCGTCTCAAGACATCCCTTGACCATGTTAACCCAGCCCTTGTGAGAGACATGCAGTTTAGGAAAGAAAAGGAATTGGACTCCGTATTGGCATGTGGTACCTAACATCTTTTCATTCCGCAAGAGACTGTGTTTACTCAGAACTATGAGACAGGCCCACAGTGGGCTCAATCTAAAATTGTAAGTGCCACCGGACGTGTATCATATACAGTCCAGACTGACAACAGACAAGTTTGGAGACATCGTATGGACCAGCTGCATGGATGTTCTCCTACTGATAATCCTACACCTGAGCAATCTTCAAGCAACAATCCACCACCAACAGACATGGATTAATTGGAGAAGTAGCTACCTGTTTCCACCAAGGCAAACCCTTTGCTGTCACCGTCAGAAGGAAGCGTCACTGTTGAGTCTCCAGATAGGCTGATAGGGCCGTCATCCGCTGAACTCATCACTGAGTCCAGTTCTATGGGAAGACCACAGTGGAAGCGGAGTCCTCCCAAATGGTTAGCTGACTAGTCTGTCTAAGGGGAAAGGGGGCGTATTTCCTTGTACTGTCCCTCTAAGGCCAAAACCTTCATGTTCAGCACTGCAGGGTTTGCTTTACTTTGTGACAGTTTTTGCAGCCCTGGGGACATCATGTTCTCTGTTATGAGGAGCCAGAAGCATTCTTGGTTCCTCTTGCACTTGTTAAGATCCACCCTGGATATGATTCCAGAGAGTTGTAATAATAAATGTTAGTTCAACACAGCAGTGTCCAGAGTGTTGTTGCTGAACCCACAACATTTCACAGGCCAAACTCCACACACTTAGATCTGGCTAGACCCTGGCCTGACTCAGCACACTAGCTCAGTTCCATGTGCTTCAAACCTACCATATGCTAGCTCAATCCAATGCGCCTGGATAGGGTTGCATGCTGGTGCAATCTGGTGCACAGGGCCACATTATCTGGTCCACAAGGCTCCCCACAGGTCTGGAAATTTGTCAGCAGGGGAATGGCAATTAATTTTATTCTACCACCACTACCCCACAGCCAAATTTCAGGACCCTTTAGGAGTTCTGTTAGCCAGATCTGGGTCACAGGTTGGGGACTCACCAACTCTGCTTTAAGGTGTCTCACATTGGGCACCAAAAATGGAGGGTCCCAAAATTACTAGCTGCTTTAAAAATAAAAATTTAGCCAGTTGCTGTACGAAAATTCTTGATTCTTGTTGGAAAGTCAATCCCTCCAGTATCTTCCTCCTTTTTGTTGCTCTTTCCTGCGCTCACTTTCATGTTACTAGTATCATTTTGCTAGTATAATGCCCAGGATCAAATTGAATATTCAATTTAGTCTCATTAAAAAAGAAGGCATTCCTCTGGTTGGCAGCTTGTGTACAAGATGCTCCCAGGTATAGCTGAGCCCCTGGGTGCCAAAACTTAAAGCAGCAAGTTTCATAATACATAGTGTCACTCTATTTAATGAGAGTGTTAGGAGAAAATACAAAGCTAAGTAGTTTCATTGTCATTTAACATGGGGTTTCACCATGCCTTTTGGAAGCACTGAAGCAACAGGTGTGAGTAAATTATTAAAGACTTTTCTGCCTTCAACTGCGGAAGCCAGACTGTTTAGTTGCAAAGTGCACCCTATAGATGAAAACTTACCAAGCTTATAAGCTTGAGTTAACACGGAAACTTCCTCCAAGCAGTCAGGGGGAAAGTGTACAACAAGAATTTAGAAAATTACTAATACTTTAATCTTAGTGCCAAATATTATATACAGATGGGCCAGGAATGCCACATTCACTAAAACAGCCTTCATTTTTCACAGTGGAGGACACAGCGAGGGTCAGTTTTTGTGCAGAATGTAACGCATCTTAAGTTAAGTCAATGATGTGAGAAATTTCTGAAGTGGTTGCAATACAGTATGTGTGACGATTCTATCCCTAATTCATAGACAATGGGTAAAGTATGGGAGCTGAAAATTGTAGTCCAAATGGCCTGATTTTCAGACTTTTATTTTTTAAATAAAAAAGACACAACTTAAAAATAGTATGATGATGGGGTAATATTGAAAGACATACATATACAGTCTTACAGTGATCCTTGGTAGCAAAGATGAGCTAGTGCAGGGATGGGATCCAAAGCCTTAGGGAAGTTACTCTGAGCACTATGAGGAAGTCAGGGAGTAGAACATGCTCCATATAGACAGAATTTTCTGTGAATTTGGCTTTGAAACTCCACAAGTTTCTACACAGCATTTGCAAAATGAGACTTTTCATAGGCCAGGTATAGGCAGATTTTGATGAGAACAGCCAAAAATACATCCCTTAATACCCCTACCAAATTTCAAAACCCTTCTCCAAAGCAGGGCGGTATTATAGCATCTCAACAGAATGATGGAAATGGATTGTTGTTTTTTAACATGAGCTAAACAACATATTTTTCCTTGAAATTGTTATGATGAAGGTTGAACCATTTTAGCAAAAACCTCCCCAAGAAAATTCAGCCTGAGGCAAACTACTGGCAGTGAAAATTTCAACTCAAAAGGTTTTATACATTTATAAGCAATTGAAAACGGTCTTCTCAAGGAAAGTGTCAGACAAACCTTTATCATCTTCTGTTGCCTACAGTGTTTCAGTAAACCAGAACCATTTGGATTCTGAATTTCCTGCTATGCTGAAATGAAGTGAGGATGCCTTGTGAGGGAGTGGGGCCTAGGAGCGGCCGTGAACTCCCTAGCACCCCCCTACCGTCACTTAAGGTGGACTCAGCACCCTCTGTTTCTCTCCCACCACGTCTCTGATGGTAATAGGTTTAGATGGGAGGCTGCCTCTGTCCCCCTGGTGAACGGTGTGAGTGTTCCTACCCCTACTCCATATGGGATGCCTCGGCACCCCCTGCCTTAAGGGCTATGCGTGTCTCCTACCTCCCCTTTAGCACGCCCCAAGCCTTGCAGCTGTTCTCTGGACATTGTTTGGTCCCTTGCCCTCTGGCGCCCTCACTGGTGCCCCTGGGCCTATCAGACCCTGGTGCCCCTCTCTGGCACCCCTGGGCTTACCACACTCTTGGTGCCCCTGGGCTGTCTCGCCCCGGCGCCCCTCTCTAGAACTTCTGTCGTTACCGGCACTCCTGGGCCTGGCACGTAGCCGCCGCCCTGTTACCAGCGCCCCTGGGCCTGGCATGTCCTTGGGCTACCACTCAGCCTGCTGCCCCCTCCCGGGGCCTAAGCCGCGCCTCTCGCACCCTGCTGCCCCCTCCCGGGGCCTAAGCCGCGCCTCCCATGCTGGGGCTACAACCCCCACTCACTGAGCATCTCTCCGGCACTCGTCCGCTGTGCTGACTGTGGCACCCGCTCCGTGCCCCCTGCTGGGCACCAGGAGCCCCCAAGCCACTGGGGCACTCCTGTGAGGCCTCCTCACGCCCCTACAGCCTCACCCAGTCCTCCGGCATAACCATAAATAAACCAAACAGCCAGCCAGCCAGCCACAACATAACAAAAGGCCTACCGGTTTATAATCCAAACTCCACACAGTGTGTGTCCTCCCCCTCCCATCATTGCAGCCAGCCAAACCACCATCATTGACCCTGCTGCTCAGCTCTCCCACAGAGCTGCAGATCCTACAGCTGCCAGAGGGGAACTACTGCTAGGCCCCAGCCTGAGCTGTTATAAAGGACCCGGCCCCGCCCGCTTCTGGTCACCTGACCAGCTGGTTGCCATAGCAACCTGCAGCTACACTGCCCTGCTGATTGACATCTCTCCTTCCACTTATCTAAGGCACAGGACACCTCAGTGCTCCTGTGACATGCCTAATCAAGTCAGGCCTTACTCTCCTGCAACCTTGAAAACCAAGATGGAGAAGACAGGAGTGTGCCCACCTTAAAGACAGTTCAAACCTCCAAGATGTTGGGATGAGAAGCAGCATGAAGAATATCAGACTGCCTTCCCCTAGCCTTGCTAATATATGGGACCCTGGAGAAGCAAAGGAGAATGGTGTGGTAGAATGGCATCTCTCTCATATTCTTGTCCTACTTCTGACATGCGTTCCCTAGGGAAAGGGATTAAACCTTCATTCCTCCTCCAGCCCTCAAGCTGGAGGCTCCCTCTCCAAAGAAATGGCTCCTTTCCCTCCCAATATAAAGTTATGGGGTTCTCAGAGAAGGATATAACAATATAAAAACATAAGACTTGCCATTTACTGGGCCAGACCATAGGTTCACTTTGCCCAGTGACATGTGTCACACAGCACCCCCATATGTTTCCCCAGTATGGTCCCATCTCCAGGCAGAATACCACTGAGAGGCATCCACTGGTTCCTTGGACTCATTCAAGAGCCAGTGGACACTGCCCGGTGTACTCTGCTCAGTGTTCCCCCTTGGCACACTTCTTTGACTGTCACTGCCATCCCTGCCTTTTTTCATCATTTGTCCCAAGTAATAACTTGTTGCCTTCTCAGTAGCCTCCCTGTGTAAAGGAAGCTAACAGTTTACTTGGTGGGCATTGCCCCATGAATCTTGTAAAGCAACAAATAGACCAGTGTCACATAGTGGCAGAGAGTGGATGTTGAAAGGGAAAGTAAACTGGGTGTGACCAAGATTTCTTCCACTATTCCTCTCTCAGTAGCAGCCTCCAACATTTAAGGTCTAGGAAGTTCTGATTCAAAGGCTGTGCCCCTAATTCCTGCACTTAGTAACTACTTTCCTCTAAGAATCTGTCAAATTAAACCCAATAGTTTCATTTTGTGACCCCTGGTTCTTGTACTCAGAGAGAGAGAGATTAAATGATAAATCCTTATTTGCTTTCTCTTTGCCATCCAGTATTTTGTAAATGCTTATCATGTTCCTGACCCCAAGCATCCCTTTTTCTAAACTGAATAGGCCTAGCCTCTTTAGTCTCCTCATACAGAATCCCCTCCATGCCACTCATCATCCTTGTTGCCCTTCTCTGGACCATCTTGAGTTCTTCTATATGTGTTTTTGAGATGTGGCGACCAGAATTGGGCACAGTATTCCAGGTCTGGGCACACCATGGATTTAGAAAGGGGCATTATGATGGTTTCCATTTGGGTTACCATTCCTTCTTTGTAAGCCCTTAAAGGAGTCTCCTTTTCTTTCCCTTTCTGCCAAAGGGATGAGACCCCAGGAGTGAGGACCAAGGTGGTGGGGAGGGGTGGTCATCTCTCTCCAAGAAGAAACATTTCCTTTCACATAGATGCAGTCTGGTGGCAGAAGCTGAGAGGAGGAGAGCTTTCAGATGTTCATCATCCCCCTGCGCCCCAGGTTCTTCATGCCTCTTGAGGCCGGTGCCAGAATCTGAGAACTGCCACTGGGCTCAGGGGACACAAAGAGGGGCAGCGTTGCCAGGTCTTAAATATGAAATTATTGTAAGCTCAAAATTATCATATTTGCTGAAAAACTATCATACACTGAAAAATATGCAAAACACTATGCAAATAAGCATGGAAATAAGTCTTCATATTTACTTTATATTGCTCACTATAACATGCCAGGAGTGAGAGAACTGAGTCATCAAAGTTGAAGCATTTCTATATTTTGAAGCAAGGAGTCATAAGAAAGTGCTGACAGCAAGCCCAAAGGTCAGTTAAGACTCCCTGGGAGTGTCTACATGTGCATTTACTGTGCATTAAATTTACTGTGCAGTAATTTACTACATAGTAAGCGAGTTTATGTTGGCGCCTACATGTGCAGGCATTAAAACACAGTAATGCTGTGTGTGGACTAAAGTTAGTCCCAAGTCAGTCCACGTACACAGTGTTACTGCACAGTAAGACATCTACGTATGTGATACTGCGTAGTAACTAATTGGGCATAAATTTGATACCTGCATGCAGGTATCAAATTTACGTTCAAGTTGGCGTAAGTGATTATAGGTGGTGGAAGATCAGGGCTAACGGGGCTTAGCCCCCCCAATCTTTTAATGGTGGCCAGCAATAGCAGTAGCTTCATGGCACTGCCATCCCACAGTGCCTGATGCAGCTCAGGATGCAGCTGCTCCTCTACCACCATGTATACCACCAGCACATGCAAGCCCCACAATGGCCCAGTTGGCGGGAGGCAGGGGCGGAGTGGGGGTCAGGCGGGTCTTATCCCCTCCATATAATATTTCCCCCCACCACTTATGCATAAGTTGCCATATTTACTGTGCGGTACAGGCATGCACATGTAGATTCCTCCAGGACTGCACAGCAATTTTTCAGTTTCTGCACAGTGATGGTTACCGTGCAGTAAATGTGCATGTGCAAACATGCCCCCTGGCAGTTACTTGGTTTTTGCATATCGTGCATCAAAATTATCCCACACTTTGAATACTTTTACTCTGATGGACGGTACCAGGGTTGAAATTATCGTATTAATACAATAATTATTGTACACCTAGCAATACTTGGGGGGAGGGGGAGGGGGAGAATGAAGAGTTGGAAACCCTCCTCCCTACGGTTGCCAACTCTGCATCTATTCCAGGAGGTTTCCGGAACGCCAGCCTATCTGGGGACACACAATGTGAACATGCCTGCATGCTCACCTATATCAGTTATGGATTATGACGCATAGACTTTACACATGTAGTCATCTACATTTCAAAAACCCACTGGATTACTGTATAAATCAGATTCAACATTTAATGTTTGTTTTAATGAATGCCCTCTATCTCCTAGGTGACTCAACAGTCTCCTGAAGATTTAGATCGAATCCACCCCAGGGCAATCCTGGAGGGTTGGCAGCCCTCCCCCTCCGAGGGGCTGGGCTTCTCCTGCAGGGAGGGCATCGCATTCCTCCCTCCCCCGCACACAGTGGGCAAAATCAGAACCTCAGCTGGGCGGGCCTGGAGGCCGCTGAGGAGCACAAGCCCCAGCGCGGGGGAGGGAGGCGGCCGGGCCGTGTCAGCAGCTTCCCCGCGGCGGGGCGGGCCGGCAGCGGCTTGCCGCGCGTTGCAATGGTTACAGCCCGCAGCAGCAGCAGGGCAGGGGGACGCCGCGGTGTCTAGCCCGGCCTGGGCTCCACAGCTGCAGTAGGAGGACGAGGAGGAGATGCCGCCGCGCCTCCGCCATCCCCTCACCGCGCTCTAGGACGTGCTCTGGGATGCCCGGTGAGTCGGCGCCGCTTCGGCTTCCTGCGCTGCGTCGCCCTCCGGGCCCGGCCCGGCCCGGCCCGGCCCCGGCCCGGCCTGGCCCGAGGAGTGGAGGGGCTGAGGCCGGGCAGCTGCGTGGAGGCTGGGTTATGCTGGGGTTGGGGGAATGCCCTGGGAGCGGCCTCGCTGGGCCTGCAAAGTACGTGACAGCTGGGGGAGAGCTTCAGAGAACAAAGTGACCCGCTGGGGAGGGGGCTACCCAGAGAACCACTTCAGTGGGAGCCGCAAAATAGCCAGGGTATGAAAGAGATGCCTCCCAGGGAACTGCCTCATTGGGCTCACAAAGTAGCTGGGAGATCCCTTGAACAAGCCCTGGGGATGGGGGAGATGCCCAGAAACCCTCTTCAGTGGGACCCACAAATAGCCAAGGGATGGGGGAGATCCCTCACAGAGAACTGCCTCAGTGGGGCCTACAAAGTAGCTTCCTGGGGGAGATTTAGGCCTTGGAGATGACACAGGGGAACAGGGACAGTGATGGGGTTTCTCTGCTGCTTGATGTTGATTTTTGGCTTTCTGGAGGGTCTGTGAGGCAGACATATAGGTGTCTCTCTGCCAGGCACATTCACCATTCATCCTTCTGCACCCATGCTTGCCTGGCTTGAATGAAACCTGGGCTCCATGAAACAAAAAAGCTACAGGTAGAGAGGAGAGCAAGTTGAGCCACTCGGATTTGTGGGCAAGCTTGAAAAGCAGGCCCATGTCTGTTTCTAATTTCTTTTTCTTTTTTTTCTTTTTTTAACATGCTGGCAGAATTTCTGTTCATGTTGCATTAAAAGAATGCAGGGAGGAGAGAGAGAGTAATAGTAGATCAAGCAAGTAGTTTGATTGTTGTTCCTTCTCCATTCCCCACCCCCCTTTTACTTCTTGTCTAAAGAATATAGGGTTGAATTGGATTTTAAGGTTCACAAGGCAGTGAATGTGTGTAGCTGGGTGTGGGGAAGGAGTTGCTGTTTGAGGACGGCTTGTCATTGGGTACTACAAGTCAAGAATGAATACTTTGAGGGAAGAATTTAGTGTTTGCAGTACGTGGTAGATATTAAAGGTGACTCTGCTGGCTGGTGATGAGAAATAAGCGTAGGTTTCGTTGGCTGCTTAACTTGCTGTGATCAACACCTCTGCAAACCACAGGATACTCTTTCTTCTGTTGTAGATTGTGTCATGCTCTTAAAATTGCATGTTTAAAACAACAAAGGCAGCAACTTCATAGGGAGGTGTCAGGAGCTGTTCTGTATTCCTCCTATTTGTTGGGGAAATATTAGGGAACCGGCTTTATTTTGAAGGTGGGATCTGAAATAAATGCAGGATGTGAAAACTTAAGGCTGTGGAGCTGGTTGCACTTTATATATGTCTAAGCACCTTAATTGGGTTGAATTGTGGGAAGTAAATGTAAAAGTCCTTGTTTTTGGAACTTGCAAGGGCAGTAACAATGAATTCCCAAATTTCTGGAATGGGAAGATGTCAGGCATCTGACTGAATGGTATAACTGGGTTAATACCATGTAGTTCTGCCAAGCTCTTGGCTGGCATCTGCATGGTGTTGTCATGCAAAAAAACCCAGTCTTTGTTTCCAAGTCATACATTATTTTCAAAATGAAAATGTAAAGATTTCAGTTAATACTGTAAGTTCCAACCCTGGGAAGAGGCACTCCGTCCCATGCTAAGTACTATCTCAGGTAGCTGCATCCTCTGTCTCTGTAAGCCTGTGGATTGCAGGACATTAGATATGTATAGCAAGGCTTCTACAGGATGTGCGAGTTGGAACTGAGAAGCAACCAGGGTTTAGAATAAATAACCAAATCTTAGATAGGAAACCTATTTAAATAGCAATGTTCTTGTATAAAAAATACAGCTGGGGAAAATATCATATTGCTCTTACATAGATTTGTTTGGTAATACAGGTCCAATACAATATGCAACCAAATCTTCCAGTATATTTTTCTTTTATCAAGAATATTTGTATTTTATCTTGCATGCCCCTCTCTGTTTTTGCCAGCATCTATAGTACTCTTGCAGATGCTGCTTACATGTAAGAAATATCTTAACATAAAACAAGAATGGTGGCCACAAGAGACAAAATATGTCAAAATAGCTTTGTGGTTTTTTTGGTTTTACTACTTTGGAGCTGTACAGTTATCTCTTGTCACTGAAAAGTAGTTTAATAAAACATTTGTTAACAAATCATAAGTAGCAAACTCTAACGCTACTGCAAAAAGAGATAGGTAACTAGATGGGGCTGAATAGACTGTTCTGTGGAAGCTGCCCTTAGCATAAATTATTCAGGTAAAGAGACTTAAGGCCTTTCTCTAACTTCTAGAAGCCCCAGTAATAAAGTTGCTTGTTACCTGTACCTTAACACAATCAGAATGAGTGTTCACTGTTGTTAAGTAATTCTATATTAAAAAAAAAAAAAAAGCCAGACATTGAAGAGCTTACCGTCTGGCTAAATTTTCTCCCATTTTAATGAGCATATATTCTAAACTGATAAAGATCCCACTCTTGCTTTCATGTGGATTCCTCCACTGGTGGAAGGGCTTCTCTTGACAGGATCATACCACAGAGCAGTGGTTCTCAACCTTTTAGATTCAGGGCACCCTTCCATAACTGACTTTGAATTTGGTAGCACCCAATTTGAGAAATTCTGTCGTTCTGCCTCACCTTACCTCAGGGCTTCTCTACCAGGGTGCTGCAACTGCTGCTGCCACCAGGTAAAAGTGCACTACACACCTTCTACACAGTTGGAGAAGTCCAAAGCAGGCAAAAGCACCTACTCTTGTTGCAGCCCTTCCCAGCCTGGCCCTGCCATGCTCCTACCAGAAACAGAGGGGTGCAGGGCAGATAAAGAGTCCCATGCGCCTATTTCTGGGAGACACCATGCAAGATCAGACTGGGAAGTGCTGCAGGAAGAGTGGGCACTCCTACCTGCTTTAGGTTTATCATATACATGAACACAGGCAGGAACCCATGGCCATGCTTCAGCTCTTCTCATGCTGCCTGGCTTGGCATCAGGCATGCTGGGCAGTTCCACCTGGCTCTGACACCCATGCTGCAGCACTCCTGAAAGAGTCTGTGGCACTGTGGTTGAGTACCACTTCCACAGAACTTAGTTCAAAGTCTACCGAAGTCAGTCAGAAGACCATCATTGACTTAAATGAGAGGTGTAACAAGTCTTTAGAAAGGCTTTTGAATAGATTTCAGTGTACCCATCTCAAGAGATACAGTCCTGCTTCCACTGATATCATTGATAACATCCCCATTAATTTTACTGGGAGCTGGATCAGACTCAAAAGAGAGAAGTTTTGGCAGCTCCACAGCTTGGATGTTTGACTTAGAATTGAAAAGAAATTACTATTTCAGGCATGGATCTGACAGGAAGGTTTAATGAATGCTTTGCAGGTCAGCTTGTAGGTAGGCCTTTCTTGCATGCAGGTGTCTGTATTTACCAACAGTTGGGTACTAGAGTTTTATTATCTTGAAATGAAGAGGAGTCAATGAAACAAGGAGAGAAATAAGGTCTTGATACAAAGCACTTACTGGATAAAGTAAACATCTAGTAAGTGATTATGCTAGCTTTTCATTTCCTGTTGGGCAAGTGAGGTTGGAAAACCGTATATGTCATAATAAATTAATGTGTGTCGCCTGTTAACTATTAATGAATGCTGCACATCTGCAAATATGGGTAGCACATCTCAAAGAAGTGTTTCCCATCCCTACCTGCTCCTAGGGTACAGGAAAGTTTGTATTTATAAATAGGGAAAATAGTATTGGTATTTTTATTTTGCCTAGGATCTTGCCTGTGCTACACAAATTATGATAAATAATAAATAAATAGCTGGTGAGTAGACAGACCTACTCTTTGGCATCAACATACTTTCATCCCTTCATAAAAGTCAAAAGGAAGAAGGTTGGCCGGCCAGTTCATTGTTTACGGTCATGTAAGAGGCCAGTGGCAGGGTAAGGCACTAAGTTTCCCTCTGTGGGATCCATGGAAGAAGTGTGCTTATCTTGGGCTGTACCAGATTAGCATGCTCATCATGGTCTCTACCGGATTCAATTTAGCAAGTGAGGAAATTTCTCCTAATTGACAGTGTGCTTCATAAATTTGTAACATTTGTCATAATGTAGTTCAGTTCCTTTTAGCATAAGAAACTCCAGTGCTGCTAACATTGCAGAGGAAAAAAATGTTTGTTCTGTTATGTTACCTCATATGTATTCTTTAGTAAACTAAATATATCAGGCCAGAAGGGCACAAAATGTGTATTTGAATAACTCCAGCCATAAAAGGGCATGATATTAACCATAACTGCTCTTAGCAGATGACATTTTAGGGAAAAAGCTAGTGGGAATGCTATAATTTTTAACTAATATGTACTGTAGTTCTGTTTTGAGAGATGGAAGGGAAACTACCTACTGAACTGGATGAGGTTTTGGAAAAAAATGAATCTTAGCTCTTGTCTTGACAATGTCATCTTAATTTTGATTATTGTACTTAATATATACACCTGCTCCTGGGAATACATGTGAAAAGGCAGCTCAGAAGTGGCATATCTAAACTTGTCCAGTGTTGTATTAAAAAAACAAACAAACTCTTGTGCTGAAATACTGCCTGGGTGGCTATACTGCATGTGTGCAATTACAGATGATTTGTAGATGTGCTGTAAACTTGAAATACATGCTGCAACTTTAACAGGAAATGCTCCTGTGTTTTTCTCCTTGTTAAATCTCTTTCCCAGCTGTCTGAAAGTGCAGTTTGAGCATACTGTGCAATAAAGATCATAGTTAATCCAACAGTGAAGTCCTGATACTGTTTTTAAGTACCTCTCCACTCTGTCTTATGTTCATATATTTCATTTGAAGTTGTTTTGAAGATATGGAGGCATCTAATTAAGACTTTAATCTAGATTTTTTTGGGAATCCCAAATAAGTGCAACCTGAGTCCAGTGTCCTGGCACTAGAGGAATTCTTCAGAGTATGCCTAGTGTAAAGCTAATAGGTGATGAGAAGTAATTCTCAGAGAGGTCTCAAGAACTTTTTCTCCCTTCAATGAGTGTGGGAATGTTGGGACTCCAACCTGATATTGCTTTGGCAAGAGTTCACAGCAGATAATATTTTAGAAGCATCTCATTCACATGTGGCTTTGGTATAATGAAAGAATTGCTCTAAAAAGGACCTTAACTTTTAGATTACCATCTTACATTTTATTTATCCTTTTATGACACACAAGCTATAACTGCTCAGATTTGCACCAGTGATTTTGCAAGTGAAATTGAAAACCTCCAGTTATCTAAGGGCCAAATGGCACCAGTTCTAGGTATTGGGCAAAGTCCTAGATATCCTTTTAGCATTAACATGATTTTAAGATTTTATGTTTTATTAAAACTCTGCTTTTGTTGACTGTTTGGCATTGGTGTATACTTGTTGGCTTCACGGGCTAATATAATTCCTGACTAAGTTAAAAGGTTTGAGACACAAGTCTTTAAACATTTCGTGCCATTTCCATACTCTGTTTGGGTTTTCTTGTTTGGTTCTCCACCCCCCCCCCGCCTTCTCTGTACTTGGGGATTGGGTAGTCTCTCAAATCCTGCTTGAGAAAAGGACCAGAAACTGAGTGCAAGGTTTTAAGTTATTACTGGTTGCAGACAGAACATAATTTATCTCATTATATCAAAGATTACAGATACTCTAATTTGCAGCTCCTTGTTCAGTGTATTAAGTTCCCAGTGATTAACTTTGTTCCATTGAAGGGATTTTCCCGTTTTAATATTAATCCCTTTTCTGAACTGTATAGTGCATACATGTCAGCTGCATTACTTTTCATGTAAACATGAGTAGGTGGTTGTGTAAGAAGAATAAAAACCAATAAACCTACATAATTCTCTGTTGTAAGGTCAGAGAAAAGAATGAAAAAGAGATGAGCTAATAAAGACAGATACTTACCATGAGTTAGATTCTTTTGAAGCTGTTTCACTTTATTATTGAAATGTGGTAAACTGCAAAATGTATAACTCCTAAATTATTTTTGCTCAGTAGCAAAGGTGTTTAATTTTACTATGTATGCTATTTTAAGAAAAATTACTTAAAATATATAAATTCACCAAATAAAAGCAACAGAAGGGTTTAAAGCAAAGCTTAGATTTATTTAAATGGTTGAAGTAGGAATGCAGTATTTTCAGCTTCTGCTGTAAGGTATAATTTCTGATGTAAAATGAAGTTTTCATGTTCTATGTTCTGTGATATAAATTTAAGTTTGCATGTTGCGTTACAGGAAAGATGGCTCAAAAATAACCAATTTCGATTTTTATATCAATTTTATATAAACAAATCTAAACTTATTGCTATTTTATTTTTAAGGATCATTTTATCAAAATATAAATACCTGCTGTTTGTCACTATGTCTCAAGTGTAGTAGTTGATTAAGCCTCTGCCAAAAAGTAAGTGAGAAATAAATTATAAGAATAATGAATACTGCAGCCAAAAGGCTTGTGTGATATTTGTGACTAGTATGTCTTGCCATTAGTGCTTTTCTTTCTAATTCATAATAAAATACACTGTATTTTGTTTGTTTTTTACTATTAATTATTTTCTCAGCCAGAATTGCTTGTTTTACTCCATCGATTTAATCAAACACATGCAATTAAATGACGCAACAAAATGCTAATCAACATCAGTGAACAGTGTTAATAACCAGAATCTTACAGTGCCCTTTCTCATCATACCATTTACGTTTTTAAGGGGGGGGGGGTCAGCAGTTTGACTCTTTGCATAATATTCTGTTGTTAGTAAGTTGATCCTACTTTGTACTCAGTCATATCTTCTAATGGTTATACTAATGAAGCATACAATAAAAGTTCATCTTTTAACAGCCTAACACAAGCTTTCACTCTGTACTGTTGAAGTCAGAAGGAGTTTTGCCACTGAATTGTATGGGAGTAAGATCAGACATTCAAGACACCCGAGGTGGAATCAATCTAAGTTGCACAGTTTTCTGTAAGCCACATAGTTTAGATAGTTTAGATCAGTAGTGAACACCACCCTTTGGTAGTGGGGGGTGTAAATGTTAGACCAGGTTCTACAATTTTTAAACCAGTATGAGTGCACCGAACTTCAGTTCTTTTACGGGTATAGAGTGGTTTTCAATCTCTTATACTGGTAAAAGAGTAATGGTAGCACCTGACCTACAGAACACTGGATGGAATGGTCCACTACAGCCTTGGAAACAACATGGGAGGAAACCTTTAGGACTATTAAAATTGCATTAAGGGGGTCAAGCATTATTGCCTCATGTTCCAAAATCAGTCCCACCTAGAACTCTTAAGACTTCAAGTCTTCATATTTCAAAGCTGTCAGAGAGTGATATTACGTTAAGGATATGCAGATGATGTGATAAGCCAGCAGGGGTGGATCTGGGATTTTGAAAAGGGGGGTGCAGGTGGTGTGGTATTTTGTCATACAGGAACACAACAGCTATTTTTTCCAGTTAAAGAGAAACAAGAAGCTTTGCTAATATGATAGGGGCCTAGCTCTGTGTTATTCTATTTAAGATCAAAGCAAAAACCAATATAATTATTGGTATTTGGTGTAATTTTCTAGATTATATATAAAGTTTGCCTAATATAAATTAGGCAAAAAATAGTCAAATGATATTGTGTCTAGTCCTGTAATCATCATAGTTAGGAGCAGCTAACAGACAATAACATTGCCGAAGAAATGATAGTTTGAACAAGTCCATTAAAAAAGTGAGTGTTATTAATGCCACAGGTGTGGAGAGAAATTGGCATGAATCAAGTATATAATGAGCCATGAAGGCAGTTGACTCTATTAGCCTGCCTCAATAGGAATGCTGCTGCCCCTCTCAGGCAGTGGTTTTTAAAGTTTGGGTGAAGCAGAAATCAAAGTGGAGTCACCCTATAACCCAGCATCTCAGGAAACTCCCCAGCAGAAAAATAGTCAATGCAATTTTGTGATTTTTTTTTAAAAAAAATTCTTACCTGTTCTCATAATTGAAGTGCTGATATAAAAAACTTGTTGGGAATATTTTCTTTTGAAAGAACATCTTAGTAGTATTTTACTATGTGCTATTGCTGGCTCAAGAGCTGTACAATTATATATTGTATGGAGGATAGTATAAAGCTGCTTAACTACATTGTATATATATGAGATTCACTAACAGTGTACAGCAGAAAGTGAATGTTGCTTGCTTACCTCCCTCCCTCCCTTCCCACTCTTCAGTTTTGTTCTTAGTTATCAATTTTCTTTCAGGTTTCTTAAATAAGTATAGTATGTAACTGACTGAATGCTTTTTGTAATTCTGAACCTTGTACTTATGTATGTATTTTAAGTTCAAACCAGTGTTTGCATTATTTTTATTAGATGCTTATCTTAATTGAGCCTGAGACTAGAGGTGTCACTACACTCCATCTGCACAAAAGAGTATTTGTCTATAGCAACCCTCTAGTTCCTATGGTTCGCCTATGATCCTTCAGGTAGTCCTGCACTTGTCCAGCTCTTCTGTATCTTCTTTAGTGGTTAGCTTCAGTTTTTTTGGAAGCCAGTACTGTGCCTCTGAATATATTCCATTTTTGATAAAATGTTTAAAAAATGAGCATTCAGAAATGCTTAGTTTAAAACATAGAACATGCCTACAATTAGAAATCTATTACAATAATTAGTACTTAAATTAAGTTTGTGTCTCATGACCCGATTGAAGTATGTTGGAAGTTTTGTCTAGGTTTTCTTTTGTAGGAAAAGAGCAAGGAAACTATGAACAGCCTTTAAGAAAAGGCAGAGTTGGCATATGTGAACATGTACGTACACGGCTGATCCAGTGTCCAGTAAAAGTCTTTCTTTTGAGTTCAATAGATGCTGGAATAGGATGCAGAAGTCTCTGACAGTAAAGGTATCAAACTTAAGCATATTTAATACATACAAGTAAAAAATGTTTTATTTAGAAGTAGAACAGCTCAGAAGGGTGTAGATGTATACGAGACAGAAACTTGAGAGGTGGGCCAGTGATCCAGCATTGCCTAGTGAGTTCTATTAGCATTCCAGCTGGCCAATGTCAATACAGAAATAAAGGGTTTTTGTTCAGCAAAAGTAGATAGCTAAAACAGTACTCTTTAAGCCTTGCGTAGGTTCAGTGTTACCTGACACGTTTGCTGCAGTAGGTGCATATAACATTCTCAGTTACATTAATGAGCATACTTGCTTATTTAGTTTCTTTTGAAATGTTGTGGAGGTCCATTAACACTTTTTGTCCATATAGGCTGTGTCCTGCCTAAGAAAACTAGGACCTGTGCTGGTGAAGAATTACAAATACACTGATAAATATCTGCACTTTGGTCAGGATTTAGACGATTTGATTTTCCCCCACCCGCTTTTATTTCAGACAAATCATAGCCTATCCCAAGAAATCAAGTATATTCTATGTGGGGTTTCATAAAAGTATCTCTGTTTTGAGGAATGAGTGTATATTCTTTGCTTTTGGAGTTACTTTGGTATGTCAAATCAGTTTTTGAAATCCATAGTGATTTAGCATGCCTGTATCTTTTTTTTCCACAGGACTGGTATTTGCTACCCTTTTTTGGTCAGGGAATACCTAAACTTAATATTTAGGACTTGGGAGCCTGTTCTGATGATTCTCTTGAGAATAAACATTGAGATGGCAGTACTGTAACTTCTTGTAAGGAGGTACTCAAAATCTTAAACTTCAAAAGTTAAAGAACTTTAGCTCTTCGGATGCTATTTGTATTGCATCTGTGCATGTTTAAGATGGAGAAAACAACCTAATGCCTCAGAAACTTTAGATTTTGAGCAGCTATATGCTACATTCATTTTTATTGAACCCAGTCATTAAAATCCCTTATGTGGCTTTAATCATGAATTTTAAAAATATCTGATTAAAAAGATTTGCTGGTTGGCAGCACCAAAAGTTCTTTTTTGTTTAGTGGATCACAAAAAACAGTCAAGTCAGCTTGAAGGTTTGACATACAGGCTAATGAGAAGACCTGGATCAGTGAAATAGTTGGGTGTGCTATTCTAATATTTAACTAAACGGCATATAGATAATTATTGCTTATGGGGCAGAAATACCGGTATCTGACAGGTTCTTGAAATCTCTTACAGAACCAGTCATTAGGTAGCTTTTCTGAGGCACTATTTAAATGGTGTAACAGTGTTTGCATACTTTTACTGGCAAATTAGTCTAGCTCATTTCCTGTAGTTTTCCTTGTTCCTTACAGTTCTGGCATTGCCAATATTTTGTCATTGGAAAGAGCTGCCATGCTTCACTGCCTTGAAAACCGTAGTCCTTCAAGGTGGCCTGCAAAGAGGAAAACAACTGGTCTTGTAGGGGTCTTTAAATTCTTTGTGCTGGCCTAGCAAGGTTTTTTTTTAAATAATTGTCATTTACAGTAGACTATCAAATCTTTTCTAGCTTGGAAGATTCTCTGTGACGTTATCACAAGGACCAAAAGTGAAAGTTGAATAGCTGAGAGAAAGAGGTATATTAGTTACTGTCTAATTTTTCCTTTTTTTTTTTTTACTTTGACTAATTAGTATTTTGGGGGTAATTATTGTTTGTTAAGGTCTCAAAATCCTCACCAAGTCCAAGGAGAGTGCTGGAGCTAATATATATTCTCTAACACAGCCTGCAAATCCTCCACTAAACTATGGAAAGACCATAGTTGGTATCAGAATTCCTAATGTTTCTCTTCTGGGCTAGGGACAAAAGTTACACTAAACGGGTTTAATTGATCAGAAACTGGTTTAAGCCTGTAACAGAACAGAAATTCAGTGCACATAAGTTGCTTTCAAAATGATCAAAACTGGTTTAAGATAAACCTAGTTGGATGTAGTATCAGACTTAACTGATTTAGGTCAAACCAGTTTATGGAATTTCTGTCCCAGATCCCTTTCTGGTGCAAGTTAACTCACAGTTTCTCAGCATCCCAGGATGCTTTGCAGCTATGGGCTATGCTGCCTGCTCCAGTGGAGTGGGGACTGCTTCTCCCCTCTGCTCCCTAGCCTGTCTCCTGCCTGTGCCTATCAGCCCATAAGGACAGGGAGGTAGGGGAACAGACCCCCAGCCTTACATAGCCAGGGTCTACACAGGATGTGGGGGGGGAGAGGGCCCCTGTAGTGGGGGCCTTTCAGACCCTGGTAGTCCTCCCCCTTCCCAGCTGCATATTGTTTCAGTGACTGCTACAGAAGGGTGGGAGAAAAAGTCCACCCAGTCAGGTGCCTGCCCGTGCAGCACCAGGGAGCCCCTGGTTTGTGGGGACTTCCTCCCCACCCCAGCCCAGGGTCCCCCAGCCTGGGGCAACCCCAGGGAGCTGAAGGGAATTCTTCCCCTCCTCAACCCTAAACCTTTTCATTAGCTGCTGTGAATCTCAAGGATAGCTCAGGGAGTAGAGGGAAATTCCCGTGGTCCCCTGCATTAGTTTTGCATCAGACCTGCAGCAGCTGAGGCAAAACTGGCTGCGGAGGAGCAGGACAATTTCCCTCCATTCCTTGAAGGTTCCTGAGACTCACAGGGGCTAAGGGAAGCAGCTCTGGGGGACCCTGGGCTGGGGTGGAGGGAAGCGCCCGAAGCAGGGACTCCCCAATGCCCCCATGCTAGGTTGCATGGGCAGACACCTGGCCCAGAGAACGACTTCTCCCATCCTCCTATGTCAGCGGCTGAACCAGTCAGCAGCTGGATAGGGGCAGAAGGGGGGAATTCTCCTTAGCTCCCCAGGGCTGCCTAGGCTGGGGAACCCAGGCTGCGGGAAACCTCCTGAGGTGGAGGCTCCCCCAAGGTGGGCTAGCACCTGGACCCTGTGGGGGACAGCAGGGGTTTGGGGACGCTTGGCTGGGCTGGCAATAGCCAGTAGGCTGGCAAATGCACTCTAGCGCTCCCCTGGGTCAGTGCAGGCCTCCCCCTGCCTTTCCCAATTGAAATCTGAATGTTAGTTTAGTTGGCTATCAGTTCAACCTACGCAGCTTAGAGAAAGCTGCCTAGACTGAATCAATTCAGCCTCAGGCTTTTACTGTACTTAGCCCTAAAGTTAGTACACCTTAATTTACATAATCTTGACCAAAAAAAGAAAAAAAAAAGAAATAGAGGGGGCAAGGGGAAGAAGAGTCCTACTTTGAAAAACAACAAAAGATTTTTTTTTTGTAGTTTTCCTTTTTAAAATGTTTATAAAGGCACATCACTACTGCTTCTGGTAGTTTCTTAAACTTCCAGTTCCCAAATAGAGGAAATAGATAAAGTAATACCATGTAGTTGGATTAAAATAAGGTTCATTCATTTGTAGTAGAAATTGTATTAAAGGATGTCTTGGTGTTCTGTATCTGCTTATGATATGGCAGCAACAGTCATGGCAGTTCCACCTGGAAAACAAGGTGAAGGATAATCTTCCTATGTGGGAAAGGCTTCCCAGAGCTGAAGGTATAAGACTGAAATAAGCAGGTTCTGTTCTTTATAGGCTCTTTCTGTGCTCTTTTATTATCTGTCTTTTTACCTGGTCTTTTTCCCCAAGTCCTTGAGAGAGTGAGCAAAGGCAGGAAAGGGATGCAGTGGTCAGAGTTGTGTTACATGTCCATTATATCTAATCTTTTGAAGGTTAAAAATTACAAATGGAGAAGGAGCAGAGTAAGATTTGTATAGGTCATTTGCACCAGCAAGAAAGCTGTTGCCATCACTGCTACTGTTGAAGCAGTGTGTTATAAACTGAGTTAATAACAGATGTTACATCATTTAAAAAAACTGCATCAATGAGCCAGCCTCAGTTTCTAATAAAATTTATTTTAATTAATAAAAAAGTTTTTTCCACATGAATTAGAGCTTTTATTCCACTATATCTTGGCACAAAATGTAAAAATGAAGACTCTGAATGCAAGTATGTTAAATTAGGTATATTACATAAAGAAGTATGGGAGTTGTTAAATTAATGAAGCATATGAGTCATTAAATTAAACAACTCATGGTTTGTAAGTGCTGAGACCATTTCCTATGGCACTGTAGAAGGGCTTGCATACAACTCTGTTGCTTCATGTGGAGACAAAAGGCTTTCAGATACTTTGGTTATTTGCTGGGGCAGGCAAAATACAGCTTGTGGGCCAGATGCAGCCCATGGGGCCCCTAAAAAATGTAGAAAATTTGTAGGGTTGCAAGCGGCTGCTGTGTGGGGCACTGGGCATGGGGCGGGTGAGGGACTGCTTCCCTCCACCTTGCGCTCAGCTTCACCTTGTAACCCCGGCCCCACTGCCAGGCTGCAGCAGGGCTAGGTTATAAGTTGGTGCTGAGCACGGGGAAGAGTGGCCCCTCACTTGCCATGTGGCTGGTGCCCCGTGCTGCAGCCACTCACAGCCTGCCTGGGACTGCATGTGCCTGCACCAGACAGCTCCGCATGGGCTGCGAGTGCCTGCATCAGGGAGCGCCAGCCATGGGGTGGGCAAGGGGCCACTTTTCCCTGCGCTCAGCACCAGCTACTTCCCTGCCAGCAAGCAGGGGGTCTGGGCTGCGCGCTGCCCCCTGGCTGTACTGCAGGGCTGGGGGGCATTGGGTGTGAGTGGGTGGGGAGCCAGGCCCACACGGGTGCCCTGGGGTCAGTGCTGGCAGGGCCCAAAGCAGGGTGACAGGAGTGCAGGGTCCCAGCTGGCAGGGGCTCTATGGAGCCAGGCCAGCTCCCCCCTCTCCCTGCTGGTACAGCCCAGTCCAGCGCCATAGACCCCTGCCAGCCTGCGCCCCACTTTGGGGCCCCATTAGTGCTGGCCCTGGGACATTGGTCCCAAGACATTGGGACATTGGTTCCAAGATGGTGACCAGGGGTGGGCACCTGTCAAGGGGCGGGGCTACCCATGCGCTTGACAGCCTGTCAAAACTTGGTAAGCGGCCCTCCGCCCGAAATAATTGCCTGCCCCTGTTATGGGCAGTAGGGGTGTACGAAATTTTGCTGGCTGTTTGGATTCGATACAAACTCAGATTTGCAGCATCAGTTAAAGAGACTCCTGTTCATACAGATGCAATTCAGTCACTTATGGTGCAGGTTCCTCTTGAGTCCATGATGGCTTACAGCAAAATGGACTGGAGCCTGGGATAGCCTTAGTTCCATAACAAAACTGGAGCGGCTTCCCAGTGGTACTTTGTGTGCAACTGGCAAAGGTTTGCCAGGGGCAGCTTGAGGCGAACTTATCAGCATAGAACTGGTAGCGACGCTGTAGGGCCATGGGGTTGCTTCCATTTCTGTAGAATCCATGTATGTGGCACAGCCATTTTATTTCCCGGGCTCCAACTGGCAAACACTCCCAAAGTTTCAGAGGTATTTCAGGTTCAGAATAGAGTCTGAACATCAGGCCCCAGGTACATTAGAGTTTTGGTGCAGCTGTGGAATATCGTGTTTGGAGACCTGTGAGGGGACAGAGAAGAGAAAGACAAACTCCCACACTCCCCCCGTGTATACTGGGAGAGTCTGAGATTAACATTGCAGGGTAAAAGTGGATCATTGATATACAAGAGGGTGGCCATAACAAGTTGAGCACTTCTCTGGCCTTCTGCTTCAACTTCGGGGTAGGCACTGACAAGCCTATCCAACGCATATTTTCCAATGGCTTGAAGCTGTTCCTTCCTGCTAGCCAAGAAGGGTGGCCGGCAGAATAAAAGACTGTTTACCCTATTCCTTGATGGTCAGGTGGTTTATCCTTCCATTCCTTGAGTTGTGAAGAATGAAACCATTTTTTCCAAGGTTTTCTACCTTTTCCAGTCAGGATTTCAACCTGATTTTCAGTGTGGTTACTAGTAGCAGCAGCCTTGGCTTTATAGTTTCATAGTTTCTAGGGTCGGAAGGGACCTGAGTAGATCATCTAGTCTGACCTCCTGCCATGGCAGGAAAGAATACTGGGGTCAAACGACCCCAGGAAGGTGTTCATCTAACCTCCTCTTAAAAACCCCCAGGGTAGGAGCCTGCACCACTTCTCTTGGAAGTTGGTTCCAGACCCTAGCCGCCCTGACAGTGAAGTAGCGCCTCCTGATATCTAACCTAAACCTACCCTTTGCCAGCTTGTGACCGTTATTCCTGGTCACTCCTGGCAGTACTCAGGGAAACAGTGACTCCCCCAGTGCCTGCTTATCCCCCCTGACAAGTTTATAACAGGCCGCAAGATTCCCCCTCAGCCTTCTCTTCTGAAGGCTGAACAGGTTCAGGTCCCGCAGCCTCTCCTCATAGGGCCTGCCCTGTTGTCCCTTGATCATACAAGTGGCCCTCCTCTGGACCCTCTCCATGCTGTCGCCATCCCTCTTGAAGTGTGGCACCCAGAACTGAACGCAGTACTCCAACTGCAGCCTGACCAGTGCCGCATAGAGGGGGAGGATCATCTCCCTGGACCTGCTCGAGATGCGTCTGTGGATGCATGACAAGGTGTGGTTGGCCTTCCTAACTGCCTCCCCACACTGCCAGCCCATGTTCATCTTGGAGTCATTGATGACCCCAAGATCCTTTTCTGCCTCCACGCTGACAAGAGCGGAGTTCCCTAACCTGTAGGTATGGTGCCGGTTGTTCCTCCCAAGGTGCATCACCTTGCACTTGTCTGTGTTGAAACCCATCCTATTCTCGTCCGCCCACCCTTGTAACCTGTCTAGGTCTGATTGTAGCCTGTTGCATCCTTCTAGTGTGCCCACGTCCCCGCACATCTAGTGTCATCAGCAAATTTGAACAGGGTGCTTTTTACCCCCTTGTCCAAATCACTGATGAAGATGTTGAACAGTGTGGGCCTGAGGACCGAGCCCTGCGGAACCCCACTGCCCACATCCTTCCAGGTTGAGAAGGACCCATCCACTACCACCCTCTGGGTGCGGCCCTCCAGCCAGTTGGCGACCCATTTGACTGTGTGGGTGTCTACACCACAGCCCCCCAGTTTCTTAATGAGAACGGGGTGAGAGACAGTGTCAAAAGCCTTCCGGAAGTCCAGGAAGACTATATCCACTGCTACCCCTGCATCTAATGATCTGGTGATCTGATCGTAAAAGGCCACCAGGTTGGTCTGACAGGACCTGCCAGATGAACCCGTGTTGGTTGCCCCTAAGCATGCAGTCTCCTGCTGGCCCCTCCTGGATGTGTGCCAGAATAATTTTCTCGAACAGCTTGCCTGGGATCGAGGTAAGACTAACCGGCCTATAGTTTCCCGGGTCCTCCTTCCTGCCTTTTTTGAAGATGAGAACCACGTTGGCCCTCTTCCAGTCCTCCGGTACCTCATCAGAGCACCACGAGTGCTCGTAAAGCTGTGCCAGGGGACTTGCAATGACCTCGGGCAGTTCCTTTAGAACTCTAGGGTGGAGATCATCTGGACCGGCTGACTTGAATACGTCCAACCCCTCCAGAAGCTCCATAACTAAATCCTCGCTAACCCATGTTCCACTGTCCTTCTTCTGAGTGATTTTTTTGATACCCCTTTGTGTGAGTCACCCAGGTGTCCCCAGTTCTTTCTTTGATCAGGTTAGCAATTTGTTTTCATTTGTCTGAATGAGAAATGGGACTCCCATCTGCACCTACCATTTCTCTATCTAACCAAAGCGGGAGCCACACAGTGATTGCTCTGGCTGTCCAGTCAGAGTCTGTAAGTAGCGACAGAAGTGTCCCGAGATTCATCCTTTTCTCTACTTACCTTAAATCCAGTTTCCTGTACTATAGTCAACACCTCCTTAGTGACTTCTCTGTTCATAAGCGGGGGTGTGTATCAAAATGTCATCCACGTATGAAATTACATGCGAATGGTGTTTAGGGTGCAAACAGTTCCACATTTTAGTGACATGGACATGACAAATACTAGGAGAAGAGTGGAAACCTTGGGGAGTTCGGCTGAGGGCATATTGTTGTCCCCTATAGGTAAAAGCAAACTCATACCAACATAGTTTCATAGTAGCTAGAGTCGGAAGGGGCCTAGGTAGATCATCTAGTCCGACCCCCTGCCTTGGCAGGAAAGAGCACCGGGGTCAGATGACCCTGGCAAGGTGCTCATCTAACTTCCTTTTAAAAATCCCCAGGCTAGGAGCCTGCACCACTTCCCCTGGAAGCCGGTTCCAGGCCCTAGCCGCCCTGACTGTGAAGTAGCGCCTCCTAATATCTAATCTAAACTTACCCTCCGCCAGCTTGTGACCGTTATTCCTGGTCACTCCTGGCAGCGCACGGGGGAACAGGGACTCCCCCAATACCTGCTGATCCCCCCTGACCAGTTTGTAGCAGGCCACAAGGTCCCCCCTTAACCTTCTCTTGTGGAGGCTAAACAGGTTCAGGTCCCGTAGCCTCTCCTCATAAGGCCTGCCCTGCTGACCCCTGATCATACGAGTGGCCCTCCTCTGAACTCTTTCCATATCGTCCACGTCCCTCTTGAAGTGTGGCGCCCAGAACTGGACGCAGTACTCCAGCTGCGGCCTGACCAGTGCCGCATAGAGGGGGAGGATCACCTCCCTGGACCATGAAGGATGGAAGCGTATAGCCATGAAAGCATTAGCCAAATCAATTACAGAGAACCATTTGGAGCCAGCTGCTACTGCTAATAAGATCTCATTGTATTTAGCTACCACAGGAGCGGAAGCAGGAGTGACTGCATTTAAGGCAGGGAAGTCTATTGTCATTCTATAAGTGACCCCGTCCACTTTACGGACTGAGTATACTGGTGAATTGCAAATACTTTGCATAGGCATGAACACTCATTGTTCTAAGAGACAGTCTATAGTATCTTTAATGCCTTCCTCTGCTGCAGCTGGGTATTTATACTGCCCTTGAGGAGGGGGTGCTTTCCTTCAATCAAAACTTCAGCATTTATGTTTCCACACTCCGCCTTATGTTTAGTCCACACTGGGAAATTCCTGTAGCCACGGATCACAAATGGAGATTAGGGTGGCAGTAGGTGCCTTTATGGCAGCACAACGATGCACAGCAGAGACTTCTGCAGGTCTTCCTTTTAACTTCCATAACACCCCATTAGCTAGATCTACAGTTAGCTGAAATGCCTGGAGGAAAGTCTCTCTCAGCAAATCTCCTGCCTGTTTGATTTTTGCCACTAGTTCATTCCAGGTTGTGTGTTCTAAATCCACAACCCCTGTGGTCATTATTGTCTGGGAATTTAACCCTGCATAGGTGCTCTGTATTAATTCAGGTCCCTGATAATGGAGAGTGACAACTCCATTCTCTTCTGTCTGGGGTAATGAATCAGAGAGACTTGCTAGCATTTTCTTCTGGATTAGGTAAGATTCTGGGGCTTCTCCTGACTTCTGCTCTTCCATTACATACAGTTTCTTAAGGGAAGAAGCAGGCAGTAATATTTTAAGACTGCTTATAATCCATTCCCAGGGTCCAGGAGCAGTTCGCTCCCAAGAACCTATGCCCACGTCTAGATCATCTGCATCACAAGGAGAGGCACATAACTGAGCTAATCGAGTTAAGTCTATGCCATCAGCAGAGGGGTACATTTGCCAAACACGAGCCAGCCATGCAATGGCAGTGTCTCGGTTCAGTGCCCCAGTCTCTCAGCAATAGCCTTGGCTTGACTGGGGGACCATCTCGCTATGTGACTATCTCTGTTGTGGGAATATCATCTCCTGCAAATAAGCGTTTAACCTCCTTTGTGGTAACGGGCAACATTATGCATGTGGGGCCAATCGGGGTTGAATGGGCTGTTAGGGACTGCATCAGGGAGTATCTCTACTTTCCCAGGGGACTCAAAGTCACAATCCTGTCTCAACCTTACAGCTGCTGCCACCCCCTTATGGGCACTAAGTTGGGCATGCAATTTACTGATCTCTGCCTCGCACTTCTGATGGCTTGCTGCTGTTTTCCTCTGCCAGGAAACGAGTTGCAGCTCTTGCTTCTTCTAACAACACTTTTGTGTGTGTTAATTCTTTCTTCTACAGCTCTAAAGTCCTGCTTGCCTTGTCTCTCTCTTCCTGTATATCTCTAAGTAAAGTTACCAGTTTAAGCTTTTCTGCTATAAAATCACACCCATTTATCTCACAATCTTTCAAACACTGTTGTAACTGATCTTTTTCAAGCTCCAGTTCCTGCTTCCCCTGTAACATTTCAGTCATTTCCAAACATGCATAAAACAACACCCAGGCAGCAGCTGCATCTTTTGCACTACTACGTGGCTTAAGAGTGGTGCAATACTGTTCAAAACTCAAACCTGCCTCAGTCAGGGGATTCTCACCCTTGAAGCACCCTTTTTCCCAGAGACATTTTCCTTTTTCATTACCCACCTCTCTAACCTGCAGGGTTTCTCCTGCCTCAAACGAGCAGGTAAAGGGGTTTTTCTAGACATCTGCATTTCCCTTATCACACTAATGATCACTATCAAAAAGCCTCTTTTACACAGTCACTTAGATTTCACACTGACACGATATTACTCTACAATCTTAGTTCTAAAGTACAACTCTTAACACTATAGCACGGTCTTAAAGTTATTCCAGCCAGTTTTTAACTTAAAAGTTACAGGAGGTTCTGTGAAAGAGGGACCTAGCTGAAGGAGCTTGGTGTGATGAGAAAGAAAAGAGAAAAAGGAAGATAAGGCTTTCAGGTCAGTGCCTCAGTTTACCACTGTGCAGCAACTACTCAACACTTACCACGTGATTAGGGTCATGTGCTGCCAGCCTTCTCCACCAGTTTTGATACCAGATTTACCAGTCACTTTGGGGTGTGCTCATTTATTAGGGATATGTTTTTAGGGTCTTTGTAATTCTGTCAATGTGCTGCTTGTGTATTTGTGTTTCTGTGTGGAGCTGTATATATCCCTTCTGCGAGTCCTCACCCCCAAAAGAGCTATCTTGCAGGACTCAGTTTCAATGGGGCTGGGTTCTTCCAGTCACCAAAGCAGTCATACACACACAAACACACACAGATTAACGTGGCATGCTTGACCCAGCTGGGTTGATCACCATGGACAGGCTGACACCCTCATATGCAAAGAATCAGTTTGTTAAGGTAACAATAAAATGCAGTCAGACACAAGCACCCAGGTGAACAGAATACCTCTGAATCAAGCTAAAAATGCTTCATGGGCAAGCATTCTGTTCATTAGGGCACATCTGAGCCAAACTGGGTCAATCAGTCTGTACAAGCTGATTCCCTTATGTGTTTCAAACTCAGCATGTCCCAGTCTTTTGTCCTAACTGTTCTAGTAGTGGTAGCCTCTTGATGAGCAGACCCCACAGTATTTCTGGACTTCACAGGGATCTTTAGCTTAGGTAAAAGAAGCGTTGCTGCAGAGCAAGTGGGGAAAGAAAGTAGAGAAGGAAACATACACCCAGTTACTACCAGTTTGACTATAAAAATTATTTATTGCTAAGTATATGAAATATATAATGGTACTAGTAGTAATAGACATGCAAAGGAAAACAAACACAAACAATTACAATACTGCCCTGGTTTCACTAAGTATTTGAGGAAACTTAGCTCAAGCTTAACTAGTACAGTTCAGGTTCAGAAATCTATGCCTAAAGAGAAGAAGAGAAAAGAGAGAGAGAACAAGATTTGGGTTCTCATCAGTACAAGGCACTCGCGTTCCAATGCTGACAGGTAACATTCTTAGCACAGTTCTTGAAGGGAGAACTATCTGTTTCTTCCAGCTTCTTGAGAACAACAGCGGATGGTGTCAGAGACATTTCTCCTCTTGAAACACACCTTTCCTGCTTTTTTACAGATTTTTATGTCCTCAGTTCAGCTTCAAAGCATTCTTTTAATAGTGTAAATAATTGCCTTTTCTATTGACAAGGGATTATCTGGTTTGGAACATCTCAAGAAACTGATCAACAACCAGGGAAAACATAGGTTTTTAAGGAGTAACCAGACACTTAGGAGCCAGCTTGAAATTCTTATGGATAGCAGTTATACTGGATGGGATACCTCATTGTTTCTTCAGAAACAATAGATAGCTTGCAGTATAAGGGTTTTGTATTTTTTACCTGTTGTGAACAAGCCTCAGCTTAGCATGACTTTTCCAGATCTTACTGTAGTCTTTTAACAGACTTAAGGGGATTACTTGGAGCATTCATAAACCTTGTGGGGAGGACTTCCACCAGTCATCCTGGGAAAAGTATGACAGCATTTGTGGTCAGGGCTCCAATGGGCTAGATGCTGTGATGAACCCTTAACCATTGTTCAAATGTTGCCCATACCCCCTCTGACTTGGTCTCTTGCCTTAGCATTCCCTAACCCAGCAACTGAGTTTTAGGTCAATCAAATTTAAATAGGCCTCCCATAGTGGGACTGGGGAATGTACGGCCTGAGATCCCTATTGAACTTTACTTCTGCTTAGTTCTGGTTAGATGAGGTCAGGGGTGGGGGGAGAAGGGGGAGTCCTTTGTAAATCCAGATAAAAATTGGTCTGATAAATGCTGAGCTGGGTGTGTGTAAATGTGGGCTGATTAGCATTTGGAGCACAGATTCCCCATCATGCAGTGCTCCCCTGCTTCTCCGATCCCAGAATTCACTGCGGTCTTTGCTTCAGTCTTTCTGTTCTCCATCTCTCATTTAAATGAGTTGTCATCTGGTTCCATCTCGGATGCAAATGAGACCTACAGCAGTTGCTCCCTTATCTGGATGGCTTTAGGTGCGTCTCTCACTGCATCTTCATTGTCTTTCGTAGTCAGTTCTTGTTTAGGTAGAGGTGCAAGAGGGGAGGGAATTCTTTGCGAGTCAGACAGGCTGCGTCCTGTGCCAGGGTTCCCCAAGAACATGGAGCTGAGAGGTAACAACACTGTTTCAACTCATTTTGAGCTCAAAACAGCGAAATGGAATTGTTTCAAAGTCCTTCATTTCAGCCTTGAAACAAAACAAAGCTAGTTGAAACATTTCGTGTTTTGAAGCCAGCAGCAAGGTGGTGGGAAAGGGGAGAACCAGGGCTGTTCTTCCAGCAGCAGCTGGGAGCACAGCCCTGGCTGTCCCCATCTCCTGCTGCCTGGCTGCAGGAAGCCAAGAGCAGCGCAGGGGAAGAGAATTGAGTCCAGGCTCAGTTCCCCTCCCCAGCCCTATGATTGAGCTGGGGGTGGGAAGTCAGCCCAACTGGGCTGAGTTCCTAACTCCATTGCAATGGTCAGGCTGGGGAAAGGAACTCAGTCCAGCACCCCAGCCCCACAGTCGGGGCTGGGGAAATGAACTCAGCCCACCTGGGCTGAGTTTGTTTCCCCAGCCCCAGTGATTAGGCTGAGTTCCTTTCCCTAGCACAATGGTCGGGTGAAATGTCAAAACAGCCTCGCTGTTTCAGTGAAGCGAAACGGAACAGCTGTTTTGACTTGAAATTTGAAACACTGTTCCATTCAGACTTTGAAACTCAAGTTAAAATGGAACAGTGCCATTTTGCACAGCCCTAACGTGTAGCAGTTAAGCACTATTATAGATAAGAGGTCAATATAATCATTTTGTGAGGATATCTAAAGAGCTGCACCAAAGATAACTTTCTGTTTGTAAATGCGATTGTCATATGTTTTAACTCTGCTCGTATTTACTACATCCATTTTGTGGTTGAAATAACAATCTGACTATTTAATAACTTTACAATAATTAAAGTTTTTAACTCACTTAAGCTGCTGGGGCTCATTTTGCAGTGGTCCTGTGCATTTTTGCATCAGCCCAAATATATGATCTGTTAGTAATTACTTAAGCTGGTAGTCTTTTAAAAAAAAAAGAAGACTTGCGAGCAGTTTAAAATGTTAGGATTTACTAATCAGAATTATAAAGAATTATAAATTATAATTATAAATCGAGTTTCAAAGGAAGTTCTTTAATGCTAAAATTCATGGTCTTACTTCAGGGTTAGACTCTTCTAGTATATCTGCATGACTATATGAGGTCTTCTGCCACGCATAGGCTGAAATTAGTACAAAATGAGAGAGCGTATTTTCAAACTAATATTTGAATTTTTGCAGGTTCATTAGATGTTGACATCATTTGACTGGTTCAGTGCTAAATATTAAATAGCATAACGTAAATTTAATTTTTAAACATAAAATTAAAGGTATAAATTAATACCTTTCCAAACTAGATTAGCATGATGGGGAAACATTTGCTGTGCTTTGCCACTCATTGAGTCCTTTCATATTCTCAGTGGTTCCCTCTAATTCTGTCTCACGCAATCTATGCTGTAAAAATACCATATTTACTACAATATAAGACAGTTCCCCAATAGTTAGGTACTTCTGTTCATGGAGAATTTATACATTTGTTATAATTTTCCATGTATAGAATCTAATAATTATTGGAGGGTCGTTTTAAATTCGTGCCCCCTCACTCCTCTTTACCACTGCAGGTGTGGGGGGGGGAGGGGATGGACAGGTGATGAAGGGCAGCAGTAATGGAGCAGATGGTGAGGGGAACAGACAGTTACAAGTTATGCAGTAGGGCAGGTGGTGGGTGGACAGTAAGGGCAGGCAGTGAGGGAGGCATGTATCTTCCCCACTTCTGCCTGTCCCCTCCCCCCCACACTCCACCCCCCCATAGTTATACTTGCCTCCTGCAGCATCAGGCCCTTGCCTCCCCTTTCCTCTTCTGCACCAGTTCTGCCCCCCCCAGTCCTGGGTCTCCTCCCCACTTCTCCCCCATCCTTGCCCCCCTGTCTGCCTCTCCACCTCCCCCTTACCTTTGCTTTGACATCAGCAGGCTCTGCCCCTGCTGCAGCCTGAGGCACAGACCCCCAACTAGGCCCTGTAGAAGTGGTGTCAGCTCTGGGGGTCATGCTTCATGCCCCAGGCTGCACTGGGGGTGGGGCCTGCCAGTGCCAGCACAAAGCTAAGAGGGGGTGCAATGGAGGGGAGAGAGAAGCAGTGTGGGGGGCAGACAGGGCAGCAGGGGTCTAAGGCTGTAGGGGAGGAATGGTGGGGGTACAGGAAGTGGTGTGGGGAGAAGCAGGCAGCAGCTGCAGTTCCAGCCACAACCCAGGGTTGGGGTAAGAGTTGCAGCAGCTATTTGCCCCGTGCCATCTCATACTTGATTCTAAGATGAGGGGGAAAAAAGTTATTTTAATTAGGAAATGTGGTATTATAGATCATAACATTTACATTTTCACCTTTGTGTGGACTGCAAGTTACAGTTTGATGGTTCAAAATCTGTTCCTTTCTTTTTCCTCTTCAGTGGTTTTAGAGAAGTAGAATAGAAAATATTGCCTGTCTAGACTTCACGAAAAATGTTAGTGCCAACAGCATTTATTTCAAGGCAAATGATGCATGTTTAATGATATGCTACCAAAATTAGTAGAACTTTGTAACAGATATGCCAAGAACTAATATATTTCTAATGAAAGTGATGTTTGATATGTTACTTAAAAATACCAAACAGTATATTATCACACACAATATTCTCACGTAATTAGTTTCTTCTAGTTTCTCTGATGTGGAATTCAGATTTTCCTGTCTATAATCTCCATAAAAGCCTTAACTAGTGGACTAGTAGCTTTTTTTCTGGTGGAGATCAAATATAACTAGAACAACTATCAGTGATATGTGACTTCTGAACTTGTGGAGTTTTGTTTTCATTCTTGTCCTTGCTTTTTTCCCTAGTAGGGGGAGTGGCTGTACTTGTCCTGTAAATTATGATTTTGTAGGATTTTGTATTTTCTATTCCTAAATACTAGTGATCTCTGTTGGAAACCGCCCAGTCTTGAGAATGTAGCTACAAAAAAGTAAGAGGCTCGCCTTAACCGCAGTAAGCCAAAAGGTAAAAATTGGGTTACTGGCAACTGTAACTATATTTTAAATGTTTCTGCTAATAACTAAAATGATTACCTCTGTGCATCTTAAACATTGGTGTTTTCATGGAAAATGCTTTTCTTTTAATTATCTTTTTCCAGATGATTAAGCAATGCTTAACTTCTCAAATTAGTGTACGCAAGAATTTCAGCCACTCCTTGAAAATAATTTTCTTCTAAATTGACCTACAATGGTCCTTGTGCCACTTTACATTTAGCAACAAGGTGCATCTCTCAGATGCACCATTTTCTCACAGATACCATTTAATAACGTACTACTTCCCTTTCCTCTACCCACTCCCCCCAAAATAATGTAAGGATTCTTTCTCCCATCTTAGGCCAAATATATTTAGTATTCTTGTCCCAGATTCGTGTATTGAAAGAGGCCCTTGTTTTTCCTACTCTCAGGCTAACTACATGCATTCTGGCCCTGTCTCCCCCTTGAACGCTTGCTTCCTCTCGGTAATGTTTTCTGCTAGGATTCTTTACTTTTCTATAAAACTGCATACTGCTCATGAGGTAAACTTATACAGCTCGTCCACTAGTTTCTATTTTATGACAGCTCCCCTACTGCTGGAGATATAGGCAAGTCATGGGACAGGGTGAAAGGGCAAGTGTAAATTCATTTTGGGCAATATCTGTAATTAGAGTTGACCCTACGGTCACTTTCCCTGTTAAAAAGTGAGAGAGGCTGTACTGCTGTTTTCCATTAGTACACTTAATCCAGTGCTTAATTCAGTCAATACAGAATGATAGTAGAAATGGAAAAGCTGAAGTTTGATAACCACTGTCATGCACACATCACTGGATTGAAAATTGGCATCATTTACCACTTGGGCATCTTCTGTTTTCTTTTTAATTCTTTATAGGAAAACTTACAGGAAACACTAGGAGAAAATGGAGCTAGACATATTGACCTAAAAAAGTCTACACCCTTCCACACAGTCTGGACCATAGACAAACTTAATCCTGCATCTGCACTATAACACAAAAATATACATATATTTATGTTTGGTACAGAAAAAGGGACCCCCAAAACCTAATGGCAAACTTGAATGAATGGTTTTGGCATCTGTTTTAGATGGAGTGAGGAAAATTTGATGTCCTCAGTTGCAAATCTTTTGTAGTATTCTAGTAAATAGAATAGCAATACTATTCCATGTTCTTATAGCAGTATTTCTTATTCTCTTGCATTCCTTTCTGTTGATTTACATCACTTACATTTTATTCGGAGTGGCTGTAATCCTTGTATCAAACTGAACACTTTGTGGGTGCCAAAATTGAGGAGGGGATAGGACTTTCTGTTCTTTAGATTTTATTACAGGCCACAGTTTCAGTGGCAGTAAGGTGCAAAGGGGAAGAAAAATCCAAGTGCAGCAGTGTTCCTAAATATCATCATCTGAATGTATGTGGATTCATCTCTACATAATGCACATTACTACCCGCAAAAAAAGTTTGTGTTTATACTTTACTTGTTCTTTTACTGAATTTCAAAATACTATATTTGAGGATTCAATTCTGAAGAATTGCTTGATGGGACTACCTTGCTTGGTCCTCCTTCCATAAGTGACTGGTAGCAACAAGGACAGGTGGTGAGGCTTCTAAAAGTAGCCCACCATTTTCGCACTGACCCTTCCTTTCAATGCCTGTGACGATGGTTGCACCTATGCCTAGGGTCTAACTTCTTTTAAATATGAGTTTTTCTTCCCCAACCTGTATTCCCAGTGAAATGAAAGGTTATGTTTGTTTTTATAGTAGGGCAGGGTGAAAGGAGATTACTGGATGTGGTGATGACATGATGTGTTCTAGGCAGGGAATATTGGGTGGCTGCAATAGAAAATAAAACATTTTGGAAGCAGGAAATGTTTCTGATAAGCTATGATTGATGTTTTGGGAGTCTCTACAGGACCCGGGATATTTCCCTGTGTATCTTGCTTGTCCTTGTTGAACCCTTGCTCAACACTCAATGCTCAGAATAGTGGGTTTGGAGGTTATGGCTACTTCATGCTTGGTTACATTCATGCCAGTGGAAACTGCCATACATTCATTCCTCGGCAGTGCTCCTGATCTGCATAACTGCCCTTCAGAGTCATTCTTTCCATTATTCACACAGACAGAATTACCAGGGCAGAAAAATGATGCATCCCTCTGAGAGTTTCTGGGCTCCACACAGAAGTTTCCTCTAGTTTAAGTCCCTGCTTACAGCCAAGAGTATAATATGCCTCTTTGTCCTGGAACTCTGCTTATATGAAAGGATTTATCATCTGAAAATTGTGAGTTCCATGACCTCTGGTTCCCGGCTTGGCATGGTGTCACAATAGGAAGTTCTAGATATCTTGTTTTTCCCCACTTTCTGGCAGTGTGATCTAGGTTGCAATACAGCATCTTCTAATGTAGCTTAGTCTGCTCCTTTGTGTTTCCAGGCACCTCAGAATACTCCAAAATGTTTTTGTAATTAGTATTGCCTGTGCACCTTAACCAAGTAATCAGACAGCAGGATATGCAAGTCTTTATGATAGAGTTCATAATAGCTACATGTCCTTTTTAAATATAATTGATTCTTAGATGAAGATTTGAGCATATGATTTAGAAAGGTTTTTTTTGTTTATATCAGATAGCAGCAACCTAGAATCTGCAGGCTGGATCTGACCTGTGAATAAGGTAGATTCGGTTTTTGGCAGCTCAGGAGATAGGCAGCACATGCCAGCCATAGTAGCAAAGGAGGCTCCTGGTTTTTCCTATTTCTTCCCTTCACAGCAGCTGTGGATTGCTGGGGGGGTGCAGAGTATGCAGCTTGTGGCAGGGACTCAGTTGCAAGCAGTTGGGCCTGCAGTGGCAAAAAGTTGCCAACCCCTGGTCTAAATGTAATGTTAGATACCAGTGTTCTGTCAGTAGAACTTGAGTTTTGATGGCAGAAATCAGCATGCATCCACAAACTTTTCTCAGATGACAGAACCCCTTCTTTATGGTAGCTAGGAGGGTAGTAAAACACTGGAACAGGTTACCCAGAGAAGCTGTAGACTCTCCATCTTCAGAGGTTTTTAAGACCTGGCTAGACAAAGCCTTGGCTGGGATGATCTAGTTGGGGATGGTCCTGCTTTGAGCATCAGGTTGGACTAGATGACCTCCTGAGGTCCCTTTCAAGCCTAACTTTCCATGATTCTATGATAATTAAGCTCTGAAATTATAAGTTGACAGCCTGAGTCATCCTGGACCCAGCTATGCTAGTTATGTATTTGATTTAGCAGTATTTCATGTTTGATTAGTTATGTATTTGATTTAGCACCTGAGTCACAGAGCACATATGTTCTATACCATGAAGCCTTCCTCCACCCCCACTCTTAAATGCCTTTGTGAAGAATTCTATTCACAAAACTACACAATCCAGTCCTTAATCAAGAAAAGGTCTCTTCTAGCTGTACATTGTGAACCTAACAAAGGCAGTGGCAGGTCATGTTCTGTTTGAAGGGAGGTAAGACTTCTGTGACAGTATTCAAAGATAACTTTTTTGGAGCAGGGGGATTTTTTTTTTTTTGAAGTAGGTTCTTCTACAACTTTTAGGTGTGCAAAAACTTACACATGATTCACAAGATACACCCAAAGATTTTAAATGGAAGTCCGTAATGTCAAAAATACTCTGACCTATTGTGGGCTTCTGAGTTCTTTGCAGCAAAATTTCTCTTATTTTTCAGTAGTCAAAAAAAGTTAAAAATGGCATTTTCTGAGGGGTGCTTTGTTTGAGTCTAAAAGGTTTGTGAACCACTGCTGTAACTGAATGTCTGATGGATCTAACACTTGCAACAAATTAAGTGTTTCATTTAACATCTTTTTCTTGAAATTATATGGTCAGATTCCATGAGTATTTGTATAAACGGCAAAAGGCATGTCAACACTGAGAAAATGATGGCGGCGCACTTTTGAGCTGAAAGACATTGGAGGTGTTTTAGTTCAAAAGCTCACTGCCGCCACTTTCTGCACATTGATTCATATTTCTCCATTTATACAAATGTATGCAATGCAGTGCCAGATTAATCAAGTCTTCTCCAACGCACTGGATTTCTGACGCATTGGAGCAGACAAAGGTACGTGCATAAATATGCCCCATGTGTCTTGTATACTGTATTCCTATTCAAAAGTAGCATTCTGGGAGAATTGATGGCATTCCCTTGCTTATCCAGAAAATATGCTCCATTTGTAGGGTATGCCCCCACATGTAGGGGCATGTGTTTAAAGTGGCACAACAAGTAGTGGAGCAAATTTGTGCTGCTACTTTTTGCCACTGCACATGCCCCTGCACATGTGCTCTGGTGCAGGGAAAAATGCCCTGCTTTGGAGAAACTGCTGTTTCCCTGCTCCTCTCAGCTCCTAGTGTGCTGGAGAAGCCCAAGCTCATGGGAGGACCAAGCTTCTCTGTCTGCCAGTGCACACTCCTGTAGGTGCGCTGCTTTTTTGTTGTTGTTGCTACCAGGATTTCCTGGTAGCAAATTTTGTACCTGTACTGCAAATTTGCAGCACAGGGCATGTTTTAACATACTGGGTGTGTGGTTTGTGGTGCTGCAAAGAGGTTTGCAGTGCCACAAACCACATGTGCCTGTACATCTGGATTTGGCTGTAGAGGAGGAAGAATTTGTAGTATCCCCTTAGCAATATGATTATGTAGTAGTCATGTAGGTCAGATTTCTCTCTGGGCAACCTGGAGTGATTCGCACATATACAAACTAGCTCTTCCTTGTCAAACAAGTTAGTAGTGCCAGGGCCCTGTGCGTGCAGAACCATGAGCGTAGGAGGGAAAGATTTGTTTCTTTACACAGGGAAAGCTCATTCCACAGCTCCAGACTGTCTGGTGGCACCAAATCTATTTAAAAATGCTTGCAAAGTCCTACAATAAACCATGGTTTGGCTAGAAACCTTAGTAAGGTATACAGACTATACAGCGAGAACTGAACCTTGTTGACTGAGAACTCCTGAAATACACCTAAAAGCCTGGATCCTTAAAAATGTAACCTGTCCTTCCATGTTATTTCATCACCTATAAAATGACCGAATAACAGCAAGTTCTTCTATAAAAAAGCACTTCTTTCTTTCATGATAGGAAAAATCTTAGAGCCAGGACTGCAGTCCTACCTGCCAAGGCTTCTGATTTCCTCTAGAATTTCTTTTCTTTGGATGAATTTCTTTGTCATGTTGAATTTGAAGATGAAAATATGAACTGGTATGTCAGTTGTGTGGTTTACCTTGACAGGGTCCAGGGCCTTTATTACTGTATTATTTACAGTCTTATAAAATAGTTATCCAAGGGTCTAACTTTCTCTGAAGGTGTTTAGTTTTCTGTCTAAGATGTCATTTAGGGACTACTATAGTTCTCTGGACACGTTCAGGAATGGAGCTCAGTTCTGTCAAAGAAAGACCCATATGGAAAGCAGATTTCCTCTTGAAAAATAGGTCTGTAACCCTTTGCTTCAGAATTTTTCAGCAAAATGAAAATGAACGACCAATGCAATGTCACAGCTGATAAAGCAAACAAAACTGGCTTGCATCCACAGATGCTTCTCAAGTAAATCTCAGGATGTCATCCTCCCGCTGTACTTGGCCTTGGTGAGGTCACAGCTGGAGTACTGCATCCAATTCTGGGCCCCACAATTCAAGAAGGATGTCAAGAAGTTTGAGAGAATCCAGAGAAGAGCCACGTACATGATCAGAGGGCAAGAGAATAGGCCTTATGAAGCAAGGCTGAGAGCCATGGGACTCTTCAGCCTGGAAAAGTGCAAGCTCAGAGGGGACCTCGTGGCTACTTATAAGTACATAAGGGGTGTACATCAGGATCTGGGAGAACGTCTGTTCACCAGAGTGCCCCAAGGAAAAACAAGGTCCAGTGGTCATAAACTCCTACAAGCCTGTTTTAGGCTGGACGTAAGAAAAAATGTCTTTACTGTCCGAGCCTCCAGGACCTGAAATAGACTCCCTCCAAAAGTGGTGCAGGCACCTACTCTGGACTCACTCAAGGTATGTTTGGATGCTTATCTTGCTGGGATCCTTTTTGGCTCTAGCTGACTTCTTGCCCCTGGGGTAGGGGGACTGGATTTGATTATCTTAGCGGTCCCCTTCCAGCCCTAACATCTATGAAAAGTTTTGGTTCTGATTTTTAAGTGTATCCCAAGGTCTCTGGGATTTGTAGTCCCCAGTCACAGCAGCAGGACTCTTTAAAGTAGGTCATCACTTCCTCTTCCAGGTGCCTTTGGGATTTGTAGTCCAGTCACAGCCAGCGGAGCAGGGTAGCTCTGTACTTGGGGAAAGGCAAATTTAATTCCTAGCCCTAGCCTCAGACCACAGCCAGGGTTTGCCTGGATTGGAGTGGGGGGAGTGAGTCAGCTACTGAGGCCAGTGAGCCAGCCCTCACTGCTCCAGCTAGGGAGTAGAGGGTTGGGGCCAGCCCTGCTCTCTGGAGCAGACAGCACAACATAGCCCAAGGCTGCAAACTTACTCCAGCCCCTTCCAGGGCAACACTATGTGTATATAACTGTAACGGGTCCTCAGCCCTCTGATTCTTTTTCCCCCTTCACTCGAGGCTCCACACCTCTGCCCCCTTCACTCGGGGCCACAGGGCTTTCCTCCCCGGTGGGCTCAGGTGGTTGTAGCCATGCCTGGTCCCCACTCTTCCTCCTCAGGGTCTTGTAACCCATAGGGCTCAGGTGGCCACAGCTGTGCCTGGCCCCACTACCTCTGGTGTCACCCAGACCACCCAAAGGTGGGAGCTGGGTTAAGGCACCTGACCCACCTTTTACCAGGGTGGTAACTGGCCTGGCATTTCCTGGGGGCTCCCGCACCAGTGAGAGCCCCACCAAGCCACCCACTCTTGGTAGGGTACAGTTTTAGGTTATGTCCAGGACCAGGAGCCTCCAATCCATCCCCTATAGCTCCTGCCCTTACCTCCAGGATGTTCCTTGCAGCCAGGCAATGTTGTTGCCTGCCTGTCAGTAGCAAAATACCCTGTCTATATAGGCAGACCTGAATCTGAAGTCCTGCCCTAATCAGGCACCTGCTGGCTGGCTGCCCTTAAAGTGGCAGGCACAAACAGTGCTCTGCCATAGTCGGTATCGTTGTTATTGTCATTGTTCCTTTCCCCACTTCTCTGCTTCGAAGGCAAGATCAGTATCCCTTATTTATGCATGAGAATTATGAATATCCTCAACACAGCATATTCACAGTAGGCTTCCCTATAAGAAGTATATTATTTCCTTGCACTCACAATACACTAATGATTTTGTAAATGTCCATTTAGAGAAATGGGTTATTTTGCAAGTCTGAAAGATTTGGCTGGATCATGGTGGTTAAAGGTAGTACCTGATTATCTGAAGTGTGATACGATATTGTTGATATTGTGTGCTATGAACTGTACTCCCCCAACCCACCCCTTTCACAGGCAAGAAAACATTACATTAATACTCACATTAAGTGCCACCAGTTTTAACTCTGAGTATTCATGAATGGGAAAAATGATAGCAATATAATCAGGCGTGGATCCAAAGGTAGTGCAGTAGTGCAGCCACACCCCTCTTTTCTGCTATGCCACTGAAGCAGCAGAAGTCTTTTTGGGACTTAAGTCTTCAAAAAGATAAGCATTCTCCACTCTCTTCTCCTTTGTTCTCAAAGGCACACCCCCTCCCCTGCCATTACATTCCTCTCTCCCCTACCTGTTGCTGGGGGTTGAAGGGAGTTCCTGCCCAGCCCGGCTGAGCTGCACGGGGTCTGCACTTAACCACAGGACCACAGCAGTGCTGCAGCTGACTGGTGTATTTCCCCTCCCTGCTGGCTCCATCTGGGTGTTCCCTTCCAGGACAGGAGCAGGTGTGAGGACAGGGAAAATGCGCCCTGGCCGCTGCCACAGTTCCCAGTGAGGTCAAGCCCCACACAACCCAGCTCCTCTCACCCCAAGGACAGTACTTGGTAACAGCACCAGTTTTAACCTCTCGAGCATTCGTGAATGTACATAATGGTTGAATCATTGTACGAGTAGTCCTCTATTTTTTGGGGGGGAGGGAATATCAAGTGGGGCTCACCAGGGGTCTGCCATGGGTCCTCTCTTGTTCAGCATCTTCAGCAATGAATTTGGATGATCACTGTGCAATTAGCAAATTTGCAGATAACACCAAGTTGAGTGGAACTCTGGACACTCAAGAGGGCTGGGCTAGGATCCAGTACAACCTGGATAGACTGGCCAAATGGTCCACAATCAACCAAATGAGATTCAACAAGGACAAGTGCAAAGTTCTGCACTTGGAACAGACTAATTGCATGCACAAATACAGACTGGGTAATGAATGGCTTGGTTTGCAGTAGTGCAGAGAAGGACCTGGGGTTACAGTGGACCATAAGCTGAATATGAGCCAAAACTGCTCTGTTGAGGAAAAAAAACAAAACAAAACCCAATAACATCTTAGGTTGTATTAACAGGAGTGTCACATGCAAATCAAGGGAAGTAATTCTTCCTCTTTATTCAGCACTGGTGAAACTTCACCTGAAGTACTATATATCAGTTTGGGCCCCACACTTCAAGAAGGATGTGGAAACATTGGAGAGTCTGGTGCAGAGCAACAAAAATGGTTAGGGGCCTGGAGACAACACTTAAGAAGAAAGGCCGAAAGACCTAGGGTTATTTATACCTGAAGGGCAATAACACAGAGGCTAGAGATGGGCTTTTCTTTGTGCCTACAGGAGCAGGAGCAATGACCTCAAGCTGCGGAAGGGGAAATTTAGCTTGAAGGTTAGAAGGAACTTTCTGGCTATGAGAGTGCTCAAGTTTTGGAACAGGCAACCTAGATAAGTTGTGAAATCTCCATGCTTGGAAATCTTCAAGAGCAAGTTAGGCAGATACTTGGCTGGGATGGTTCAGTCAGGAATGATCCTGACTTGAGTAGGGGGCTGAATCACATGACCTTGTAAGGTTCCTTCCAGTCCTACTTTCCTATGATCCTATGAACCTGAGAGAGAGAGAGAACTAGCACCAAATTTAACTGTTAAGCATTTGAGAATGCACAAAACAAACTATTCTAGGTCAAAGAGAGAAAGAACCAGCTGAGGACACAATCCCTGTCTTTTGTCAGTCCCTGGCCCAGTCCATTGGACAATATAGGCATCATCTTATCTACGTGCTTACCTCTGGGAACTGCTGATATTAGCAGTCAGTGGAGCAATTATGGACTTCATCATTATTTTTACTCATTAGGCTGCATTCTACTCTTGGCCAGGTAGACGTGCATCTCCAGGTGTCCTGAAAATTTCCCTGCTGAGGTTGAGGGTAGATAGTGATGCCTGCCCATACATCCAACATTAGAAGCAATCCCCAGGTCACTGGTAGGTCTATTTAATTTCCAGACTGTGGTGGAGAATTTATGTCTCCTATTGTCCCCTTCTGCGCACAAAAAATGGGTGGAGGGAATTCTCTTCCTACAAGGGAAGGGATGGAATGGAAAGATTGGTCCCCAGCTGAAAAGTCCTACGAACCCCTTAGATCTGCAGGAAGCCAAAACTATACGCCTTGATGACCTAAACACCTGAAATGCAGCTCCAGACATCCCACAGCTACCTAGGAGCATGCTTCCAATGGAACAATAGCACTTGGAACTCCCCTTGATTACAGCATCTCCCAGAAGTAAGGGAGAAGTAACCAGGGACTATATTAATTGGTTTTAGAGTATCGCCCAATGATCAGTGTAGGCAACCCCATATGCTTTCCCCCGATGTACCAGCACACCAACCCTCACACACATTAGACCTCTTAAATATAAACCGGCTTTCCAGTTGAGGAAACTTTTTTTCCTCTCCAGAAAGAATTGATAAAATCAAGAGTAAGATGATGGAGTGAGGCTGTCAAGGAAAGAACTAATCATCATCATCCTTTAGAATTTGCGCCCAATTCTTTGTATACTGGCATGCCTCAAGGTTTTTTCAACACCTGTAAAGAAAAAATAAAATAAAACATTCTATTATTGTAATGCAGAGTATAATGAGAGTCTCTGTTGCTTTATCAGATGCCTTGCAAGGTTCTAGGCATCTTGACTCACAGTTCTTCCAACGCCTCTGTCTGAACACTAGATGCATGAATTCTACCTCACACAATCTTCTATCATACTTGCAACCCTGCAGGTCATAGCTAAGAAATCTGAACATCACTGAAACAAGAAGTTTCAGGAAGGGGAGCAGGATCAGTTTCTTGCCAGTTAGAATCTTCCTACTGAACCAGAAATCTCACAGGCTCCAGTCTGACATAATTGCAGTGCTTGACCCAGGGGACTGAAGAAAGTGAGTCAAGAACTGCACAAGGCTGGGTTTCAATACACAGGCTGCACATACAATGGATCTGCATGCTAAGCTTGTGACTTTACAGAAGCCTAAGAACTGCTGTCAGTCTAATAGGTTTGAGTGTTAGGGAAGTATGCCCAAAGGCTTCTGCCGTGAAATCAACCCAGCAAGTTTGAGTCCCTACCATCACTTCAGTTTGTTCTTTCACATTACAAAGAACTAAATCAGTGCACCATACCTGTTTAAGTCACCTCAAAGACAACTCTGTTGTGATATCAACCCAGCCAGTTACTTCATAACCTCAGGGGCAGCAGGAAGAGGAAGTGAACACACAACCCATGCTGGCTACATGCCAGAGAGCCATGCTCTAGTGTCCCCTGGGTTCTGGCTTGAGTCACTGCACATTACCTGAATCAAAAGTAAATGTCTGTTTATTTGCTTATTGGTTCAATCTTTGCAGCTTAGAGTAACCTGCTTTGGGCTTTTTGACTGTCTGTACTTAGCCTGAGTATAAATAGAGTACTGTATTATAGGGTAATCTGTTCTGTGATGCATATTGTTCTGGTGTTTGATGACTTTATACATCATTGAATTAGCAATCTGAATTTTTGTTGCAAGTGATCAGTAAGATTGGCTCAGCTGCCACTTTAAAGAGGGCTACCATTACTAATATGTTCTTGCAGGTTTAAAAGCTCTGCTCTTTCCTTTATTGGATTTATATTAGTTCCTAGGCCTCTACAAGGCCTTTTGTTCAGCATTCAGATAGGATTTTAAGGCTTAAGATTTCCTTAAGATCCATTGCATGTGCAGCCCATGTGGTGCACAAGCCTAGATATGTTTTTCAGTTCTTGGCCCTCTTTAGTTCCCTAGACTGAGCTCTGCCAACCATAGTAGGTTGGCATCTGTGAGATTTATGGTTAAGCAGGGAGGCTGATGGGCAAGAAATGCATTGGATTGTAGCAGGCTCAACTTTCAGAGCTTGGGTTAAGTCCCAGGCTTGACATCCTGCTATTTTGATTGGTGGAGCCCTATTTGAAGACTGTAAACTGTCAGGTCTGTAAGACTTCAGGGGCGGAGCCCTGGAGCATATAAAAGGAGCTGTGTGCCCAGGACGAGGGGCAGGTGCGGCGAGAGACTCAAGAGGAGCAGAGCCAAGAAAAGCTGGGGAGCTCTCCCCCAGTGGGCAATAGGCCCAAGGCTCCTGAAGCTGCCACTGGAGGAGCAGCCTTGGGAGCGGTGCTCAAGCTGTTGACAGCACACAGGGACTGTGTGCAGAGACCTGGCCCTGGGAGTGGTGCGAGACTGCTCGGGTCCATCACGGTGTGCGGTTTGATGCATGGAGCCCAGGCTTTGAGAGCCATAAGCAGTGACTTGAGCCAGCTTGAGGGCCAGCAGGCCACAGTCTGTGGAGCAGAGCACAGGGCAGGGACCTTGGGGCTGCAGTGACAGCTCAGGCCCCATCTTCTGGCAAGCAGTCAGGTCCCACGGCATGCAGGTTGGCACACAGGCCTGAGCCTTGTGAGCCAGGAAGCAGCAGAGGCTGCTTGGGTTAGCCACCTAGAGTGAGGGCAGCTGGCCGGAGCCTGAAGCTAAGGCCTGTGCTAAGAGAGCCCTCAGTGCCGAGCTGGGGCACGGGGAAATGGTAGTGCTGCAGCATGAGGCTCAGCACCCAGGAGCCAGCAGCACTGGTGTAACAGCCGAGAGAAGCTGAGCCCTCGGTGCCCAAAGCGGGGTACAGGGTGGGGAGGAGCCCAGCAGTGGAGGAGAGGCCTGGAGAGGCGCTCCAGCAGAAGAGAACCCATCAAGCTGCACCCTGACCATTGCCACCTGAGGGAGCGTGAGTCATTGGGCCCTTGGGTCCCACAAGGGAAAGATGTTTGGGGAGGGCAAACCCAGAGAAGGGGCTGGGTGAGCAGCCCCTTGCCTAATCAAGGCCCTGAGGGGAGGGCCCCTGGTACTTCCTTGACACCCCGCAAGGGGCCCCATTAGAAGGAGGACTGTTTCTTGTCATGGGTCATGGACTATATTGAGGAATAGATGTTATTAAGATTGTTCATGTTTGCACCTTATATTTTGTAATCGAAATGTTGTATTGTAATGTTGTAAATAGGGTTGTAAATTTAGGGTTTGACCTTGGTTAATGGTTAATGTTCTCCATGTAAATATATGTATATGATATTTAGTTTTATGTATATGTATATTATAACTTAATAAATTGTATCTAGTTAAGAACTTTGGGCTTGAGCTAACTCTGTAAAGGAAAGAGGGATCTGCTTGAAATTCTTGCACCCCCCTCACAGCACCCCCTCCTGCCTACCCATCCCATTCAATTGAGAATAGGGCACACCCTTGGGTGTAGCCGGGTTACAGATCATGATCCTGATGTTTAGGCTATCTGCTGGGACCTAGCCTTTTTTGCTGGGCTGAGTACTTACTGAAGCAAGCTAACAAGGAATCAGCTTGCAAATATGTTGATTGCTAGCAGCCAGCATGGATTTGTTAAGACCAAATCATGTCAAACCAACTTGACCTTATTCTTTAATAAAGTAACTAGTTGGGTAGATGAAGGGAATGCAGTGGACTTTAGAAAGGCTTTTCGTCTACTCCCAGAAGACATGCTTATTTGACAAAGGGTGTTTGTGCCCAAAAACTTGCTAAGAAGAATTTTTCCAGCTATTTGAATTGGTCTAATAAAAGATCGGATTCACTGAAAGAACCTTGTCTGCCTTAGTAAAATGGAGGTACATTGGCTAGATATTCTAATATAATAAAAGTGGTACTACTTGTGTCTGTCTGTAACTCTCTGGGCCAACTGTGCATGTGCCGCCCACAGCCTTAGGGGCAGGCAGACGGGGGGGTGGGAGGGAGCCAATAAGGGGCAGGCTGGGCCCAGGGGTTGTCCAGGATCTCCCTTTGCTCCGGGGGTGGGAACAGGGAGAGGGTGACTGGAGGCAGTGGAGAGCACACATGAACCTGCCTGCAGCTGCGGAAGCACAGACCCTTGTGGGGCTCCTGCTGCCTCCAATCACCTCCCCCTCTCCCACTCCCAGAGCACAGCAAAGTCCTGGACATTTGAGCAGAGTCGGGACGAGCAGGGGCTGCATCAGGGAGGATTGCCTGTTCTCCAGGCAGGAGCTCAGAGGGGCTGAGCAGGCGGGAGCCGCTCGGGGGGATGAGAGGGAGGGGCCTGTGACCAGGCTGCCCACGGCACACTGCAGCCCTATCCCAGGGCAGGGGCCCACAAGCCTGTCCTTCTCTTCCCTTAGCCTGTGCTGGGGCAGGACATGCTCCACTGCTGCCTACATGAATTGGAGCCACCAGGCTCCGGCCTGGCCAGGACAGGCACAGCTGGAGCCCCTCCAGCAGGGCAGGGGGCTGTGGGTTGGGAGTGAGGGGCACCGGGCTGAGGGCAGGGAACTTTGGGTTGGGACTACAGGGGGCATAGGCAGTGCCAGGGGGCTGCAGATCGGGAGTGAAGGGCACCCGCTGGGGTGGGGGGTGCAGGGCTGCTGGTCAGGAGTGAGGGGCACCATCAGGGCCCTGGGGGGCAGGATACTGCAGTTTGCTGAGTGAGGGGCACTGGCAGGGCTGGGGTCAGTGGGTTGGGAGTGAGGGACAGTTGCAGGGCTGGGGGGGCTGTGGCTTGGGAGTGTTGGGCACTGGGGTGGGGTGGGGTGGGGACTGGGTTGGGAGTGCGGGGGGCACTGGCAGCGCCAGGGAGCTGTGGGTCAAGAGTGGAGGGTACCAGCAGGGACGGGAACAGAGTGGGGGTTGCGGGTCAGCAGTGAGGGCCATCAGGGTGGGGTGGGGGAGTGTTCATGGCAGGCAGACTGTGTTTGTCTCTGTGTGTCCATGTGCAGAGTGAGTGAGTACAGTGCATGCCCATCTGCATGTGTCTGTATGTGTGTGCATGTGCATGCATGCATCTGTGTTCATGGCAGGAGGGAGAGTGTGTTTGTGTCTGTGTCCATGTGCAGAGAGTGAGTGATAAGAGTGTGCTCCTGTCTGCATATGCATGCATGTGTCAGTGCATGTGTGCGTGCGTGTGTCTGTTCATGGCAGAAGGGAGCGTGTGTTTGTGTCTGCGTCCATGTGCAGAGAGTGAGTGAGTACAGTGTGTGCCTGTCTGCATGTGTGCATGCACGTCTGTCCGTGCGTGTCAGTGTGTGTGCGTGCATGAGTGTGTGTCATAGGCAATGTGTAGGGCAGGCACGGGGGCGGGGGGGATGTGCCCCCCTGAGATTGGCCCCTGGAAGTGGGGAAGCACCATTAGTGAAACCAGAAATGCACTTCTGGTTTTGCTGCTGGCTTGGCGATCGGTTGTGGGGGGATCAGTCGCCTGTGGTGTGCATGCATGTGTCTGTGTTCACGGCAGGAGGGAGTGTGTTTGTGTCTGTGTCCTTTGCAGAGAGTGAGTGAGAGTAGTATGTGCCTGTCCATGTGCACACTTGTGTGTGCGTGCCTGTGTGCGTGTATGTTAGGACATAGCAGGATGGGGGTGGGGCAGGGAGCAAGGAGAAGAGGCGGCATGTGCCCTCTCAGCCTGGCAGGGTACCCCCAGCCTCCCCTACCAGCACCAGGAGGGGAAGATGGGGCCCCGCCCCTCACTCCCTGCAGCCCAGCTCCCATGGGGGGGGCGCAAGCATCCAATTTTGTGTTTGCCCAGGCCCCACAGTACACATTAATCTGCCTCTGGGCATGGGGCCAGACACAGAGCAGCGGGAGGGGCTGCAGGCCCGGATGTTGGAGGTGTGGGGGTGGGGGTTGGCGCAAGGCTGGACACGGAGCAGTGGGGTATGGAGGTGGGGTGCACAGGGCCGGACGCGGAGTGTGGGGGGTGAGTTGCTCATGACTAGATGTGGAGCAGCAACCACACCAGACCGTGGATGGTGGCAGTGGCCACTGTGTGCAAGCTTTCCCCACACATCCCTGTTCCTGGGAGGCAGCCATGGTGCAGGGAGGTGGGTGGCAGTGCTCCATTCCTGCCTGCCCTTCCCATCATTCTTGACCGGGAAATGGCTAATAATTACTATAAAGTGAGTACAGAACTGACTCAGTGGAAACATACTATCTGTTCTGTTCCTTTTAATTGGATTGATAGAGGCATTTTTATCATTGTAGAAGGAAAAAAGACAGGCAGCATCATTAAGTTAATGTCATCGTAGTGAAATATTTTGTAAGAAAGAGAATTCCGTGAAGCAGTTTTCTAAATATTTCATTTAATTAAGTGAAAATTTCACTTTTGGAAAGAGGAGAAAACTAGACCCTGTGTATTTTTTCCTCTAGCTAAAAAATGGAGCTTTCGGAGAGGAATTATGCAACAATGGACATTAGTTTCCCCTTTTTTTTGCTGTGTGCTGCAACTTTTTTGCATTTGACAATTGCAAGCAAGTAACGTGAAACTTAAAGTAGCCATCTGAATAAGTCATCCAGTGATGTTAATGGTTCACTGAACTTGAGCAGGGGCTGTAGTGCGGAGTTCTTTGTTTACGAATATTTACCTGAACATACACAGATATTAACATCACTAAACTAGTGAGAGGAAAAAAATAACGGCTATTTCTTTCAGTCGACTTCTGAACAGTTGCATATAGAATATGATGCACGCAAGCTGTACAAAAATTAGGTTGTTTTTGCTTTAAAAAAAGGTTCTGGTATTCTAGCAAAACAAATAACTCTTGTTCTGGTGTTCTTTTTGGAAGTGCATCTTAGTACTGAGATACCTGAGGCTGAGATTGTTTGTTTGTTTTTGTTTTCCCACAAGTGGTTTGCAGTTGAAAAGGAAACAGTTTAAAAAAGAAATGGAACTCCATAAAAAACCCCAGCTATATGGATAGTACAATACAGGCAAATATCCAGATTTTAAAACCAATCCAGTGCAAAGGTTTGGAACTAACCTATATTAAAAATGTAGCAACTTCTAAAAGAAAGGTGTTGGAATTGTAGAAGGCATATGTAATTGTTGCCTATTACAATTACAGTTAAAAATAATGAAAATGTTATTTCCAGCCAAAAAGACTGAAAATCCAATGAATGGAAAGGTGTTTAACTTGCATATGAAAGAGGAAACTCAGAATAAAGAGCTGCAATGGCATCCCAAAACTGGCCTTAATTTCCAGGCATTGCACTTAAGTGTACCAGAAGTCTGAGTCTCCTGGCATATCCTGTCTAGCTCTTTACCAAAGACCTGATTGCATCTCCTGTTGAATATTACCTAAGTGTGCACACAGCCCTGTAGATTTTTTGGGGTCTGTTTATATAGCAAAGTATTAATTGTTGTGACTAAGAATTATCCAGTTGATATCTAATGGACTATGAATTCCTTGGTACTTAGATCAAAGAGCTTTTTGTATGAGACATAGGGAAGGTTTTCAGGTATTAACTAAGAGATTTAAATTCTCGTATCAGTTAAATTGGGGCTGTCAAAAATACCACCTGAAGGCTGGATTCAACCCACAAAGCTATATGTTGTTCAGCCTGCAGGGCTCCCAGAAGGGCTGAGAATTTGGGGATAAGACCCACCATTAAAAACTGGGGGCTGGAGCCCTGTTGGGGTCATGTGTTGGTAGTGGGGAAGAATGATGACTACATTAACTCTTGCTGTGCTGCTTGTCCTGCCTCTGCCACTGCTGCATCTGTATCTGGCCTGCAAGAGCCCTATTGCCTTGATTCAGTCCCCATGAGGAGGGGTGAGTTTGATATCCATGAGTTATATTAATGTAACCCACCACATGGACACTCTTATTCCATAGTAAGAGTAGCTTGTTTGATTTGTTTTGGTTTATCACTGTGTTTCCAGGGTCTGTGTTTTACATGCATATTTTAGTTCCTTTTAAGTTTTGTTCTCTTGTTGCACACGTTTTATAAGTTTCTCTGTCCTCTTGCTTTAAGCCACCCTGTCCCTTTGTTGGGAAGAATGTTATATAAGATTAAAACAAAAAAGCCATTCTTGCTCTGGAATAATAGTGTTTGAAAGGAAGTTATATCAATTTAACTATACTGGTATATCTCTGGGTGAATTCAAGAGTAAGTGGAGAATACTGAATGCTGGACTTCCCTATTGAGAGAGTCTACTTCATGTAAACCTCAAACACAATGATCTATGAAACCACTATCTACTTATTTCTAGTGCACTGGGCGTTCCAAGATTTTACTGGTAGGCAGCTTGATAAATACCAGAGAATAATTATGAGACAGTGGCAGCTACTGCTTCAGAACAAAACCTTCAGGTGATTGATGTAAAGAAAAATTTTAAACCTTTCTCAAACAGGTTTTAACTGTTATCTTTTCTAACTTTTTAGCATATAGACATGTATTTGTAGTGCTACAAGGGCATTGGTAGTGTTATAAAAAGTGAATGACCATATGTTTAGATTCTCTGTAAAGCTGCAAAAATAGCAGATCCATTTGTTCAGAAATTCTGTAGTCCCAGAAATGAACATGTTGCCATAGCCTTAGTTCTCCTTTAGCTGAGATATGAGCAGAAAGTGTATAAAGCTTGTGGCTAGTACCTGTTACTATTTTAATGAAAGGGATTGAAGGAGCTACTATCCCAGGTGCTGTTCAGCAGTCTTGGTCTCTAGTCTAGGTTTGTTACTTCTACTTCATAAATCAAAACCTGTCTAGTGTCATGGCAAGCTCTGCAGTTTCAAAGGGATTTCTGCTATTACATGGTGTCTTCACATAGCCACTAAGAGAGAGACAGAAATACCTATAAGGGTGTGTTTGTTAAGGATTATGCTGTGTACTTTAGAAATGTAGTGAACATAAAGCCATAATCTATTAAGTCTCCTAGGTGTCTTACATCTACTAATTGTGCTTACATCTAAATACAATTCTATTCCACCCCAGTTCAAGTGTTAAAAATCTATTAATATGTGTGCTTTTGTAACACACCTTCATCTTACCCTTGAGGATGAGTCACAAAAAAGCAATGGTGGGGAGGAGGATCCATCCATCTTTTGCTGGACACTTGAACCAGTCCCAGACCCAAGACTGCATGGAATTGCAGCTCCAGTGTGATCCTGCAGTTGGGATTGACCATCAGCTGATTGTGTGCCAAGCTAAGTCTGTTTATGCTCCTAATAAATGGAATAGAAGCTGATGTATCATGAAAAGCTATTACTGTATCATAGGGTGATTTGTTCTGCAGTGCATATTGTTCTGATGTTTGATGACTTCATATGTTATTAGATTAGTGCTCTGAATTTTTGTCTCAGGTATATAAGATTGGCTCAGCTGCCTACTTGAAAAAAGGTTTTGCTAACCTATCCTTTCAGGTTTAAAAGCTCTGCACTTTCATTTATTAGATTTATATAAGGCACCAGTGTTCCTACTTAGCAGTGGAAATGAATTTTGGAAGTATGGGAAATGTGCATGTTTCTACATGCACGCATGTGCGCGCGCACACACACGTGTCTCTTCCTTGCTGACTTTATTGAGGTGGAGCAGATCACCAGTAAAACAAGGGAGTTGTCTCAGCTTCTTATGCTAAAGATTAAATTGAGACGTGTTGTGTTACTCTTTGGATACAAGTGTTTTGCTGCTGTTTAGAATTACAAGATTTAAGCTTCCTTCATAGTCATGTTTATAAAGCATGTTAAATAATGTTGTAGTTTTAGATGTGTAGTGTCAGCTGCCTTGACCATTGTTAATTCTCAACATATGAAAGAACATACCAAGTCTGATAGAAAATATGACTTTTGTGATTCTGATAAACAGCTTGGAAGTAGATTTTCTTGTTTGCATTAACTTGGAGCATGAAATAAACAAGTTTATCTGGTTCTTAAGAGAGAGTACAGAAAAGAAAGGGAAAGAGTGTATTGTCAGCAGCAACCCTTGCCAGCCTTCCACTGTGAAACTAATTCAGTGCAGCAGGCTGACCTCTTCTCATCATCAAGAATCAAAGGGGGGTGGGGATTGGAGCAACAGAAAGAGTATCAACACTGTAGATGCAAGCCAGAACTCTAAGAATAGCACATGTTCTCAGGTTTTATCAGCTACATTTTATCACCTCCCCTTCCTTCCCACGGCAGCTGCCTTTTCACACCTTTCCCTTTCGCTTTGAACTTTACTGCCATACATTTGCATTTTTGCAGGCCTGCATTTGGCATTTTGGCTTCTATTCTACGCGGGAAAGCACACAAACACCGACAGACTTTCCTGATGCCTGAAGAAGGGCATTTGTTCTTGAAAGCTTGCAAAGAACATTTTTTCCAACTATTTAGTTGATCTAATAAAAGATATCACATCTCTCCAAAGAACCTTGTCTGCCAATATGTTTCTAAACATTCCAGGTATTGGAGATTAGAGGATGAGTTGAAAGCTTGGAAGTAAATCCACATGTCCTAATACTTGCAGTGTGCATGTGTCAATGAACATCACTGCATGGCTCAGCTGGATTTACCAACAGTAGTGGTATACAGTGGATTTGTATCTTGTTGAGGGGTTTTCTGCAGTTTTACTGGGTAAAGACTATTCTCTGTTCTACTGCAAGCTTCCTACTCTTTCTTGCTCTGTTACAAGACAGATTTAAACTCTACTAGCCTGACATCTTCCTTGGAAAAAGAGATTTATGTTGAGAGGAATCCTCCTCCTATCCCTTGATTAGCTGAAGAGGATAGGTCTACCGCATTCCTAATATTTGTTTAAATTTCCCATCTGCCAATGTGGAGAGGGGTAAGAATAAGTAGCAATTTTTTTCTGGAAAAATGGGCAAAGGAAAACTTCCTTATCACTCCTGCAAGCTTAAAAAAAGGCTTGAGTTGGCAATAAATCATTTCAACAGTAAGGGCGTGGTATGCACAATATGCTACTTAGATAGCTAGTTGATGTGAGCAAAATGCACCAGAGAAGCAAGTTCATACGTCATCAAAACTCTTGACATGCAATCTGAGAGTTATTTAACATGAAGGAAAAATCTGCAATAACAGCATCTTAGAGTCTACAAAAGCTAAGCATTATGGCTGACAGAACAGAAGGAAAACCTTTTTTTCTCTACTCCCCAGAAAAAGTAAAAGAGATGGACTTTGCACAAGTTCCTTACCCTTAAGCAGAATAAATGGTAAGACAGGCTGCCTGTTGTATATTCCTTTCTCTCTCTCTCTCTCTGTCCTTATTTTGTGTTTTGGGGTGTAAATGCAAATTAGGTCTGTAGTCTTAGGCACAATTGTGTGCACATGTCCAAAATTCTAGTTTAAAATATTACATCCAATATACTTGTTCCGAGATTCTTCATTTGGAATACTGTCAGAAACCGTGCTGCCAGTGATTGACTGAAACTTACGAAAATATTTTATTCTTGGAAGGGGGAGGTTGTTAAATGGAAGCATATAAAGTGGATGGCAATATAATCAAGATATAGGTCATTGAATTAGCTTTAAAAAATTAGTAACTGGAATGTCAAAGGTTCTCTGAGGATTTACAGCTTGTGTTGGCTTCATTAGGATTAGCTGTTCTGAAAATCAGGTCATTTTATAATTAGGAGACTAAATATGGAGTTGGAAGCCTAACTAGGCATCCAGATTTCAAGTTATTAAACCTAAAGTAACATGTTTTGCCCAACCCTGATCCTTCTTATATACCTTTAATCTGCAGGGGAGGTGCAGAGGCTGTGGAGGGTTTTTTACTTAACTGTTGATTAAGAGAAGTACCCTTCATCCACATAATTTTGTTGGTACTTGTTCAATTTGTCTCTTATTTTAAGTCTAATGTGCAGAATTTGGGATGAAAAACATGCAAATACCACTGGCTTTTATATAGAGATGAAGTGAAATTTTTTTCAGTTTCTGGATAATGTAGAACAAAATGAAGGGACACAGAGATTCTCTTTTTATTTCTTTTCTATTTTAATTTAATCAAAAGCGTAACTGATATGAAGTCCTAAGTAACTTTACAGCAGACATGAAATGAAGATCCAGAAACTCTATCAGTTACTAAATCTTCAGTTTTCCACAACTTCTAGCATGTTTGTGAGACTGTATGGCACGCTACTTGAGCTTTTGTTACATAGATTATTTTTGGCAATGTAGGCTGATGAGATTGTAAAAAGTATGAAAAAGCTCCAGACTTTCAAGCGCACTACAACTAGTAAACCAGACCTTTCACTTGTCTTTGGTCATGTTCTAGCATTTCTTTTAAACTTTCAAAATAGAAGAATGTTGATACTGATAAACAGAAAAAGAGCAATAAAATAAAGTTAAAATTCAAAACTGCAGAACATATAATACATAACCTAATTCATTTATATTACGTTCTGCTTTTAAAGTAGTAGTCTGATTTTTAGGAACTTCTTGACAAAATTGCTGACGTGTTTTTTATAATGAGATTTATAAAAATATTTTCCTGATATTCTAGTAGTTGATAAGTGTTCTGCAAAACATGAAGAAGTTATACAATTTAAAATCTTCTGACACCACAGTTCTCAGATGAGGTCTAAAATGTTTATTTCAAATTTATTGTGCAGAAGGAAAAATGGAACTATCTTGTAAGACATGATCTAGGAGAAGAAATAAAGTTATATAATAGTGCATGAAACCTTAAATCCTATGATGAAAAAAAACCAAACCAAAGTTGTTTTAGGTTCTAAAAACAATATTTTCCAACTTTGTTGATGGATGGCTTTGTGATACTCTAAGAATACAGATTTCACTGGCTGTTTTATATTTAATGCCTTAAAACCAACAAACTGAATACTATTAGTTTAGTTTAAAATTTTTGTCTTGCTTTTTTCCGGTGAGCCCTCTGCTAATTTAAGCAAGGTCTTTAAAAAGCCACTTTTCTGGGACTAGTACTGTACTTGGATAAGCAACAAGATATCGTACGATAACAACTTTCAATGACTACCAAATTTGGTCGGATTCTACTTGCATTGGTTTCCTACTATGCAAGCAGAGTGTGAGATGCATGAATGTGTTGAATGAATCTGCACATGTGGATCTTAAGTTACTTTCTTTTTTGAATCTGTTAAGGCCAATACATGTATACTTTTACGTTATGTTTACAACACAGTCTGTACCTCCCAGTCTGGCAGCACTCTTTCTACACTTGTGGCTGGAGTCATTTATTTGTGAATGCCTTGGACAATAGTAACACAATGTTTTACTTATTCCATTGGAGTGGGTTATATTAAGAGCCTTTTCCACCCTGTGACACAAATTAGAGTGGGATCTAGTAACAATCGCACTATTACTTTTAAAGTTAAAAACCACTTCTACCATTTCACTGATGGTTCTGCCTACACTGTAGTGTATGCAGGCAGGGAGTGGGGCAGAATACCATCTGTCTCCCACCAAACTCTGCTATCTGACAATTTGGTTACCATGGTCGCTGCAGAGGGCAGACAACTCTGGCCCCATTGGCTTCATAGTTTCATAGTTGGTAGGGTCCAAAGGGAACTGAGAAGATCATCAAGTCCAACCCCCTGCCATGGCAGGAAAGAGTACTGAGGTCAAATGACCCTGGCAGGGTGTTCATCCAGCCTTCTCTTAAAGACCCCCAGGGTAGGAGCCAGAACCACTTCTCTTGGAAGTTGGTTCCAGATCCTAGCCGCCCTGACAGTGAAGTGGCGCCTCCTGATGTCTAGTCTGAATCTACCCTCTGCAAGCTTGTGACCGTTATTTCTAGTTACTCCTAGTAGTGCTTGGGGAAACAGGGACTCCCCCTATGCCTGCTGGTCCCCTCTAGTTTGTAAATGGCCACTAGATCCCCCCTCAGCCTTCTCTTGTGCAGGCTGAACAGGTTCAGGTCCCTTAGCCTGTCCTCGTAGGGCCTGCCCTGCTGCCCCCTGATCATGCGAGTGGCCCTTCTCTGGACCCTCTCCATGTTGTCCACATCCCTCCTGAAGTGCGGCACCCACAACTGTGGCCTGACTAGTGTTGTGTAGAGGGGAAGGATCAGCTCCTTGAACCTGCTCGAGATGCATCTGTAGATGCATGACAAGGTATGGTTGACCTTCCTGACCACGTCCCCACACTGTTGACCCATGTTCATTTTGGCATCAATAATGATTCCAAGATCCTTTTCTGCCTCTGCACTGACAAGAAGGGAGTTCCCCAGCTTGTATGTATGCTGCTGGTTCTTCCCCCCCAGGTGCAGTACCTTGCACTTGTCAGTGTTGAAACCCATCCTGTTCTCATGCGCCTAACCCTGTAACCTGTCTAGGTCTGATTGCAGCCTATTCCTCCCTTCTAGCGTGCCCACTTCCCCCACATCTTAGTGTCGTCTGTGGATTTGAACAGGGTACTTTTACCCCCTTGTCCAAATCACTGACGAAGATGTTGAACAAGTAACCCTGAGTTGTAACCTGAGCTGGATACATTCCAGAGGGAGGGGGAAACCTGCTCCCTCTGTCTCTGTGACTGGCCTCACATACCTGGGTGCTAAGGAATGTCATCATGACTGGGACGGGGCTAGAGACCCTGCCAGTCTACCCAGCAACCAGTGATGCATTTCAAATTGGTTGGCTGGCAGCCAACAGTCGCTGGCCTTCATTGGATCAAGTAAATGATGTCATAAGGTCATAAGTTAAGGACTGCCCAGGAGGAGGGGGCAACAGCCATGATGAGAAAACTCTCAGAGCAGCTGGACCATCTGAAACTTGCTCTCTTTTTTGAAACTGATGATCAATGAACTGCCTGCCTCTGGATGATACTTGTAAGTAAGCTACTTGAGCTCTAAATAGATATATGGCTTGCAGTAACCCAGATGCTTAATCAAAGGCTACCATGCCACTGTTTCCTCTAAGGGCTTTCTCTGATGTTGCTCTACCCTGTACCCTATTCCAAACCTACTCCTTGTAACCAATAAAGTTCTCCTTTGTACCTAGCATGGTAGGCTTATTGGGAGAAGGCCTGGATTATGCCTTGGGGGTCCCCTTGGTTTGGCTGACTAAGGGAGACCACTATTTGTGCTTCAGATTGAGGAAGGCACCCCAGGTTCTTGTAGTGGGTCAAGTACTCTCAAGGACTACTAGGCCTGCGTTTCCCAGAGGGCACAGGTCCAAGATCAGTCCAGACTCTGGGTGGTGGCGGTGTTACCCTCAGGCTTGCAGGAGTGCTTCAGGAAGGAGGTCAGCTGGATGTAAGACACCTCCAGAGAGGCACTCGGAGCCTGGAAGATAGTCAGGCACAGTGAGGCGGGTGGCTCAATGCAGGAGCACCTCCTACTGGCCCGCCACAGGGTGTATGAATGTGTGTGTGTATTCAGGCAGGGACAGTGGGGGGGGGGGCATGCAGGGACTGTGTGCTTGTGTGTGTAGGCAAGGGCAGAGTGTGTGTGTGTGTGTGTGTGTGTGTGTTCATAGGCTGAATCCCACACACACACTCCACCGTACATATGCACCCACACCTCTCTTGCATTGTCATACACACAGACCCCACACTTCCCCTCACATTCCTGGCACCCACTCCCCCACAAACCCCATATCCACCCCCACCCCACATATCCACATACACACCCACATGGTCTCTCTCCCCACATACCCACAGCCCCCCACAAACCTATACCCACCTCTCACAATATAAAAGAGTAAGACTTAATTTTAAGCTATTATGCAATCACCTCTATGTACACTACACAAACGCGTGTAAATCAGGACAAAAATATTTTTGAAACCTAATTAGTGAATGCTGTAGGTATTCACTCTTTAGAATATAATTTGGTATTTTTCTGGTTCCAAGATGGCAAAACTTCTTGCTGAAAGAAGTACTTCTGGGGGCAACGGATGGGACTTCTGGTGGAAAAGGTCAGGAGTTAGGGGGCGGCACTTCCAGTTAGAAGATGGCGACCAGAGGTGGGACATCCATGAAGGGGCAGGGCTACCAATGCAGCCTTCGGCAGCTTGCCAAAAGTCAATAAGCAGCCCTCCACCCAAAATAATTGCCCACCCCCATTTTTAGAGGGTGGGAGATTGTATTGAGAGATTGTCTACACAGCCCAATCTAGCAACACAAAGTCAGCCAACGTACTGCTTCCACTGCTTACTCCTGCATACAGCATACTTGAGAAGAATGGTAAGTATCCTTGCGTTCATGTTACCAATTTTTGTGTGCTGAATTGTGCAACTTGTATTTGTTTTTTATAGCCAGCGTTGGGCACTTCCATTTTTGCTGGAATTCTGCTCCCCATCCCTCCACGTGCTGGAATGGCAACCATTGAACATGGTCAGCAAAAATGCCCTTCTGTTTCTGAAGACAATTTTTCATCTTCCCAGTTAAGGCAGGCACTCTCCCCCACTAGTTCCTATGCCATCACAAGCACTGGAACCATTCACCACCAAAACAGTTGCTCTTCTCACCTGAATGTCTTTTCCTCTCTCGTTTCTTATTCAGGTCCTAGTTTTTCCATTACATTCAGTATATATATGCATTTCCTTGAGCAATGAATCTTGAGCAATGAATCTGTATCAAAGTACATACTGCATTTTGGTTGAGATTTATGCAAAAAATCAGTGCAAGCTTGGTATGGCTTAATACAAACATGTCTGAAGCTTTTAATATCAACAAAACCTGTAAAATCATTTTTATATCAAAATCATTAGGCTTTAATAGAAATACAATTCTCAGGGTTTGAACTGTGACATCTAGTCTTGGCAGTTTGTTTGCAATTAATTTCATACCTGCATCATCTATTTCACAAACAAGGTAGAATTCAAACAACTAATTACAAGTCCAAGCACTTTCTCCCCCTATAAATGGCTCTAACTCATTGCAAAGCAGCACAGAGGGCACAGCCACCTACTTGCATGTCCTCAGGGGATATAAAATGGGATTTCAGATGCACAGTGGGGCTACAGTGTTACAGAGCAAGGCTACCTTTTCCTTATTTCCGCAGCCTTTTTACCTAATTCCAGAAAAGGTGGCTGTTCTGTTCGCACACAACTTCCTTTTTTTTTCATCCTGGTAGATAACAGCAGGATGTTCTGTAGGTTTCTCCATTGCCTTCACAAATACTTTGTTTTTTCACCTAGAGTAGAGGCATGCCCTTTAATGTTAGCACCTCTTAGAGAAACATTCATCCAATTTTTCATCTCCAATCTCTCCCACCCATTTCTAACACTGTTAAATAGATGCCCAGTCCTGACACCCCCTACAAAGTTAAATGAAGCAGAGCAGCAAAACAGCAGGTAACCCATTCTGTAACTCAGTAGAATCCTGCTTAGGGAGTTTAGGAAGTTCAGTGCATCTGTGTACCAGTGGGCACAAGACAAAGTCTGGAGGAGGGCCCACTGCTTCCAGCGTCTCCCAAGGCTGGGTCAAGGCTCTAGAAGAGGCAGCACCTCAACCCTGTGTAGGTGTGCTTGGTTGGGGGGGAAACTAACTTGTGGTGGCACAAACACTGAACTGTGAACAATAGCTACTTACCATTATTCTCCCCTTCTAGTGTCAGAATGTCAGGGAACAACACTAGTTCTAATCATTACATAATGTCTGGTGAACTGGATGGTCCAGTGGGAAAAACACAATGATGATATTCTTGGAGTTTGTGGAGGCATTGGTGAAACATGAGAGGGAAGCACAGCCCAGGTATGGGAAAGGGAGAGTAGTTCCTGAGGCAAGATAAGGGCACTTCTGGCACAAGACTGGTGTTAGGGGGGCTCCATCTGAACCAAGAGCTGATGGATAAAGTTCTTATTTTAAATGAATGGAGACTGGCTATTAAGGAGTGTACAAATGGAAGTATAGCAACAGTTAATAGGATTAACCAGTAAGCAACGGCTGGAGAAAATGTTCCAAAGCTCCTGCTCATCCTACTTCTACCCCATTTGTCACTTCGGAGCCTGCACAGCAACCAGAAGATCTGCAATCCCAGTGAAGGACTGAAAGCTTGCCCAACTATATCCCAACTGCATAGTTGGTCCAGTAAAATTATCCCCCTAAGAAATCCTTGCCTCTGGCATCATTTTTGGATGATCACAACCACAACATCACTCTCAAGAGTACCTACCATCGCAGGCATTCAATAGCAGTACCTCCATTGACAGCTACTTCCTGGCTGACTGGTTCTCACTGTTCAAGAAGTTCTGTAAGCTTGTACTTTGTCCACTGGGGGTTGTCTTCTTTATGCATTTTAAAGACAAATAATGTCTGGTTGTCTTTTTTTTAAAATGAAAATCTATTTTCTTTTGTCATTCAGGCAACTACTGTTTGCAAAATTCATAGACCTTTCTTATGGACATAGGGTGTCAAACATATGGCCAATGGACCAGATCTGATTCACAGACCTATTTCACCCAGCCCATGAAGCTCCCAGAGGTGCTAAGAATTCAGAGATGGGGTGTGTGGGGGCAGAGACTGAATTCCCAGGCATGGAGCCCTACTGGGAATGGGGGGGAAGGGGGAGAAGAGAGAGGTGTGCAGTATTTGTGTTAACCCTCCCCCCCTTCCCCAAGCCTCTGCTCTCACCACTGCTTGTCCTGCTGCTGCTACTGCTATAGCTGGGTCCAGATCCAGCCCATGAGACTCCTTGAACTCTGGATCTGGCCAATGAGGAGCCATGCAGCATGATTTTGGCCTAGATGCAATTGAACTTGATGCCCCTGTTATAGACTGTGGGTCAACCTAGGTTGCTTGTATAGCCATTCACGTACCTCTGCCTTAAAAATCACAATCTATAGTATTTAAAATTCATGGAAGTACTGGAAACATTCAAAACAGGCCCTATGTATGATCCAGCACTAACAGCTAAAAGCCTGCAATGTTTAAAATTCATGATAACACAGAAAGTATGTATGGTAGATGCCCTAAACAGCCAGTGAACTCTGAGGCCTAGTAAGGGGGACAAGACTTGGAAAATGGGTTCCAGCAATGCTAATGCTACCGGGGAATTCTGGCAGTGCAAACTCATTGATAATCCCCTGAGGATTCTCAAGCTTTATAGTGGCAACAGTAGATTTTTAATGGTGGTGCATATTTTCATCATGATAGCTTTCCTGGTTAGTTTTGCCCCATCCATCTTGCTTGCGACTGACTGGTAGTAGGCAGGTGTGTCAAGTTGCTAGTTTGACTGCCTAGATCTGGCTACCATTCAGTATGTATGCTACTATACATTGTGAAACAATCCCATCATTTATTGAGTCTGGCAGCAGCTCAAAAGACTGTGGACACTAGGGCTGTACGAAACAGCACCATTTCAGTTCTACTTCCATCTTGCTGTTTTGACAGGATAGTGTTTTGTTTCGAGTTTTGTTTCATTTTGAAGCACTGTTCTGCTTTGTTTTGTTGAAACTTTCGCTGTTTTGATGTTTTGCCTATAGGCTATAATGGGGAATCACAAAACTACCTATAACTTTGTTACTCCTTGCCTGATTTGAATGAAAATAGCAGGGATGGTAGCCGCTGCTGAGGCCACAAAGTCTGTCAAGTTTCAAGGAGATAGGTGCAGGAGTTTCTGGGAAACTACCTCAAGCTGCTGACAAGCAAAACTTGTGACACGTGTGACTTTGTGTGTGTGTGTTAAGGTGCACCCTCACTGGCACTGGGACCTCTACACAACATGGTAGTGTGCCCCAATAAGATCTCCTCCCCCACCAACCTCGTACCAGTCCACCAGTTTAAATAACAACAGGTAATAACTTAGTAAATAGCACTGGCAGCATCTCAGGCAGCCAAACTGTCACAGAGCCTTTTTTTTCCTTTCCTACAAGAGCTTCTCCAGCAGCTGCCAGAGAACTTTCCCTGCCTGCCCCAGCTGTGGGGCTTAGCTGTGCCCAGGGCCCTGCGTCCTTCCTGTCAACTGACGAAGGAAAGGTGCTAGGGGTGGTGGTCTAAGGACATGGGACTGGCAGACAAGGTTCTATGGTAGACCACCTGAATAGTTAGAGAAATATATCTTAGCAAGGTTTGGGGTTGAAAAACCCTACGTCAGTGTAGCAGGCCACTAAGCTGCCTGCTACTGATAATGGTAACATGGGCTTAGCTGCCACTCAATAGGGCAGCACAGGTGTGAGTTGCTAAAGCAACTGATTGTGTCAGCTGACCGGAAGGGGGCAGGGCCTGGCCTTTATAAGCAGAGGATGCTGAGGCCAGAGGTCAGTTCCCCTCTGGCAGCCTGAGGAGCAAGAGCTCTGCTAGAGCGAGCAGGGTGGTGTTGTGCGTTAGCGTGCGGATACAGGGTGGAGAGGACCCTGACAGGGATGAGAGAAGGTTAGCCGATTGGCGTAAGATTTACGTTGTAGCCGAGGGGCTTTGAGTTTCTGTTTTGGGTTGATAGTGGTAATTACGTACCGGAGGACTGGGTGAGGCTGTAGGGGAAGGAGGAGGCCTCAGGGGAGCACCCCAGCAGAACAGGGGGGTTCCTGGCGGTGCAGAGGGCGCTGCGTTTCGGGGTGTGCCCAGGGAGGGCACAGCGATTGGTGCCAGAGCTGGCACTGTGGATGAGGCATGGCGTTTTGGGGGTGTCCCGGCCCCAGTGGGGCAACCTCGGGAGGAATTAGGGGGTGTCCTGACCCCAGACCAGTGGGGGCACTATTGGGAGTAAAGCCCAGTGAGGTATACGACCCAGAACAAGAGTCAGGGGGCCAGGCACGGCTAGAGGCCACCTGAGCCCCGAGCGTGAACATAGGCCCCAGAGTGGGCGAGAGGCGCGGGCAAGGGCCCCGGTGTGGGCGGGGAGCGCAAGAGGCGCGGGCAAGGGCCCCGGTGTGGGCGGGGAGCGCAAGAGGCGCGGGCAAGGGCCCCGGTGCGGGCAGGGAGAGGGCATGTACGTAGGAAGCTCCAGGGCGGGCGAACAGATCAAGCAGACCTGAGGGGGCGAGCATACCAAGCAGACCCTGGGAGAGGGTGTGTATATTGGACATTGGGCAGGCCCAGTGGGGCACTGCCTGTGAGGGGAAAGCCCCGGAAGGGGGCAAGCCCAGTGGAAGGCCTCGGAGAGAAGGGCAAGTCTACTAGGAAGCCCGAAGAGAGAGAGCGGGTTACTTAGAACAGTCACAGGGACAGGCCGGCGAGGGCCGACACAGGGAGTAGCCCCAGAATCGTGGTATAGCAAGACTGGCCCCGTGCCAAGTGGGGGCAAGAAGGCAGCCTCCCATTGATAATATAAGATCAAAGACGTGGCGGGCGAGACAGAGGGTGCGTTCAGGACCCAGACTTGGCAAGGTAGGCAACGGCGCTAGGGGAGGTCACGGCACCCCTAGGGACCGTCCTGCCACAATCAGGCTGAGGAAGCACCTGTAGTTGGTGTGTTTGCTGTTCTTGGATGGAGGCAATAGTAAAGCAGCCAGAGGCTGGCATGCAATGCAGGCAAGAAAGCTGGTTAGTAAAAATGGAAATTGAGGTGTTGGGGGTAAGGGACAGTCTGGGAGCTGGGAGTGTATTCTCCTTGCTGGCAGAAGAGTTCCTTTTTTCTGGTTCACTCAATGTTGTTATAAAATTGGATATCAGAACTTGAGACAAAATTCCCTGTTAAGGATAATAACCAATAACTAGCTGCTAACAGGTGTAGCTCCGGCTTTCCATCCATTTAGGGCAAGTCTAAAGTTGCCCCAAGCCTCCGATTACTTAATCAAAGTAGGGTGTAGTAAGGTAACACAGAATTATTTCCCTTCTTTTCTGCTTGGGAGTTCTCAAACTTCAAGCTTCACTGGTAAATTTGGAAGCAGGGGGAAGCTACCAAGGAGGAGTAGACCTACTTGGCCCACACATGCAGGGAGGCAGTTAGAAAGGCCAAAGCAGCTACAGAGCTGAGGCTAGGAACACAAATTAAGGACAACAAAAAGTCTTTTTTAGGTATGTAGGGAGTAAAAGGAAGGTGCAGGGCAGCGTAGGACTCCTACTGAACAAGGAGGAGCAATTAGTGACAGAGAGGGGGGACAAGGCTGAACTGTTCAATGAGTTTTTGCCTCAGTGTTCCTGAATAGGGCTCAAGATAAGTTTCCTAATGGGTTCTTAGGTGGGCATCAGAGGGACACCAGCTTACCAACTGTCGGTGATGACTTGGTGCAGAGTCGCTTGGATGGACTGGATGTATTCAAGTCAGCAGGCCCAGATGAGCTGCATCCGAGGGTACTGAAGAAATTGGCTGGTGTCATAGCAGAACTACTGGCACGGCTGTCTGAGCCCTTGTGGTGCTTGGGTCAGGTCCCAGAGGACTGGAAAAGAGCCGGTGTGGTCCCTATTTTCAAGAAGGGGGGGAAGGAGGATCCAAGTAATTAGAAGCCTGTCAGTCTCACCTCCATCCTTGGAAAGGTCTTTGAAAAGATTATGAAGGATCATATTTGTGGAAGTCCAGCAGGAAAAATAATGCAGCAGGGAAACCAGCATGGGTTTGTAGCAGGTAGTTCATACCTGACCAATCTGGTTTTGTTTTATGACAGGGTCACAATATGCTTAGATGCAGGAGTAGGGGTGTATGTTGTTTTCTTGGACTTCAGCAAGGCCTTTGATGCAGTACCTCATCCTATTCTCATAAATTAAGAGGCTGTGACATAAATGTTTACACGGTCCAGTGGGTGGCAAATTGGCTTAGCGGTTGCACCCAGAGAGTGGTAGTAGACGGGTCAGTATCGACCTAGAAGGATGTGGGTAGTGGGATCCCACAGGGTTCAGTCCTTGGACCTCTCCTCTTCAATATCTTCATCAGTGACTTGGATGTGGGTGTGAAGTGTCCTCTGTCCAAGTTTGCAGAGGATACTAAATTGTAGGGCGAAGTGCACATTCTGGAGGGTAGAGAACGATTGCAGGCAGACATGGACAGGTTAGAAAAGTGGGCAGTACACAATAGGATGCCGGACAACAAGGACAAGTACAGAGTGCTACACCTAAGGCACAAAAATATCCAGCACATCTACTGGCTGGGAAGTGACCCTCTCAGCAGCACAGAAGTGGAAGGGATCTTGGAGTCATAGTGGACTCCAATGTAAACATGAATCATCAGTGTAATGAAATCATCAGCAAAGCTAACTGCACTTTATCAGGAGCTACATGACAAATAGAACCAAAGAGGTGATACTTCCCCACTATGTGACAATGGTCAGGACTTCTAGTTTTTCATCTGTTCTGGGGGGAAAAAAAGTACCTCCAGCAACACTGTGTGTTCTAAAGCTATTCTTGAACATTGGTTCATTGTTGAGTTCTGTGTAACAAAGGACAAATTCAGTCTTTCCATTGGAAAGTTAAAAAAATAAAAATGAAATGCTTCTGTGCGCTCCAAGACAGTATTGCACCTGAAGAAAGCAACCGAGACAGAAAACACCCTTAATCTGCATCTGGAAAATTATGATTTCTTCAAATGAAAACATTTAGCTTCTGTAAATAAGTGCAAACATTTAGTGGATATATGTCTTGACCTTGTGGTCAATCTTTTGAGTATTTCAGCTTGTGAGAATGAATGAACCTTGAATCAATCTATACATTCTTGTTTATAGTGTCAGTAGTTTGTTGATCAAAAATTGTTAGTTCTAATAGGGTTATAGTATTATGAGACTATATGAACCAATTGTCAAATTCTTTGCAGGTTTACCTTTTTAACTTCTAGCTGTAAAGCAATAACACTATATTATATACACCCCCTAAAGTGTCTCTTTCCCTTCTCTTTCCCCAAGTGAACTGAGCATGGGCTGAACATAGCAGATGCCAGTTCAGAGCTAATCTGTCTCTTAGGAGCCTGCATCATATTTTGATTAAGGCACAAAGAACCTGAAAAATTATGTTAGAAGGAGAATACCTTATTCTCTAATAACAGCTGATGTTACTTGCTTCTGTAAAGAAGCACTAATGGGTTTGCTAATGTCATAGAATCATAGAAGTAGGGTCGGAAGGGACCTTGTAGATCTTCAAGTCCGACCCCCGGCCTGGGCGGGAGAAAAGACTGGACTCAAATGAGTCCAGCCAGGTAGTCATCAAGCCTCTTCTTAAAGATCCCCATGGTAGGAGCCAGCACCACTTCCCTAGGAAGTTGGTTCCAGCTCCTAGCCGCCCTGACTGTGAAGTAGTTCTTGCGGATGTGTAATCTAAATCTACTCTCTAATAAGTTGTGTCCATTGTTCCTTGTCATGCCGGGGGGCGCTAGGGGAAACAGTGTCTCCCCTAAACCCTTCTGGTCCCCCCTAGTGAGTTTATAGACAGTCACCAGGTCTATAGACACCAGGTTTATAGACAGTCACCTCAGCCTTCTCTTGTGAAGGCTGAACAGGTTTAGGTCCCACAGTATTTCTATGTAGGGTCTGCCCTGTAGTCCCCGGATCATGCGGGTGACCCTCCTCTGGACCTTTTCAATGTTGTCCACAGTCCTCCTGAAATGGGATGCACAGAACTGGATGCAGTACTCCAGCTGTGGCCTGACCAGCGTCGCATAGAGGGGCGAGGATCACCTCCCTGGCTCTACTTGAGATACACCTGTGGATGCACGACAAGGTCCGGTTGGCCCTGCCAACCGTGACCTCACATTGTCGGCCCATGTTCATCTTGGAGTCAGTAATGACTCCAAGATCCCTTTCTGCCTCCGTGCTCTCAAGAAGGGAGTTTCCCATTCTATAAGTGTGCTGCTGGTTTCTACTGCCTAAGTGCAGCACCCTGCACTTGTCAGTATTGAAACGCATCCTGTTTATGTCATCCCACTCCTGTAACCTATCCAGGTCTTGTTGCAGTCTTTCCCTCCCTACTAGCGTGCTCACCTCACCCCAAATTTTGGTATCATCAGCAAATTTAAACAGGTTGTAATTCACCCCATCATCCAAATCGCCGATGAAGAAATTGAACAGCGCAGGCCCCAGGACCGAGCCCTGGGAGACTCCACTGCCCACTTCTCCCCAGGTCGAATATGACCCGTCCACCACTACCCTCTGAGTACGACCCTTGAGCCAATCTGCAATCCATCTGACTGTGTAGGCGTCAATGCCACAGTTGCCTAGTTTTTTAATGAGGATGGGGTGGGAGATGGTGTCAAAGGCCTTGCTGAAGTCTAGAAAGACTATGTCCATGGCAATACCTGCATCCATTGCCTTTGTGACCTGATCATAAAAGGCAATCAGGTTGGTCTGACATGACCTGCCCCTAATGAAACCGTGCTGGTTGCCCTTGACCATCATCCCTGAAGCCGGCCCATCACAGATGTGCTCCTTGAGGATTTTCTCGAAGAGTTTCCCAAGGATAGAGGTAAGACTGATGGGCCTATAGTTACCCGGGTCCTCTCTCTTCCCTTTTTTGAAGATGGGGACCACATTAGCTATCATCTTGTAAATCAACTAAGGCTATTAATCATTCTGCTCAGTTGTTTAAACAAAGCAACATAGTAGAATATTTCCCCCTCATGACTAAAACATAGGGAACCCTTCCCCCCATATAAAATTTTATTTTCTGCAGATTTTTAAAGAACTTTTAGATTTAGACTTTAAAAATAAGTATTACCATTTAAGTTCGACACACACCCACACAAAAAAATAACTGTGTGAGGGTATGTATATTCTTAAACCAAGTATGTCTTCTTTCTCAGGTAACATGCATGTGTCACTGGCTGAGGCCTTGGAGGTTCGGGGAGGACCATTACAGGAAGAGGAAATATGGGCTATATTGAATCAAAGTGCGGAAAGTCTTCAAGAGTTGTTCAGAAAAGGTAATCTGTTGCTTCAGAGTTGTAATACGAGTAGTTTTGAAGTCCCTTTGAGAAAAAAATTAAATATCTTTGGTAAAGATGGGGTGGCTGCGGCCTCCTCTGAGTGCCACCAGAGCCCTCTCCGAGCCCAGATTCCGATGAGAAGAGCCCTGTGCAGTGCTGGCTCTGGCTCTACCCCACAGCTGCAGTCTGCCCTGTGTCACACAGATCTGAGGACACTCTCCCCACGCTCCTTGGGTGCAAGCAGCAGTGGCAGCTACCCCCACCCCATGAGCTGTACCTCCGTCTCGCTCCCCCGCCCTGGCTGGGCAGCAGCTGCCCCTGCCCATGCCCCCTCCCTCACTGCTGGGGGCACTGATCTGCACCTCCATGCCCCTTCCCTCCCCCCTCCCCTTCGACCACAATGAACTTACCAACTGATGGCAGTTGTATCGGATCAGTATCGGCCAATATCCCTTCTTATTGCTATCGGTATCAGCCCCCAAAATCTCTATCAGTGCACCCCTAGTTCCCATCCATCCTGTAATCGATGTCCATGCCATGTGGCAAATGGTCATGGATGAGCATCTCAATAACGAGGGATCCTGGTTTTCTCTATTTAAAAATCACAAATTCTGGGGTTTTTTTAAACCCAAATTCTCTGATTTTTAAAAACCCAAAATACATGAAAATGAAATGTCACATTATATATAGATATGTATATGGGAACCCAATGTTTTATTGATATATTTACAATTTTAAAGTAATTTGGAAGCCTACCAGTGCCTCAATCATTATAATAAAATAAATTCTAAGTACCTATAAATTTTGGTATTTGATTTTGGGTTTTTTATCATGGAAAATCAGAGCTCCCTCTGTCCCCTTCACTCACCAGGATGCAGATCCAGGCCCCTTACTCCCCAACCACTGTCCCCCTAGCCCTGCTGGTGCCCTCCACTCCCCACACACAGCCCTCCAGCAGCTCCCCCTTGCCGGCCTGCCAGAGAGGGCTCCCAGTTACTAGTTATGGGGCCAGGGACCTGGATTCACAGTCCCCTACCCCCCACAGCAGTGGCCAAGTCCTGGCTGCTGTGGCGGAACAAAGCATGGGGCCTGGCTCTCCCGTCCCCACAGGTTGCATGGCCAGAGCGAAGTCCATGGCAAGACAGAGTTGGACTGGGCAGGAAAAGTCTTTGCTACTGCAAGCCCCATGCCACCATAATGGCCCAGCAGCAGCGAGGGGCACAACTCTACAGTGCTACCCCCACTGCTGCTGGGCCGTCAAGAGGCACTTTGCTAGGGTGGTGTGGGGTTTGCATCAGCAAAGAGCTTCCCTGCTTAGCCCCACTCTGCCCTGCCGTGCCAGGTCCTGCCCAGTGGGCTGTGGAGGTCCTATTCTGTGCCTGCCCCATGCACAGATCTGAGGGGCACATGCCCCCATTGCCCCCTGGGAATGCATGCAGCGGCAGAGAGCCATCCCCTTCCGCACTCTCTGGACAAGCCATCCGTTGCTCCATCCTGCTCCCTGCTGGGGTCTTGCAGCTGCACATTCTAGCCCCAAGCCCTAAGCCCCACACACTGCCCAGGTGGGCAGCAGCCTTAACCTTGGCCAACTCACTCCCTCCTTCCCTATGAGAACCTCAGTCCCCCTTCCCCACCTTCAGACTTACCTGTGGGGAGCTGTAGGAGCTGCTCTCCAGGCTGCCTGGCGACCATGTGCCTGTGTATGTGCACATGGCACCCCTTGTCTGAGTGCCTTCTTCCCACTCCCCCCAGCCCTTTGCAGGCTGGAACTTCTGCAGAAGTGGAAAATCTGCATGTTTCCCTGTTAAATGAAAAATCCATGTTTTTCTTGGTCAAAAGGGAAAATCTGTGGGGGGGGTTTTGTTTTTCCATGGGAAAAGGAAAACCTGGATCCCTGTTGATGACCACAAAAATGATGGAAAACAAGGGTGTAAAAGCTTAAGGAAATGACCATACTGTAGGCTGCAATCTAGAATATTTGGTGTAGTGTTTATTATGAGTTCTTCAAGCATCAGGCCAAAGCAGTACTCCTTGGTCTCTGCCCTTTTCACATCTACTCAGGAAGGTTCCATCATGGGGTTTTTTTGTTTGTTTGTTTTTTAGTAAATAGTGGACAATGAAGGTCAGGCTCTTTTTGGTATCCTTCAACTGGTCTCAGAAAGTATGTATGGACCCACAATATGCTTGGATTCAGACAAATGTAATTTAGATGTGCTTTTTTTTCCATACGTGTGCTTTCACCTAGCTCTACGTTCAATTTTACGATGAGAAAACTAGAAAATACTTCTTTGAAACTGACTACTTTTGTTGCTTAATAAGGATGGAAACTGGAGGATGCAATTAAAAAAACTTGTAAGTGTTTGTTTTTCAGGCCTGTAGATTCCCTATTATTTAGACTCAATACTTCCTTTTGTTTAAAACATAGAAGTGAAAAATAGGAACAAGGCAGAACACATCAGACTCAAGGGCTGTTTAGTCCTGTATCCTGTCTCTTATAATGGCCAGTACTGGCTACTTCACAGAGAGGTGCAGGAACCCTGCAGTGGACTGCTGTGAGATGATTTTTCTTCATTGCATTTGGTCACATCCCAGTTTGCCTTTTCTGTGCCACTCATTATTTTATAGTTGTTATACCATCTCCTTCTAGGGGCAAATGCATTGTTTTTGAAAGGTGACTTGGATATCAGGCTGAGCCCAATCCTGCAAAGGTTTACAAGCACTTACTCTCCTGAGTTGTTTTGGTGGCTTCAGTGGGACTATTCATATAAGTAAGGACTTATAGGATGAGGCCTTATTGTAACATTTTTTAAAGTTTATGAGCCAAAAATTTCAAAGTTGAAAATATGGGATCAGTCATACTGAAAAATAGCTTTGTTTTCCAGGGTTAGGAAGTAAGTTATGGGAAAAAACAGTTTGTTAATTGGACAGCTATTTAAAGAAGTAGAATAATCATTCATTTAGGCTTTTATTTTTGAACTGATAAAAGACTTTTTAGCCAATTTCTTTGAAGTATGAAGTAATATGTACCCAGCAAAATCCAGCAGTGATTCTAGGATTCCCTTGGAACAATGTGATTTTTTTTTTTTTTTTTTTTAATTGAGAATCTCCATTAATTTCCACCATACAGTTATTTTCAAGAATCAAAAATTGTCTATGTATTGTGTATGATTTCAATGGAGGTAAGCTACTATATACTCAAATCTCTGTTACACCTTCGAAAATTGGCATTTCTTTTTTTCTCTCTTTAAAAAAAACAAAACAGTAATAACAAAAACCTTTACCATCACACCTCAGGCTTGAAAAATAGAGAACAATGAGAGCTGATTAATCTGTGCTTAATTTAGTTGTATGTTAAATTAGTCTGTACTTGAAAGATTTAAGTATTAACATCCTGCAGAATGTTGTTCCAGCCCATGACTTACAAAGGTTGCTGGACCCTGCACTGTGGTATTGAACATACTGAACTATTTTCCATTCTAAATTTTGAGGAAAAATAATATTGCAGAAAATATTGTTATTGACTTATCTACAGTAACTAGTGTGTGGGTGTAATCTTGGTGTGTTTGGTGGACTGGGTTATAGAAAGTAGTTATTGTTCAGAGATACTCTGATGCATATGTTTATTTCCAAAAACAGGGAATTACTAAAATGACAACGGCTATCAAGACACGACACATTTAATACTCATGTTATTGATCTTTATACTGTTGTGAAAAAAGAGCAGGCATATAGTGTAAAGCCTTACGCCACTGTAACAGACTTGAATCTGATATAGAATTATCCTGAGGAAAATCAGGGTTAAAACAACACTATGTAAGTTATAGCAGTGTAGCTATCGTGTCTTAAAGCAACAGCCTGTTTCTCATGAAAAAAAATGCCTGTTCAAAGACAGCAAATGGTTTGTGGCAGCCATTTTTCCATGCAGTCAGGCCATTGTCAGGTCCCCAACTGCTTAGTGGTAAGGTGCTGTAATAGTATCTACTGTGGGTACCTGCTGTGGAATAACTGCTCATCTGTTCACTCGGGATTCTGGTGCAACTTACAGTGATGTACAAAGCTTACGTACAAATTACACCAATATAAACATATTGCATGTCCAGGCTCTTAAGAGTTGCCTTGCTAGTAGGTTAAAAATATGGTTGATATAAGTGAAGGAGAACGAAAAGTAATCTCAAAAAATACAATCAAAACTTAGTTACTTGTGCAGTGAAGACCCAGCCTCACTAAATACAACACCTCAGAGCATGTACCTCCCCAAATGCTGCTTCAAAAAGATTAGCTTTGTAGCGTGCCTAGAAGCAGATTTGAGCTAGGTTGGACAAAAGTAAGACAGGAGGGAGCATGTTCTGAAGGAAAGGAAACTTGTCCGCATTGCCCCCTTCCAACGTAAGTGCCTTCAGAGACACCAGCTTGATGGCCTCTTGAGTAACTGAATTGTTTAGAATTTTACCAGCCAGAATCAACACCTCAGATCCCGCTTTCGGGGACCCATAGTGTAGATTTAGGAACAACAGATGTAATGCACTTAAGAGAAAAGACTCCTTAACAAGCAAGTTGCAGTATAAGCGTTGGTTTCTGAACATATTAAATGAGCAGACCTTAGCGGGCCACACTATCATTCTCTAGAGCGGCTCCTGTACACATTCAGGGAGGGTGCTTTGACATGCTGTAATTACAGTGCGTTGGAGCAGCATGGTAATTATTGTGCTCCAGCAGGCTCCAGCATCACGTGCATCAGTGTCCCTGCACTGAAAAATTGCAGCAGGGGCTCTTTAACTAAAGCTCATTCAACGAGCTTTAGTTAAAGCATCCCTGCCACCATTTTTCAGCACAAGGATGCTGATACACATGACACTTGGAGTGCTTTAATTAAAGCGGCTTTCTGAGCCACTCTAATTAAAGCACCCCCACACCCACACATTCCTGGAGCACATCTATAAACGCCCAAGAGGGTGGTGTCCATATCGAGCAACCAAACTCCCCCGTGCTCTTTTAAGTCGAAGGTAATGAGGGAAACAGCTATTTTGCTTCTGTTTGATCATCAAATGACATGCAAGAATTGGCAGGATCCCCTGGAAGCCAGTCTAAAGGGGAGAGGAGTTCAGGAGACCTGTCTGCTTTAAAGAAACCTTGCTAAGAGTGCAGGAACAAACTAACCTGTGACAGTTGTGCCTCCTTGGGTCTGTCTGCTAGTGCCCCGCAACACTGATTAAGGGCCAACCGCCTGCCTTCTCACCTGCCACGCCTTGTTGTTACTTGTTTGATTGGAAGATATTAATCGAGTGGGAAGCTGCCCATTTTTTTGTCTCGGTGCCAGGGGCACTATCTGTGGCTCCTTTCCTCCCCTTACACCGCAGCCTAAGCCTCACAGATGGTACTGACGTGTTTTAACCTGGGCCCTGTTATGCCTTGGCCCTCTCCTTTACTTCTGGGGCTCCTCACTGCCCCCCTCTTGCTCTTGGGCTCCTCACTGCCCCCTTCTCACTCTGGGGCTGGGGTCACTGCTCCCCCAAAACTCTGTGCCCTCTCTGGCGCCAGGGTCCCCATGCTACTGTGGAGCTCCTATGAGGCCTCCTCCAACCCCTAATAGCCTCACCCGGTCCTCCGGTCAGAATGATAAACCCAAGAACACAAAGTCCCTGGGCTACAACATAAAAGCTAGACCGTCCAGTCAAACAAGATTCAATCCCTACCAGAGAGAGAGCGCCCCAACCCCGGCAGCAACCAAGGGATGTTCCCACCGTCAGAGTTCTCCCCTTCATCTGCACTAGCCAAGTTCCTCCTCCCTCGGCCGCTGGAGGGTAACTGCCCTCCTGGCCTCCTGCCTGGGCTTAAGAAAGGCTAAGCCCTGCCCCTTCCTGTCACTAGGTTTCACTGGTTGCCCTAGCAACCAGCACCTGTGCAGTCATGGTGACTGGCAGCTGAGCCTCCCCCTTCCCACCACTAGGGGTCTCTCCCAAGCTATTTCTGCTTTCAGTTGCAGGGCACCTGAGTGCTCTGCAACACATCCTGATGGGCAGGAACACCAGCAAGTATGGCAGAAGACCAGCTTGGCTTAATAGGGAATTCTTCAGTAAACTAAATCACAAAAAGGAAGCTTGTAAGAAATGGAAACTTGGACAAACAATTAAGGAGGAGTATAGGAGTATTGCTTGGACATGTAGGGATGAAGTCAGGAAGACCAAAGCACAATTGGAGTTGCAGCTAGCAATGAATCTGAAGGGTAACAAGAAAGGTTTCTACAAGTTTGTCAGCAACTTGAGGAAGATCAGGGAAAGTCTGGGCCCATTCTGAATGGGGGAGGCAACATAGTGGCAGGGGATGGAGAAAAGGCTGAAGTGCTCAATGCCTTTTTCACCTCAGTCTTCACAAGCAAGGTCAGCTCCCAGACTACTGCACTTAGCCGCATAGCTTGGGGAAGAAGTGAGCAGCCAACAGTGGCGAAAGAACAGGTTAGGGTGTGTTTAGAAAAGATGGACATATACGAGTCCATGAGGCCAGATGAGATACACTCAAGGTCGCTGAGTGAGTTGGCTGATGTGATAGCAGAGCTACTGGCTATCATCTTTAAAAACTCACGGCAATTGGGAGAGGTCCTGGATGATTGGAAAAAGGCAAATATAGTGCCCATGTTTAAAAAAGGGAAAAAAGGAGGATCCAGGGAACTACAGACCAGTCAGCTTCACCTCAGTCCTTGGAAAAATCATGGAGCAGATCCCCAAGGAATCCATTTCTAAGTGCTTGGAGGAGAAGAAGGTGATTAGTAACAGCATGGATACATCAAGGGCAAGTCATGCCTGACCAAACTGATTGCCTTCTATGATGAGATGACTGACTCTGTGGATGTGGGGAGACCAGTGGATGCAGTATACCTTGACTTTAGCAAGGCTTTTGATGCGGTATCCCACAACATTCTCACAGGCAAGCTAAGGAAGTATGGGCTGGATGAATGGACTGTAAGGTGGACAGAAAACTGGCTGGAGCATTGGGCTCAATGGCTTGATGTTTAGTTGGCAGCTGGTATCAAGTGGAGTGCCCCAGGGGTCAGTCCTAGGGCTGGTTTTGTTCACTATCTTCACTAATGGCATAGAGTGCACCTTCAGCAAGTTTGCAGATGACACCAAGCTGGGGGGAGTAGTAGATGTGCTGGAGGGTAGGGCTAGGATTCAGAGTGACCTAGGCAAATTGGAGGATTGAGCCAAAAGGAATTTCATGAGGTTCAACAAGAACAACTGCAAAGTCCTGCATTTATGATGGAACAATCCTATGTACCACTACAGGCTGGGGGCTGACTGGCTGGGCAGCAGCTCTGCAGAAAAAGACCTGGGGATTACAGTGGACAATAAATGGAATATGAGCCAGTGGCCCTTGTTGCCAAAAAGGCGAATGGCATACTGGGCTGCATTGGTAGGAGAGTTGCCAACAGGTCAAGGGAAGTGATTATTCCCCTCTATTCAGCACTGGTAAGGCCACATCTGGAGGACTGTGTATAGTTTTGGGCCCCTCTCTCCAAAAAGGATGTGTACCAATTGGAGAGAGTCCAGTGGAGGCCAATGAAAATGACGAGGGGGCTGGATTTATGAGGACAGGCTGAGGGAGCTTATTTAGTCTAGACAAGAGAAGACTGAGGGGAGAATTTAATAGCAGCCTTCTAGTACCTGAAGTGGGGTTTGAAAGAGGATGGAGCTAGACCAGGGGCATGCAGTTATTTTGGGCAGAGGGCCGCTTACTGAGTTTTGGCAGGCCATCGAGGGCCACATGACGGGTAGCCGGGGCAGATAAATATTAATTTTCTAAATTTTTTAGGCGCCCTGCAAGCCGGATAGAATGGCCTGGCAGGCCACATTTTTCCCAGCCCTGTGCTAGACTGTTCTCAGTGGTGGCAGATGACAGAACAAGCAGCAACAATCTCAAGTTGCAGCAAGGCAAGTTTAAGTTAGATATTGGGAAGAACTGTCTCCCTAGGAGGGTAGTAAAACACTGGAACAGGTTACTGCAGAGGTTGTGAACTCTATCCTTGGAGGTTTTTAAAACTTGGCTACACAAAGCCTTGACTGGGATGGTCTAGTTGGGAATGGTCCTGCTTTGAGCAGGTGGCTGGATTAGATGACCTCCTGAGGTCCCTTCCAACCCTCATTTTCTATGCTTCTATGATTCTGTGAATATAACCAAACTCCAAGGATGTGGCCATTAGGAAGGCTGAGGTAGTGAAAGATGTAAAAAGTATATTATCTTTTTATAAACCTACAAAACATCATTTCTGTTATCTGGACTGAGCTTGACTCACGCTCCAGTCTCATCCATGCTTGATTGTACTGTTTGTGTCAGCAGAGATGGGGAAATCTTCACCTGACTGTCCTCTGAATACTGAATGTACATCAAGCTGTGCTTCCTCTTACCTTTCTAAAATGCTCATTCCTAATGCACAAATAAAACAAAATGTAACCCTGAAGAGCTCCAGATGAGCATTCCCTTGGAGCAAAAGAGCAGTGATCCAATGGGCTCTCTCCAAGAGATGAAAGGGAAGCCCTCACCATCTGCTTCAGCTTCCTCCAAGGTTTTTAGGTAGTGTCATGTAATCAGAGTATCACACGCACCAGAAACTCTGTAATTTAGGGAGCATACATAATGACCCAATTCTTATCACATTTGTTTCACATCCTTCAAAGATAAGGATTGGAAAATTTCGAATTTCCTGATTACAGAAGTTGGGGATAAGCCTCCAACTGAGACTTTTAAAGTTTTAAGTAGAGGAGGTTCTAAGATAATTTTGTGCATAAAAAAAAACTTTAAGATCTGCTTTAGAAGGATCTGTTTCATCTACAGCATGGGGTTATTTCACATGTTGCCCTTTTTCTGCTTTGCCTGAAATAGCTTGCATCTGCATCTTCTTTTTTAGTATAGGATATAGTTCTAAGGTGAACTGCCTCCCCTGCCCAAAGCCCATGTATTGAGCTTAGGGGAACTGTACAAAAGGATTGACAGATGGAATCCACCCTTTCCTACAGCAGTGTTCTGTTGCTGCAAGACTAGAACAGTAGAACAGCCCCTTGGTACAGTCATATGATGCTTTGGATACTAAGTACAGATATTGAGCTTTCCTCTGACTTGGCCAACTGGCTGTTTGGGGCTTGTCTATTGGGATCAACTAGGGAGCCTCCTTGATGGCATTCATAAGATGGGGAGGCTCCAAAAAGTCTCTGCACTGCCTTCCATACATTCTTTCCCCAGGGAGGGGTTAATTGGTACATCAGACCTTATGAAGATGCCCACCTTACCTGGACAAATTTCATACCTAGTGCATTGCAGAATTGAACACTGAGGGCGTTTATACATGGGGGGGAGAGTTTTAATTAGAGCAGCTCTCAGAGCCACTCTAATTAAAGCACCAGTAGCATCATGAATTCAGTGTCCCACGCTTCAAAGTGGCAGTGGGCATGCTTTAACTAAACTAAATGTTTCCCCTGCTGCCATTTTGAAATGGGGGACATTCAATACACGTGACACAGGGGCTGCTGGAGCACACTAATTAGCATGCTTCAGCAGACTCACAGTAGACTTGATGAATCAAGGTCCGTCACACGTATAGGTGCCCTGGATTTTCAAAAGCAACCAGTTTCTTCTTAAGTAAATGATTTTATGTCAGTGAAAGCAGAGCTGGATCAGCACTACAGGCTTTTGAGTATCCCATGTTGCCCTGATTTTTAACTGTGTTCTGCCTTTCTGAACCAGGATTGGCTTACTCCACTAGAGCTCTGCAGCTTGGAACAAACTCTCCTCTCTTGTTAACAAATGTGAGTTTAATTTTGATTTCTAGATACAACTCTGTTTAACATTTTCTACCCTGGGTTTAAAAATCATGTGAAACAGCAGGACCTAAAGCTTCAATAATTTTCAGATTAAAAAAATACAATCACTTACCTCATAATAATAAAAAAAAATACGTCTCCCTTCCCCTAGGAAATAATTACTTCATTGAGTTAAAAATCTGAATAATAATTTCTTTAAATTATGTTAAAAAAATTTGCATACATTTCTTTCTCCTTTAAGTTCAGATGATCATTCAAATGCTTTTTTTCTGAACCAAAAAGGCAACTTTTTTTTCATGAGCACTTAAATTTCAGCATTTATCATCACTTCAGAACTCATTTTTCCCAATTCTGTGGGAAAAAGTAAACAACTACTGTGGATTTCATAACTTGTCTGCTTTCAAAAAGCCTTATACCCTTTGAAATCACAAATCCCATATTGATATTAAGCATAATTCAGTGACTAAAACATTTGAATGTGTGTGCCCTCTTAGTTAAAATTCTGTTAGATGATAGAGTTATTAAAGGAACCTTACAAATTAATTCTGTGACAAGTAATGAAAATATGGTTTTGAATGGCTAGTCATTCAAAGACCTGTTTATAAGATCAGCCCTGGCCAGTTATTTGTCAGCCTGTTACAAGCTGGTTAAAGGAGAAGAAAGTCAGGCAATCCTGTCATGCTACTTGTAGATTTCACGTCAGTTGTCCGTGTGATAGTTAGCTGGATTAATTTGTAGACTTGAAAAGGCCGATCCCAGACCTGTCTTACAGTTCCTTCTACTTAATTACCTGCAATAACAATTTTGTTGTTTAGAGGGTGTATCAGCTGTTTCAGGCATGCTAGATCTTGCAAGCTGTGCTTTGCGAGGTCAGAAGTAACAAGACTTTCAAGTGAAGAATCTTGTGTGTGTGTGTGTGTGTGTGTGTGTGTACAAGCATAAAGAGCATACTGTGTATTCTATTGCAAAGAAAAATAAACCAGGTGTTAGCTGTCTGACTAGTTTGCTTGTGAGGAAGTGCTGAATTTAAAGATGAAGATAGAATATGACACCTTGGCCATTTGGACACCTTGGTACCAGATGCAGTTGAATCTGATGCCAAAATGAAGAGCTGGGAGGGAAGAAGAGCCAACAGGAATAACTAAATACAATACAAAGGAAGGATTGGGAGATAATAGGCCAGCTTACAAATTGGATGTATGAATGAAAGTGCATTTGAGAGGGTAGGGGAAAGGGGTAAATATTACAAAATGGTAGTTGGTAAGGACAAATTTAAGAAGACCTTCCAATAATTAGATTCTATACATAGAAAATTATAAAAAGTTCATAATTATAAAAACTTTTTATAATTTTCAATGTATAGAAATTTAATTTGGCGTGGGGGAGGTCTTCTTAAATTTGAAGTTGTCTTGGGTTCAGGTAAATATGGTTGTCACACAAGGCTCAAACGCCCCTTTTAAAGGGGAGGGCAAAGCTTTTCCTTGGGACTTCCCAAGATGCAGCCTTATTTGGTCACCCTCTCCTGAGATGACCCCCCTGCACAAGGGCCAAGCCTCTGGCTTTGAGACTCTGGTTCATCTCAGTCCCTGTCTTCCCCAAAGATCTGTAGCACCCCTACCTCTGGGAGCTTCTTTTCAGTCAGTTCTTGAGAAGTAGAGAGTGTTTTTTTCCTTTAAGGAAAAGGGGTATCAGAATGCTGATTGCCCACACTGAGCCCCCCAGAATGCTCCCCCCAGGAACTGCAGGCTAGAATCAAGCTCACCTAATCTTCTTCATCCAGGGGCAACACATAGGGGGTGTACGCAGGTGCATGGTCACCCCCTGAGCATGGTGGTGCACCCCCTGCAAAAAGGCACCGCTGACACTGTCAGCAGCGCCTGCAGGCGGTCATCACTGACCAACCTGCTGCCAACGCTGCCAGCAGTGTCTGTGGAAGGTCCACAATCGCCCCTGGCCACTGCCGACATTGCTGGCAGCACCTGTGGGTGGTTGGTGCTTGCCACCCTGCCCCCCCCCCCACCCCCCCCCGCCTACTATGTTGGCAGCATCTGTGGAAGCTCCACACTTAACACTGCTGGGCTCCTGCCACTGCCGCTGTGCTCCCACTGCCAGCACAGCTGTGTCCCCCCAGCCCCTGGGGGCACGTGCCATTCATACCTTCATCCAACAGTATTACCTTTCAACAGACACTGGATGTTAGGCATTACATGTTGAGTCCATCACACATGTGTACAGCACAGGTAGGCCATGTAGCCATTATAATCTACTGCTGGAAATCCTGAGTGGGATTTCCCTCTGCATGTTCTGTAGGCAGCCACAGACAAATGTATGTGCCTGCTCAGCCTCACTGTAGGATTAGAGACTGACCGCCTGAATGCTAAGGAGGTGAAATCAGCAATATGTAGGGTTTGAGCCATGCTCATCCCTTTAGGGTCTGAGCTTTCAACAGTCTCCTCCTCTACTGCTTGAGAGATGCTTTGAACATGCAGCACTGCCAGCTCTCTGCCCTGCTAGGAGTGATGCACAGAACAGCACTCGTGGTGGACAGGCCCTCCTCTGCTTGGATTCTAAGCATTGCTTGTGATGTTTCAGCTGAAATAATGTTGGCAAAGGTGGGGGTGGAGAAAAATAAGTTGTGACCAGGCTTTAGAGTACACTGTCTAGCTTTGATACAGAAGTGCCAGCTGAAACTACAGGACTCTCCAAAGTAAGCCTTGTGAGAGGCCAGTCTTTGGGGAAATGTATTTTCAACTATGTAGTTTGAAGCCCTGGAGGAAGAGAGATCCTGAAAGGCTACAGGTGGAGAAGGACACCAAAGCAATGCCTCATTGTTCTTTAGTTCACAAGTTGTAAAAGTAAATTGTAATACTAAACACTAAAATTGACCCTGTTTAAACTTTAATAGAAGACATGGAAATTAAGGGATAGATGGTCAGTGAGCAATCTAACCAGCGGTAAGGGGCATGGTGTCATTTTACTTTTCCTGGAGCGCCCCAGGAGAGAGTAACTCCAAGTTTTGCTCTCTCTCCCAGTCTTTCCTCTGCTCTGAGAAGGCAGTAAACTGCAGTGTATGTTAGCCCTAGTGCTGTTGTAACTATACTTCTGAATTACTGTGGGATATAAAGACAAGCACTTTCCTGTTCCACCCACCATGCCTTCCTGCCCATGGGTGCAGGGTCTTCACAGGAAATAGTTGTATGGTGACCCAGCACAGAAAAGTATGTGGGTGCCTTACTCCCTGTCCATTTCATTGCACTGGCATGCAGGATAGGCTACAATCTGGTTTGATCTAAGGAGTTAGGGGAGGTCTGTCTGACCTCCTACAGCATAATTTTGGCATAAACACTAATATTTCTGAAAGAAATTTTACATATGTCGTTGATCCTCAGGTAAAAGATGAGTAATATTTATAAGCTAGTATATGGAAATAAATGTTTGTTGGTTCCAGAAATATAGGTCAGTTTTATATACTTTCATTGCATGGTCTGGGAGGGAGGGTCTGCAATAAGGGAGAAAAAATGAAGTTAGGTCTAATACAATTCAAAGAAGGTTATAATAAGATGCTTTTTGGATGCAGTTAAATTTTGTGTGTGTGGTTTTTATTTTAACTTTTTAAGTGGGAATTCACAAATACCAGTCCTCTCCATCTTAAAAGTGGCAATATTTCAGATACCACCCAAAGTCATGGTGTGTTTTTCTCTATTTTTATTTTGGCTACTCATATTTATTGCATTGCATAAAGCTTTGTTTAAAAAATAGTGCCTTTCACTTTCATTGTGTATTATTTATCTGAATCATCTCCCTAACTTAAAAAAACAGTTCATCCTCGCCCTCTCTCTCTCTCCTTCTTTCTGTTTTTGACTGGACCACACTATTTATCTGTCTTTTGGCAGCGTTTAATAAACTCTGCTCTCACAATTGTTTTGTTACTAAGCTGCATAGTTCTGGAATTAGCTCAGAAGGCTAGGAGCTATAGCTCACTAGAGAGTACCAGACATATCACTGATCAGAAACCATATCCAAAATTCCAGTGGTTTTGGAAGGAAGATTTGGGTACATCTTTATGGGAGAAAAAGTCTGTGATTTGGGTAGGAGGAAGAGAGTGCTGGGAGAAGTTTCACTTGTTTAAAAGCTTTTCTGAAGGAATTAAACAAATGGATCGTGAGAACAAGGATGCAAAGTCTCATTGATTATAATTAGTGAGAGGTTCCTTTAACCCTCTGCTTAAGCCTTCAAGCAGTTCCTATGAAGGAGTTGCTAAGAAAAGAATATTACCTTCTTTATACCTTGCTCAATGGCTGTTCTGTTTTAAATAGCTTTTACTGAATGGGAGCTTGTTTGGGATAAACAACCCAGTTTAATAAGAGGGAGGGGATAGAAAAGGTCAGAGGATGTAAATATATACAGCTTTTGGCTAGGTACAGTCAAAAAGCCTGAGGCTGAATTGATTCAGTCTTTGCAGGTTAGTCTAAGCTACACAGATTAAACTGAAACAGAAGTGAACAGACATTTACCTTTGATTCAGAAAATGCAGCCACATGCCTGCAGTGGTGCAGACCAGAAGCTGGGCGGGGAGGGAGGTGCTAGAGCACAACTCTCTGGCTGTGTTCACTTCCTCTTCCTGCTGCCCCTAAGGTCTCTGGGACTTGCAGTCCAGAATGACAGTTGCAGGACTCTGCAGGGTTGCTCATTACTTCCTCTTCCTGGTTCCAGGTGCCTCTGGGATATGTAGTCCACAGGTACAGCCAACAGTAAGTTTGAGCAGAGGAAGAGTTTAGCTCCCCTCCCTGGCCCCAGATCCTAGTCAGGGTTTGTCTTTGGGGGGGCATTCCCCTCCCCCCCAGACTGGACTACATCCCCAGCTGGGTTTGTGCCCCCTAGCCACTCCCTTGTCAGCCAGCTCTCACTTCTCCAGCTAGGGAGCATGTATTGATTAAGCGCTTAATACACACAGACACCACATTCTTACCCCGATTTCTGTTCTGCGCTGGTATATGTTACCAGTCTTATTGGTGCTTGGATCAACTTAGTGGCCAGCCAAGTTGATCACAAGTAGGAACCAGGCTCCTGCTGGTCCATCTTGTCAGAGTGCTCCAGGATGACATGCAGAACAAGACCCAAAAAACAATATGTCTTGCCTCATCTCTTATAGCCTTGTCAATTCACCCAGTCCTCTGGGCTTTTGGTATGTTATTACTGTGTTCTTCCTTGAAGGTCAATTGCCAATGTTGTCTTTCTGTTCTGGGGTGGATTCTTCCTGTTTTTGGTCTTTTATCTGTCTGCATTCTTCAGCCAGTCGCCAGCTGGTGTTTTCCTTTTCCACAAACACACTCTCACCCATACAGGATCCAAAAGAGTAATCAAGCTACAGAGCAATACAAAATGGAGTTTCTTAAGGCAATGCAAAACTCAAGAAAATACATAAAATTAAAAGCAATAGGCAAAAAGTCTATTTGTATAACCCCCATGTCCTTCCACAAGCAGAGACAGTGTGTGTTTGGGAAGGAGGGGGTGAGAGAGAGGGACCTAGTATAGTCCTGAATACTCTTGCAGAAGCCATCTCCTCATGTCTTTTTTGTGAGAGGTACTGTTAGAAAACACAGGTCCACGTGGTGAGCATATCCCTTATCTGGGCTTCTCATATGTGTGTCTGCAGGTTTCACTGAGCAGCATCGTAAAGGTTCCACTGGCCACAAGTGGCTTGCAGAGCAAGGAGCTGCATTTACCCATTGCATTTGCCTTGTGCCAGAATTCCTTTTTCATTTCACACACTGAGAATTGGGGTAAGGGGGTGTGTCTTCATGAATACAAACACAGTACTTAGCATTATTACGGTATTCTTTCCTGCAGCTCTTGATACACTTACTCAGAATACTGGAGTTTTGATTCCCAAGTAATACTCAGTAATAGCTGAATAATGTAGATATTAAGAGAATGAACTTAAATACTTTTTGCCACTTTAATGCAGCACATACACATGAACCACATGCAGCACAAAAATCCATAATGTCTTCATTCCACAGTAGACAGGAAAAAAAGAATAGCATTTTTTCCAAGGGAAAAACCCACCTCATAAAATAAATCATACATATATGCACACACAAGTTCTGACACTTACAGTCTATAAGGTGAATTAGAGGACTGCATAAGAACAAGAAAGTGTTCACAGGCTTCTAAAATTAACTAAAACTTACTCCATTATAAAAGCCTAGCATTAGAATAGCAACCAGAAATCTTGCCAATTCTCTTTTCTTTCAGTGATGACTCGTTGTACATATTTACATGGTTTTAGAAACTTCTCCAAGAGTGTTTTAGTGAGAATTGTCATGGAATTCATATTTTGCAATTAAACTAGCTATGCTGTTTGGAATACATGAACAGATTGTCTAACACCAATATCCAGTGGCAGGCCAGAATGACTCAGCTGGGGTCCCAGGTGCATTTTTGGTGGGACCCAGCCCCCATCCACTTTACCCCATCTTTTGCCACTGAATGCTGTCAAAGCTCCAGCTCCACAGGCTGCTCCCAGTAGCTCCATGGCCATAGGTTACCATCCCTTGGTTTAAGGAATCCGAAATATAAAAGGTTTATAAGTGGTAGATATATTTACATATTCACAGACAGAGTCTTTTCAGTTGTAAGTTTCAGCCAAACTTTTGTGGGGGTTTTCACTCTTTAGAACCTATTTTTATTTATTATGTTGTAGTATTGAAAAAAAGAGCTTTGGTTTTTGTTGGGTTTTTTTTATTTATTTAGAGGGAGGCTAGTTTACAAAGCAGACTGTTTTCTTGGCACAATCTGGGGGAAAATGATTTAAAATTATGTCTTTTAATTCAGAAATATGAGCATAGTTTCTCTGAAAGCTTGGCTTTTTTCAGCAATAATCTTCTACAGCATATTTAGTATATAGATTCAGTTACAAGAGATAATTACTTTAAAAGAGACTTTGACATTTAATATGTAAATAATATTTTTGTGAATTCATAAATTCACAAATTTAGATTTAAAGGATAGCTTTCACAATGTCAAGCTGGCAGTCTGCTTTTAAACAGTCACACAAAACAAAAGTACACAGCCTTCCATGATTTTTTTCTTAAAAGAAAAAAAATTAACTCTGATACTTAGCAGACTATTCATGCGGTCTTTGAATCCCATCCTGAAAATATCTGACTACTTGGGGCACTTCAGAAGGTCTGAGGGGTGAGGCTTATAAGCATCTTCAACATGGAAGATCATTTTAAGACAAAATATTCAAGTACTTATGGTTTCAAAAATGTTCACGTTCATATTATCCAGTATAAAATAAAGTAGTGGATGCTTTGTTGGATATGTAGAAAGCATCAGAACTTCTGCTTCAAGAAAGCAGCAGAATGACAGTAAAGACTCTTCCCAGTTTCATTCCTGGTATGAAGAAATATAGGGGTAGCATGGTCCATTGGATAAGACACTGGAATGAAACTCCAAATGTCTGGATTTCATTTCCTACCTGGCCACTGATCCGTTCCATAACATTAAGTGAGTTGCTTATTGTTAGACCCCAACTCCATCTTGCGCCCAGCGACTAGGGAGATGACGGTCCAATTGCCCATGGATCCTGTTACTCATTATACAGACCGAGCAGGGAGCAAACACCAGCACACATTGCTCACAACAGCTTTATTCAGAATGGAGAAAGCTTTGGATTAGCTCCCAAAAAACAACAAACCGAGGAGCCACCTTGAACAGCAGTTCTTTCCAACATTTATACACCTTGGTTCATACATATTAACATTCACCCCACCTATAACCCTACTTTGGTTCCACCCATTTCTCCTCCCATCTCAAGCTCCATCTCTGTTTACTGTTTGCTTCCTTAGCATGGTATTGCCTATGCATTTCATTCATTTACATGCCTCTCTACTAAAAGCACATATATAAGACTTTGACCCCCATCTTCTTTTGGTCACTTGTGGTTTCTCGCTGGTTGTTGCTGGTTTTCTTGCTGACTTCAGCACCATCTCCAAGGCCATATTTCTGCTTTTGTCTCCTGACACTAGTTGGTCAGCTATTCTATTTTTACTCAACACATCATGCACTTTGCACCCTACCCTCCTGTTAAGAATCGACTTACTTGAGCATTAGTCAAGTTAGTTGCTTTTAATATATATCCAGCCTTGTGACTAACAGCTTTTGCTGAGATACAGGAAAAACTTTTATTCAGCTGCACATACAGCACTCCCAGATTCCATATCATTATCCCAACACCCAAAATCCATATCGTTACCCTAACACTTACTTTGAATTGTGTAGACTGGGATTAATATCTAAAAGCCAGCTGCAATTATAAAGAAGTACTGTAGTATGTCAGCTGGATGAGTGTTTATTGGTGCACACAGTGCCATAATGCTGTGACTTCTACCCCAAAGGAAAGACCCCTGAGTTCTCAGGTGGAAAGTGTTAGTTGTAACAGGACCAGCTGCAGCAGGAATTAAGTAGCCTAATTTGTTTTCTTCCAGGAGTAATTAATACATAAATGGTCCTTTGTTCATTAAATTTGTCCCTACTGTGACTTCCCTGGACATTTCTGCTATTTGTGCTAACTTGCCCATAAACAACAAGGCCAAGTAAAATTGGTGTGATAAATGTATAGTAAAAGCAACAACAAAAAAAAGAAAATGAAAAAAGATGCTACAATGTGAAAGTTGATGTACAGCACTAGTTTGCAGTTGGAATGCCGTGAGACCTTTTCAAGATCAGGTCAGTGATAATTAAATCAGTAAGATTTATATGTGCCTTTGATATGGTTACAAGTAAATTATACCATTATATATCACAGAGTGAAACAATTAAGAATAACTGTCTGAGTAGCTCAATCGGAAAATTCAGTAAAAATTCAGTTTGTAATATTTTTATAACCTGCTTAAATGTAACCTTTCATACATTATTTAAATACAGATTCGAGATGTGTTGCATTCTTCTTTGTAAAAGGATGGCCATAATTTCATTTGACACAAATTGCAGTGATATTACTGTGTTTAAATATGTTTCTAAACTCTTGCACAAATTACTCAGACAATCCTCATGCATCCTGGCTTTAATATTCTACTAATGTAGAGCTGATGGATTAGTCATTTTAATGACAGGCGAAAGCAGTGAAGCCAGAAGATTTAAAATCCTTGAGCAGAATTTCATTACTCCATCATGAAAAAGGATCAAGAACAGTAACAGACATAATTATTTCAGGACTTACTGATTTTTCTCCATCTCTTGCTCATTCCCAGCCTCCTATAAAAAGTCATGCTTTCTTAGGACATTCAGTGCCCTCTTAAATAGAAGAAAGGCAAATTTTTAATATCTAAAGCCAATAAGAATCAAATGATTGCTAAATACTAGAACTAGAAATCTTGCTCTCTTACTGTGTACCATGTAGTTGAAGTCATTAATTCAGAGTAAATGAAGCTTTCAAAGGGAGACCTTCTGCAAATCTGGTCAAGTGTACATGACAAATGTTTTGTCATAAAATTAACAAGAGAAAAATATGAAATGAGCAGGAAGAGTATTTGGTATTTGAAACATCCTTGTATCATTCCTTGCCATTTCTATGCCACTAGTCTTTGCATGTATTTCTCTTTCTAGAATATTTCCTAGCAGGGGCAGATCCCAGGTCCAGGAGGTGTAATGGCTTGATCCCATTTTAGCTGTGCAGCACACCTGCAGTGATCTCTGAGCTCACTACCGTATCAGTTCAGCTCCTGCTGGAGTTACAGGTTCAGCTCTATTCTACTCACAAGGGCTAGGGACAAGAGCTTATTTGATCAGAAATTGGTTTAATCCTGTAACAGAACAGAAGTTCAGTGCATATAAACCAGTTTCAAAATGGCTGAAACTGGTTTAAGATAAACCTGGTTGAATGTTGTCTCAGTTAACTGATTTATGTCAAACCAGTTAATAGAACTTCTGTCCCAGACCCCTTCCTAGTTCAAGTTAAATCAGAGTCCCCCAGCATCCCAGGATGCTTTGCAGTGCTGGGCTGGGCTGGGCTGCGCTGCGCTGCCTGCCTGCTCCAGCAGAGTAAGGTTGGTCCCACCTCTCTGCTCTCTAGCTGGAGCAGTGGGAGCTGGCTGACAAGGGAGTAGGAGTGGGAAACCTGGCTGGGGACACAGTATGATCTGCCTGGCTGGGGTGGAGCAGCTCTTACCAGACTTTTCCCATGAGACCCTAACCAGGGTCTGCCTTGCAGGGGAGCAGCAGCCCCTACTAGCTTCCCTCATCCCCACCCTTGCAGCTTGAGTGGTGGGAGCAGGGCTATGGCCAGATGCCAGTCTGGGCTGACCACCTGAGGCAAAGGGGAGCGGGGAGAGGAGGGTTTAATCCCCCTTCTTATCCCTCTCCCACCAACACGGGACCCCAGCCGGGGTCTCTCTGCAGTCAGGCTTTTCCCCCACTTCACCTTTGAGATAATTACAAGTGAATATACCATTATATATATTGGAGTGAAACAATGCAACTTCAGTCATAAGTTTCTGTAACTAAATCGTAATTAGAATGCCTTAAAGATTGCTAAAAATGCCATCATCAGTTTAATCACAGATACTAAAAAAAAAAATCTCAGCTTTTTAAGTAGGCAAGAGTAAATATTTTGAAGTAAAGGATATAATTTTATATTGGTTGGTCCATAGTATTACCTTCATGAATTACTAAACATTATGATCATAATTACTGCATTTAAAATCCAGTGGATCCTTCCCATTCTTAGATGTGATATTTCTGTTTGTGTTGCTTTAAATATTCTTATTATCTGAAGTGAAGTTTTACATTTCCAAGACGATAGGAATTGTTGAATAAAATGTATGTTAACTATGCTCAGAGAGGGGTAGTTAGACATGTTAGTTTGATGTCAGGTAGAAGGCAAGGTAGACTACCTTATAGACTAACTAAATAAGTTTATATAGCAGGAGTACAAGATTTTGTGAATTTGAATTCAGATGCTGTAAAAGGACAGCATAGAGCAGTGTATAAAGCAGAGTGAGTGCTTTGAATACAAAAGGTTGGAAAAGAGGAGGGAGGGAGAGTTGGAAGGGTGACGGTGACAGTGCTGAGAGGCATACAACCAAAGAAACAGTAGGAACAAAAAGATCAAACTAATCCAGGTAAGAGATAAGAATCCATCCTTTCTGTTTATAAGGTGTGTATCTATCCTGTTAGCTGTGCTGAACTTCAAGGATCAGTTTGAAGGCTGTATATACTTTTGATATCTATACAACAAATACAGTTAGTAAAACTTTGGAAGACTGAAATGATGGTAGGTCCTCCAGTTTGTGCAAAACATCTTGCCATTTATTACCTGTCAGCCTTTTGTGTTGAAGGCTATTTTTTAAATTTTTGCAGTCTTAGAAGCTAAAAATAGAATAAGTTAGATCATCCATTCCATTTTCCAACTTTCCGTTTGTTAGAAAAATGGTTTTCCATGAAGTTCTTTTGATTGCTAACAGCTGCCATTGTAATTGTAGGTTGTTTGTTTTTTTTCAAATATAGCTGATCCTACTGCTCTGGGCTTCATCGTTTCTCCGTGGTCTCTGCTGTTGCTTCCATCTGGCAGTGTGTCATTTACAGATGAAAATGTTTCCCACCAGGACCTGCGAGCATTCACAGCACCAGAGGTTCTACAGAACCAGTCATTGTCATCTCTCTTGGATGTTGAAAAGGTATATAAACTTGTAACTGGGTCAGCAGAAACTTGTTTTATTTATGTAGCAACATACAGCTAAGTTTTCAAAAATGGCTGTAAATGATTCTTTCTTCTGTGGAATTTTGTCTTTTACTGGGGTGAATACTTTTTCTGTACTGGATCTTTTCCCAGTGGGCTGGAGAGTGAAGTGTGTGTGTGTGTGTGTGTGTGTGTGTGTGTGTGTACGTTTTTGCACGTGTTTCTTTGTTGACTTGAAGAGATCTGGTAAGGATTCCCACTAGTTTAGAAAAAGTCCTCTTCCTTTATATAGCTACATGTTAGTTGGTACTTCAGCCTGATGGTATAGCCCTGTGCAGAAGGAAACTGTTGGGGTTAGGAGCATTCTAAAAGCTGCATCTTGAGTTTTGGTGCAGTTTTGTTTCATCCCAAAATTAAATGCTCATTTAATTATTGATGAGCTAGAGCAAAAAAAATCACAATTTGTTTTGAGCCCATTTGTCCTGGGTTCCAAGTCAGCTGTCTGCTCCATGCAGATGTGATGCTTCTGCCCTCAGAAATGCAGGCCCACAGAGAAGTTACAGGACTCCCAAGTGCTCAAAAATTATGAATCAAGTGTCCTTCCATTCTCTCTCCCCTCTCCTCCATACAACGTTTAGAATAATGAGAATAACGAAGTTTGTTTGCTTGGATCACATTTTTCAAGCTTTTCACTACAACCACAAGTGCAAAAACCCCTATTTTTGTAATAAAATAGTAGAGTCTCATGTAGTCACATGACAGGAGTTGGAGCCTAAAACACCAAACATCACTGACTTGCAAGAAATGACAACACTGGATTTGAAGATTTGCACTGTAAGCTCTCTGAGGCAGGGACTGTGTATTAAACTGTATATTTTGTGCAGTACCTATAAGGATGCAGCCTTAATCTGGATTTGTTTCTCTGTTTGCTGTTTCAGTACAAAAATAATATAGTGTTTGTTATAATTAAGGTTGAAAAAAACATTGTCTGGGGTAATATTTTAAACTTTTGCAAAGGGATGTTGACAAAGCAAGCTCTTGAATCTGGGGGAATATATAATAAACAAAACAAAGTATATTGCTAAAGTGAAGTAAGTAGGCGTCAACTCTATCTTTTAATGAAGGGTGACTTTTTCTATGACTCTTAAGTATTCTTTGAAGTACAGTAATATTGCCTAATACTAATTTGTGTTTGGGATTTTATTAAAATATCTATAGATGCAATATCTTTCCTTCCTCTAGTTCCTAACCTGAATTTTGTCTCCTCTACCCTCTGTGTTAAATTAAGGTTGCATTGTATCATGTTTAATTTTCTTTACTTATTTACTAGAGTGTCTGCACAGTGTAACTTAAAAACGATTTCATCTGGTTTTCAAGTCATTTAAACCTCTCTTTTTGCAGTACGATTCATTGACATTTACCAAATTAGTTTGAATGGGAATCTTTTTTGTTTTTAGCTCTTGTTCTGGAATTGTGTCATGTCTGAAAAGTGCTGAAACCAAAACAGACCCCTTGTTTGTTATGGGTTTTAAAACACAATAACAGGGTTGCTTTAGTCTCTGGGTTATGACTTCATTTCTGCTAACCCAAGGAAATGATGTGTTCAGCAATGAATATCAGCCAGCTAGCTAGTCAGATGATGAATGCTCTATTGATTCCAAGTTGCTCACTAAATTTGAACAAAAAAAGCATCAATATTTAATTATAGCTTTATTAAAAATGCGGAATGACAAATCACTCGAGAAATAATATATGATGAATTTGAGATATGAATTTAGTTTTGCTTCTGTTTTGTGGAAACTGTTCAAAATAGTTTGATAAAAAACATAACTGTAAAAATTGTTAATAATTTCCATAATTTTGCAGGTTTAGAGTATCTTCAATTTCTAGTGAAGGTTATATTTTATCTTTCTCAAATAGTGCAACATGCTATAGAATATATACCATTTATTTTATATGATACTATTATTAACCTAATTCTAATCTGCTGTTGTCAGAACAGCTTTTAAATAGGTGTTTTCAATCTAATTTTTATGTGTTTTGATGTTATCTCATGCATTGATATAATGCTATCCAAACCTCAACCAGTGATAATCATATAAGTACTGTGGTGTGGGATTTTTTTGTCCTCCAAAACATCTGGAACTACATATGCCTATCAAACCATAATGAACAGTTAGAAAAAAGTATAAAATATTTGTGTACAAAAATGTTAAGTACGATCATGAAACCAATCTAGGTATCTGGTTTCAAAGTTAAACTGTATTACATAGGAATAAGTGAATTTTGTTTTTACATTGCCTTTCTATACTGTGAAGGAGTTTACTCACCATATATGTCACCCGTATTTTTAAAATATTTTTACAGGGGTTGTAGGTAATGTGGGAGCTCGATGCCAAATTATATAGGACTGAATTAAGCACAGGCTCAGACCTGTTCAATTTAAAACTTTTATTGTTTCACAAAGTCATAAACTAAAGGAGGTCTGTTGGTTCACGAGGTTCCCAAATCAAGCCCTTGCTCTCTAACCCGGAGGCTAGGTGCGGCTGCCTGATTCAGTAGTCTCAGAACTGGTCAACAGCTCATTTAAAAGGAGTCCCTTATCTTTTTTTAGGCAAAAGATACAAAACTGTCCCCATGGTGAAAGTGAGGCATCTAACATAACTTTACTATTAGTTATATATGATAACACTTATACATATGCATTTTCTAATTCTTACTTCTATTGGTTATTTAGTTAACTTATCTATATTATAATATCAGGTGATACGCTTTGTATTATAATCATTACGCTTCTTATGTTAGTTCTTAATGACCTTTATATTTCTTATGCTAATTTTCTATAACCTAAATACATTATTCATTTATATGTTTTGCTGGTTTTTGCAGGGTTAAAATGTCAAAACTGACATAATATGCGGTTGTTTTTTCGTCATTGCGGTTTAGCCATGCAGTTTCCTATTCTTAACAATGTAAGCAGCATGTCTGCTATTTTTATCATTTGTTTAAAGGTCAGAAGTTCAGTATTTTCATCTAAGGGTCAGAAAGTGATTACCAGAATGTCAATAGCTGACTCCTCAACCTCCTTGAAGCATTCTGGGAGTTTTAGTGCATTTTTTTTAATGCTAGGCCTTACTTAGCATAAGCACTCTCTCACAGGTAATAGGTTGTGAAATATATAGTATTTCAGCAAAATTTCATGTCTACACTTCTTCCTATAAGTTTCCTAGCTTCAAGACTATGGGCTAAGCAGGGATGAGGACACTCCTCCATCCCTCCTGTTATGAAGCTGGGCCAGCAGGTGGAAACAAATGCAAAAGCTATTAAAAAGAGATCATAAAAGATGGAGCCATGAGGAGGGCACTGTTCTGGGGGAGAGAGGAAGACAGAGGCTTAAAATGAAATTTTCCTGGGTGGCCTGAGAGAGGGGGGAAGTCAGTGCTTTCCTCCACATGTAGTCACGTACCTGCACGCAAGCTTCCTGAACAAGGGCTCCTATGGTGGCATGGTCTCCCTAAAGGCTGCCCTTCTGGCACCCCACTCTGAATCAATGCCATGCTTGGGACCTACCCTCCTCCACACCCAAGTTCTGTTACTGGAGGGACAGTCCTAGTTTGGGGCCCCTGTTCCCAGTGCCACAATTCAGGCCTCCCTTCCTCCTGAAAGAATCTACCTTCTGAGTACAGGACACTTCTTTTTATGCGGGAGTTCGGTTGGGTTGGATCCTGATATATCGAAGTATGTAGGCTCGTCCATTAATAGTATGAGAGAGCTTTGTGCCTTTCTGGCCAGGATACAGGTATCTGCTAGAGTCTTATAAGGCTGGTCCTGCTGGTATGGGAGAATCATGCAGCACTCTAGGTATAATACATAGGATCAGTTTTGTGCTTTGATATGTACCTTGTGGGCTAATTGGAGCAGAGACTTAAAAGTCTTACTGATGGAACAGAGTTTGGACTGAAGTGCTGTCCACGTTTGCCACATTTGTCTGGTTGTCCTCTGTCCTCTACTGATATGAAACCCAACACCTTTATGTCCTCTATTTTTCATAGAGGCATCCGGTTTCATATCAGAGGTCAGAGTAGCAGAAAACCGGAATGTCCTCTATGATGACCACCCTAGCAGCTAAGGGATTCCAATTGAAAAATATAGTAGGTAAAGGCTGAAAAACAAGGATTTCTTCCAGCTCCCTTCTCACCTAGCTTTCAAATATGGGATGGACAAGTAATTGAGCTAAATTCATGCTCCTCTACAATGGTACAACCAAGACACGGCTGAACATCACTTTTCTCACAGATTGGACATCAGCTGTAGTATTTCAATCATGTTGTTTGCAGTGGCATTCCATTGCTCAAAATACATAAAGGAGGACTACTTGATACGTGAAAGCAGATTGGCTCTTATGTATTGTTTTCTGTGTAGTAGTTCAAATTGTGTCTCAACTGCTTCTAGGTAGTACAGCACCACTAAATCCAATGATCATTCAATAAGAACTTGAAATCAAAAGATGTTACATGGATTTAACAGAAGGTGAAATTGGGCCCACTGTCTCCTCCTTAAGAATGATTTCCAAGGCCTCCTCTACATTGCCCACTTCAATTTTCTTACATATTTTTTCTTTTTTTTAGAATACATATTTTTCTTTAATTTTTTCTGCATTCCATAATCTCTCTTTCCGTGTATAGCTCAGATATGAGATGTTCCCTTGACTGTTCTATTAGCCAGTTGAACTAAACTGTCTATGATGATTATGTCAGCAGTATTAGTTGAATCACAGACTCATATCAGTGGAGTCCTTTGTGTAGTGCTATGCATGACTCATGCACTGGGTGTTGAAGCCATACCCTCCCTATGATTAATTAGAGGAAGTTTAAGACTATAGTATTCTTCTTGTACAGATAACTTTTTATATGAATAAATGTAATTACATTTTAAAAAATTACGAAGTAAGAAATCCAAATAAATATATTCTCTTTGAGTCTCCTCAGTACCTGTCATTACTGTGTATTACTATCACTACAACCATTAGTGCTAAATTGAAGAGAATGAATAAAAGAAATATATTTAATTTATTTTGTCATGAAAGACTGAAAATATTTCTATGGTTTATTTTAATTAAAGGCTTTTGCTTATTACACCGTGTTCAGATATCCAATATTTTCATTTTTTAAAAACAAATACGCTTACTGGAAATTCTGAGAGAAAAACATAGATTCCATCTACACGTAATGCATAAGGCTTGGTTAACCAGTTTATCATGCCTTGAGTGGTCAGTCGGCCACACGTTCATTCAGTTAACAGAGTGAATTAATTAATTCAGCTAATATAGTGATAAAAAGAGGAATAAGCTACAAAGTTATTCCTCAAAAAATGTGGAAAAACTTTGTAGCTACTTCCTATCATGCCATAAATTTAACGTGTTGCCAGGGGACCCTGTAGTGGGAGCCCCATCAGCTGACAGGGCTCTGAGCCATGGGGGCACCCATACACCCCCACACCTGGAAATCCCTAGCTTAGGCAGTTTCCTAGCAGTGGGTATGCTCTGTGCTTCCCCATGGTTGGGAGACAGCGGTTGATGCAGGCTTCCAGCTACAGAGGTGCCTCATGCACCCCTGCGGCTGGGAGACCACAGTTGATGCTGTCTCCTAGCCATGGGGGTGCTTCAGGTGTGATCTGTCTGCTGTGGGGGCCTTTGGGGCATGCCAGGGGCTGGGAGCCTGGGTCAGCTGAGGGGCTTCTAGCTGTAGGAGTACATGGTGAACCCTCACAGCTGGGAGCCCCATTACCCAAGAGGGCTCCCAGCCTCAGGAGCTTGCTTCTCGGTAGTGCAGGGAACCCAGGACCCCCCTGCACCAGCAATAAGGCATGATGGGATCTGATTTGCAATCCTACACTTGCATCTCTTGCCACTACCTAGCTGACAATAGGCTACTAATTATTTTTGTCAGACCTCTGTGGCAGGATGAATATGTAGGTGGTTTGGGGTTTTTTAGCAAATTGGTTAGTGCTGATAGAAACATAACTGCAACACCAACGCAGTGCAATTAATAAAGTATTGCACTTTGTGGTGTGGCTGGACACCACCCATGAGACTAGTTGTAGGAGAGGCTCTTTGAAGTGGTTTGCTGTAGTACTGTGTAAGCTTTTATTTTCCTTTAGCATTTATGTTCAAAACTGTTACTTAACAGTGAAATGAAGGGGGCTACCAATTTCACTCCTATTTATTATCCAAATCAGGCTTCTTAACATAATACTTTCACTGGTCCAAGTGCTTGGTATATGTTGTTGTATTTATTTATTTACTTCATTTGTCTGCCATTCTCAGCAAAAAAGGGCCTAGGGTGACTTACAGTTTTTAAAAAAAGGCAAATTGTAAAAACAGATAAAACGTTAAAAATATTAATTGATAAAACAACCCCAAACAATACCCCAAAATGTAATCCTACGTGCTAGAAATCAGTGTCTTGTAGTGCTTCTGGAAGATGTCCAAACTCTGGCTCTGGAAGACCTGAGGACAGAGGGAGCTGAAAGAACCACTGAGGAGAACTTCCCATGTGTTTTCACCAAACAGACATGGTGCACGAATGGAACGTGCAGAGTGGGTGCTCTCAGCTGAGCTTGAGGACTGTGATGGAACATAAGGGTGGAGTCAGTCTCCCAGGTACATCGGGCCCAGAATACCAGTCCTGGGAGCCAGTTCAGACTCTGGAGTACTGGAGTAATATGTTCCTGGTGAACACCCTATCAGAAGTCAAGCCACTACATTCTGCACCAGCTGCAGCTTCTGCTTAGCCCCAAAAGAAGCCCTACAAAGAGTGCATTAGTAAGATCAATGGGGTGCAGTTTCCCCAGGCAATCTCAAGGCAAAAATTGTCAACCAATGCCATGAGTGCAGTTTCTGTACTATGTCCAAGATGAAAGCCAGATTCACAGGGGTACAATAATCCAATAACATCCAGATGTGCCTGGAGCTGCAGGCATCCATCTGTACAATGACCTGCTCCAAGAATGGGAGGCTGGAAATGGAAATCTCTCTGGTTAGAGATGGCCTGGATTTATCAGTCCATTCATGATTTAGAATGCTGATTTTATAAGTCAAGAAATTTTCAATAAGAATATCTAAAATATTGAATAATTCTATACCTATGATTATGCTACAGAATTGTGTATTGAAAACTGGACAAATAATAGCAAATGTAACTAATGTATCTTTTTCATGGGATTCTCCGAAATACCTTCTGTTGGGTTTTTTTTGTATCTATTCTCTCTAGTATAGCCCTCACCCCGCCTTTCCCTTTTCAATATGTCTGCAGTCAATGGAACAAATACATGCAACCACAGGCATCCCCTGCAACAGAATTATCACAGTGCACAATAGATAAAGAAACATCCTCCCATTTAAGGTGTCGCTAATGGTGACTACCTTTTAGTTGCAGCAACATTTTTGGCCAGCTGGAGTGCAATAGCAAGCTAGGACATCTGTTTGCTCACAACTGATGTTACCATAAACAAATTTATGGCAGCACAATGGCAAGATCTGTGTGCACCCTAGGTGAAATGTTGAAATGATAGCTTTGTGTATGTCTGAAAGTCCACTGACTTATCTTTCATAACATAGCTCCCTCAGTTTCTTAACCTCTGGTTGCCACTTTCAGACTTCAGGAAGACACAACACTCAAAAATCCTTGAGGTGTTGCAATGTTCTTGATGCATTTCAGAATGTATCAGGTGACTGTGCCATAAAATCTTTTTGTCATCTTATCTATGCATACTTGGGTTTTATCTCAAATGAGGCTAAAAGTCAGATGGGAAAGGAAGACCACTGAGAAGACCTTGCAACTGTTTCCTCAAAGGATTTGCTACTCGAATTGTAATGACAGGGGAGAGAGAGAACTACCTGAAAGTTCTCTGAGGCAACTGAGTATGGAACTGAGCCTGACTTTCAAAAAAGCATGTGTGCAAAAAGATCACCCCATTTCTGACTACTAAAGTCATTGTGCCCCTTTTAAAGATATACTATTCACATTTCCAGTCTTGTTTCCCTCATTGAGCTGACAGATGGGTTGTGTTTTATTACAGGTTCATGTTTATTCTCTTGGAATGACTCTTTACTGGGGAGCTGACCATGAAGTCCCTCAAAGCCAAGTAAGTATTTTTTTAACTTTCCCTGCAAATGTTTTAAATGTTTTTAACTGAATTGTTTGATCATCTCTAAAAGCAATAACCATAGCAGGGCAAAGTATACCCATGGGGCACTGAACAGCAGGAAGGTTTTTTTCCAGCATCTGGATTTTTGTAATTTATATGACTACAAGGTATTTGTGAGAGAGAGAAGTTTCAGTAGAATTTAGGGGGCCATTACCTAAGAGAGTAGTCCCAGTAATATTTGTAGGGCTATATTTGTAAATGTGGGCTGAGGTCAGGGTACTAGGACACTAACCTATGAGACACAGACAATCTATACCTTTGGGGTCTTTAAGAGGAGGCTGGACAATCCCCAACCTTGGGGGTCTTTAAGAGGAGACTGGACAAGCACCTGGCTGGGGTCATCTGACCCCAGTACTCTTTCCTGCCCAGGGCAGGGGGTCAGACTTGATCTATTGAGGTCCCTTCCGACCCTAACAACTATGAAACTGTGTAACATTTTTGCAGTCGATGGAAGTTGGAGTTTCAGAACTGGGACTAAATAGGTAGGATGAGAGGTAAGATAAGTCATTCCTTCCTGATTCCTTCCTGATTATAGGAAGTAAAGCTGAAACAAAGAATTCAAATATTTGTGTACCTAAAGGTAAGCTTACTAGAGTTTAAGGGCTATAATAAGAGCCTAGAGTATTGTATTCTATGTTATTCAGATGGAGAATTTGTCATGAAATTCATCCTTAACTTTACTGTTGTGTTCCAGAATCTAAACACCTGTTAAAAAAACACAAAACAAAACAAAAAATCCAAGCAAACCCTTACCTAGAAGTACTAAACATTGTTAAAAAAGAATGATGTTTCCAAGTATGAACTTTTAACTGGGTGCATCTACAAATCCAGTTCACTGCAAAGTTGACTAATTAGTTCTGCAGTAAAGCATCACAATTTACACACACATCCGTATTAGGGCTCAGTAAATTAACTTTGCTGTAGGATAGTAATGTCTGGGGCAAGTAGTATACTACAGTGGAGTAATTATGTGCACTCAAATGAACATGTAAACTGTGACCAGGGCTGGCTGGGGCATAACGGTGCTACAGTCCAGGGGCTGCCTGCTCCTGCACAGTAGCACCCTTGTGCCCCAGCCAGCCCTTCTGCCATCCAACACTGCCACTTGCAGCCTGGGGCTGACCCCTGTGCCCGCCCTCACCCCCATCCCCCTCCCGGTTATCTGCCAGCCCAGGGCTACTGCACCCCAGTTGGAATTGCTGTGGTCCCAGGCATATCTGTAAATCTGAAGATAGTTGTAAGAGGTCATTCATTACAATAAATTACTAACTCTGAAGTCTGACAAGGACATTTTATGTGAACTGTTGATCAGTTCAGTTGAATTATTCAGTGAATGTTACTCATTACATAATTCTAAATTACTTTCTATACTTAATTAGGTGTTAAAAGCCATCACTTGGCTACCAAAAACTCCAGCTTCTGGCATTTCAGCATCTGTGAAGCAATTATTCATTGATCACATAAAAACTTGGTATACTGAAAATCAAAAAGTAGGACAGCATACAATAAATTGCATTTGGTATCAGTATATCACAGAAGATTTATTGTCCTTGATATCAGCCTATGTAAAACAAAGGGATAATTGTACTGACTTTGCTGAATGAAACATGGAATGAATTATGCCCCATCATTTAATGCATTAAATGACACATGAATAGCACTGCTGTCATTTGTTTTTAAATATACATTGAAGTTTCAGCAAGATTTCCTTTAATAGCACCACAGTGCTGCTGACATCATGAAGGGTTAAAGATTCTAAAGTAATTTAATTATGTCTGTGTGTGTTTGTGTTAAGTGTGCATGTGTATTGTGTAAGTGTGTGTGCACAAGCTCATTGTGTGAAATGTACCTTATAAAATCATTACTGGTAACTTGCTTAAGAAGAAACTATCTCTTATGCTCTGTTTTTCCCTGATACAGTTTCTGCAAACCTGGGGTTGGCACATTTGAATGAATTTGTTGCACAGCTTCCCATAAAGGGAAGGTATTTGCTCAAATAGGGAGTGGATTCCTTTGCCATGGGCTCCAGAGCAGCTGTAAACACAGTTGCAAGACTGGGTAGAGCTTAACAAGATTTCTCAGTTAAGATATTCCATATACAGTGTGCACACCTGATGGGACTCTTTAACTCACTTCTGGGAAGATTTAGTCTTTAACACACGACTCATCATCTTCATGAACCCTTTCATTCTTAAAAACTTTAACAGACAGTATCTGAAATGATTGAAAATAAGGAGCCTCTGTCCAAAAAGAACTTTCAAGCTGCTTACAAACATGAAAAAAACAAAACAAAACAGCGCTTTACTTTCAGCTTGGTGTGCCCCTGCACCAAGCACAGCACATGCCCACAAGAAGCATTGTATTAGTTTTGACCCGACTTGCCCAACATCTGTATAGATCAGGCACTTCAGCAGGGCTTTTGGGCACTATTATTTAATAGCTGATTGAATAGCTGATGTATAAATATTATAGTCTGAGCCTTACTCCTGGTCAAAGAAAAAAAATTCAGCACAGAATTTTTATATATATATATATATATATTCCAAAGTAAATGGTAAAAAACTGTTAATGTAATGTCATGGCTGAGAAATTAAAGGGAGACTTGAAAGTCCAAATGTCAGTTGAATGCCCTATTTCTAATGATTTTTTAAAAAGGGGTCTTGGGGGTTCTGCTTCCCTTGGGCAGGAAAGCATCTACACATTGACAGCCAGATGACCTGTGCCTATGCTAAGGCCATTGTTGAGACAGGAGGCTTGACCATCTATTTTGTAATTGTAGAAGCAAGGATAATTTGGTTAGCATGGAAAAATATGGTATGTTCTGATGAGTTTCACCCAGATGTTAGTCCTGCTGTTTTCATGAATATAGCCCTTTGGGTTGTTTACATGTTGTCATTGTCAGCTCTTTAATGACAGCATCAGTATGTTCTGTAGCTACTAGAATATTTTGGAGGGAAAAAATTATTGAATTATTAACAGTATTTCCATTGTATCTAGAGACTTTGACAGAGATGTCTTTATATGGAAGGTGATATTGCCAGTAAAAGGTGTTTCTTGTATCAAAAGCCTACCAGACTAAATAAAACAGACAAAGGGGGATTAATTAATTATTATAAACTGCATTATATGTGGCATAAATTGAGGCTTAGAAAGAGAGTGATTTGCCCCAGGTTGCACTAGAATTGAGACCAGACTTAGGAACTGAACCTATGTTTCCAATTGGCAGTTCCATAGACATAAAACTAAAAACAAAATCTTTCCTTCAGTGTGCGTGTTTTGCAAATAATGAAAGTGTCCAGATTGTGGCTAGCTTTATGCAGGTGTACAGATTGGGGAAAGAAGCAGCAAAGAACTCCCAACTCTTTAGTTCTGTGACTGCCCACAATCCCATCTTTTTGGTTCTGAATGGCTAGAATTTGAAGAGCCTAGTGCTCAGAAATGGTACTGGATTCCACAGATGATGAGACTGTGGCTGTGCTTCTGCAGTGGCTCATCTGCTCCTCTGTGCCTTCAGGGACGTACATGGCTGTGTAGCAGTTCTGGAGCCCTTGTACTGTCATGCTGGCTGTGTTTTATACTGTAGGTCTACCAGTGTTCATGGTGGTTTTCCACCTCTTCCTCTGTGCGTATGTTTCCTGAAACAGTAATGCCAACCAGTGTGCTTAAATGTCAAAATCCTGTGTTAATAAAATCAGTATGTTAAATCAGGGTGTTAATGAATCGATTTTGTACTGAGATATAAAAAACAAAAACTGGAAAAACTGTGATAACTTAATGTGTTGGTAAGAAGTAATGCATGACAGGGCATGCAACGCTAAGATAACCACCCACTCTGGGTGCGTAGGGAGGCACAGGGCTGAAGTCCAAGTGCTTGTGGCATCTGGGAAGAGGTGTTATCAATGACTAGTGCATGTCCTGGAGAATATTATTCCACTTAAATTATTACAGGATTGACTGAGGGGGAAAATGGCTAAATATCTCACAACCATATGTGTGTTATCTCATAATTGCAAGGTTTCACTTCTTAGCCAGACATTTTTTTCCCTCAGTGCCTTCTTCCTAATACTGATGTACTCTAATATCTTCCTAGACTATGGAAGTGCAAATGCCTTTGAAGTAAAACTTTGGAGGCCTAATTTAAATATTTATGGAAGCCTCTAAAGTACATTTATTTGTCAGGGCTCACAAACAAATTTTGTAGTACTTGCTCATAAAGTACCTTATGGTTAGCAGTTAAAATGAGGATGGCATTTAGTCTTACTCAAGGTTGTCAAAGCATTTGAAAAATCATAATTAGCCCTTACAACTTTGAGATAAGAAATGATTAAACTCACTTTGATAGGCTGTGTGACTAGCCCAAGATCAGACATGTCAGTGACAGAGCTAGGAATTAAATTAGAGTCCTAAATTTCAGTCCCCCAAACTGTAATCAGCAGATCATTCTGTCTTCCCCATCTCTGAGATTATTTTTAGATTGATTATATTGCACCACAGTGACAGGGAAAAAAAGTCTCAGTGACACTCATTTGAAGATTTTGAAAACAGAATCCATCGTATGTATCATTAAGTATGTGTATGATTCATAAATGCTAAATGTTTAACAGTGTTTCTTCTTTGTCTATTTTATAATCAGCCCATCAAGCTCGGAGACCATCTAAACAGCATACTGCTTGGCCTATGTGAAGATGCCATTTATTCCCGTCTGTCTGTACGAACTGTTCTGGATGCCTGCAGTGCCCATATAAGAAACAGTAATTGCGCACCTTCTTTCTCATATGTGAAACAGTTGGTTAAACTAGTTCTGGGAAGCCTGTCTGCGGTAAGTGTTTACAAGCCATTGAGCAATAACTTGGATCTGCACATAGTGAAGAATTTAGTTCAAAGTCTTTATGCTGCTTGTTCTTTATTCTCTCCATTTTGCTTAATGGGACACTCAACCAAAAAAACTTTCCCTTCTGTTCAAATATTTTTACCTATTTTTTAAACAAGTAACATCTGCAAAAAAAAAAAAATTGAAATATTAAAACAGTAATTTTTCTGGTTTTTCTCTTGTTTTTGTGAGATTGTGCATTCAGCAGTGCTTTTGGGGCAGTCCATTTCACTGTTTCTCCAGGAAAGTTGTTTTCTTTTTTCTTCTACATAACCTTGTGATCATATGGAGAAATATTATTTGAAAAATTAGAAATTATATTGTAAAACAACAAAAATTCCAGGGGATGCTCAAGGGCAGGCATGTACCTCAAACAATATTTAAGTCTTTTTTTTTTAATTGACAGGATTTTCCTTTTAAATTTTAACTTGAATTTTGGAAAGTTGAAGGAAAAGAGGAATCTTATCTTACCAGGCATCCATTTAAATTCTTCTTGGGCTCTACTGAGCTGTCAGCCATTATTACTATGAAGGGACTATATTATATAATGATGACAAACATACTAAATTATTTTCAGATGTGAGTGAAACCACATTAACTAGTTTCACAAAGTTACCATTCCTGACTGGCAACCTCTCCCTTCACTGTTGCATTAGTGCATACTCATAGGATGGTTAAATAATTTTAGGATTCTGAATACAAATGGAGCTCATTAACTATTGATGATATCAACTTTATTTCTAATTTTCATTTCATCCTTTTTTAATTCATGAAAGCCCCTGTTTTGTCTCACTTCAGTAATAGAGGGGATGATTATTGAGATTTGGCTAATTCTGTTTTCTTCTGTGAATCAACATCCCTTACCATTTGTCTGAACTGAGCCTTATTTCAATCATTCACATCCCTATTTCATCCATGTATTGGAATAACTATGATAACATTATCTACAGCAGAGGTGTCCAACCTTTTTGTGAATGTGGGGCCGGATGACGAACTTTTTATCATCCAGTGGGCTGGCGAGCCATATTCAAAGACATCACAGGAAGTGGTATCACAGCAGGAAGTGATGTAGCTGGCGAGCCATATTCAAAGACCTCACAGGAAGTGGTATCACAGCAGGAAGTGATGTAACATGACCTTTCACACCAATGAAGTTGCAGGAAGTGACAATGAAATGGGTCTGGAAATGTGTAAAATCCAAAATAAAAACAATATAGAAGCAAGAATGAAATAATACCAAACACTTGACTAAAATAAACACTTTTGCTTCTACTCTCTTCTCAATGAATGAAAGAAGCATAATGCAAGTCGACAGATCAAATGTGGAAAAGATATCACCCAGAGTGGAAACTAATCAAAGCAACAAAATATGGGCATTTTTGAGAATAATCTTCAAGAAGATTTACTTTTATCGCATTAATAACTTGTTAGTAACACATCCGGTACACAGTGTAAAAACAGTGTATACAAGTCTACTCTTATTAACTTTCTGAAAACTACAATGAACACTGATTTCTTTAGTGTGATACCTGGCATTGTTTTTGCTTGCGCGAGTTGTCAATATCTACTGGCACACTTGATGTGGCGATGCGGAGTATTCCAGATAAATGTTCATCTGTCAAAAGTGATCTTGATTTTGTTTTTATGTTCTTCATTCTTGAGAAAAGCTGTTCACAGCATTACGTGCTGCCAAACAGTGCAATGAACCAAAGTGCATGATTCAATAGATTTGGGAAAGAGTGCCATGTAATACATTGACTATAAAATATCAGTAGGTTATGTTCTGCAAAAGTTCTCTTCACAGCACCGTTATTTTGGATGTCGATTAGTTCCATTTGGAACGTGTCAGGAGCATCGGTGTATCTGTTCCAAATGGATCTGCAAACAGCTTCAACTCATTGCTGTGTTACCTGAAATCCGCAAATCTTTCTTTGAATTCATCCAGCAGAAGGCCGATCAGTGCAGAATACTTGTCATGGTTCACAGTCTCAGCACATCTTGTTAATAGTGCTGTGAAATGGTTGACATTCTTTTTATTCAACTGTATCTGAAACAATTTCAGATTATGAATGAAGGATTGGATGTGTTCATACAGTCTGTTGACAAATTGATCCTTCCCTTGTAGTTTTAGATTCAAATCTGCAAGATACTTGGTGATGTCAGCTAGGAATGTCAAGTCATTCAGCCATGTATCATCGTCCATAAAGCTAACATCTTTTCCTTTGTCGTCATGAAGGTTTTAATTTCTTCAAGCAGTGACCAGAATCTGGCTAGCGTGGCTGCCCTGCTGAGCCAACGAACTTGGCAGAAGTAAATAACATCATCATGGTCTGATCCTATCTCAGCAAGAAGTTCTTGGAACTGTCTATGATTAAGCCCCTTTGACCTTATGAAACGGACTATAGAAACAACCTTTTCCATCACATGTTTCATCTCCAGGGCCTTTGCACACAGTTGTTCCTGGTGAATTATGCAGTGAAGTGTGATGACATCCTGAAGCACTGACTTGACCAGTAAACTGACAAATCCATTGTGCTTGCCCATCATGGCAGGGGCTCCATCAGTTGTTAGACCACAGAGTTTGTCCTCTGGAAGATTGAATTTCAACAAGACATGTTTTACTTCATTGAAAATGTCCTGTCCTGTTGTTTTCCCTTTCATTGGACATAAGTTGAGCAGTTCCTCAACAACATGGAATTGTTTGGTTACTCCTCGTACAAAGATTGCCCGTTGAGCTGTATCGCTCACATCTGTGCTTTCATCAACCCCCAAGCTGTAAAACTGACAGGCACTGAGTCTTTTCAACAGTGAATCTTCAATGTTGGATGCCATGTCATCTACTCTTCTAGCAACTGTCTGATGTGAAAGGCTGATATTCTCCACCATTGACTGTTTATCAGGGAATACCTCAGATGTAAATATGCCCAAGCAATCTTTCACAAATTCTCCATCAGACAAAGGTTTCCCTCTCTTCTCTACTGGCTCGGATATCAAGAAACTGATTTTGGTTGCTGCCTCAGAATTCTGCCTTGCAGCTTTGAAAAAAGACTGTTGTCCATTCATGCTCTGTTTTAGAGAGTTCACCCAATCAGTTCTAATCTGACCCACCAGGCTGTCAAATTTATTTGCATGTTTTGTACAATAATGTCGTTTCACATTGTACTCCTTGCAAATAGCTACTTTCTCTTGGCAAATCAGACACAGGATGTTCCCGTTTTGTTCAATAACAAAAAAGTCAGTGGTCCAACTATCTTTGAAAACTTGACATTCAGCATCAATTTTTCATTTCCTCTGATTCGCCATTTTTTGAGCATGGCGTAGGCCCTGTAGCTAATAGAGCCAAAATTAATTTTAGTCATAGAAAAACTAGTTTGGCAGAGACAGGTGAAGTTAAAAACAACTCACCAGTTCAAAATCACCATTTTATTACTATGTAATAATACTGTGGTATCAATATGGACCCCCACCCATCAGGTATAGTCATAATATGTAAGGTACAGCCTGACATGTGCAGGTGCTGCCATCATATGTCAAGTGCAACCTCAAATGCCAATGGGGAGTCAGGGCAGGACTTAACCCACACCTTAACCTACATCCTGAATTTTGATTTCAACCAAGCTAGAACTGTGCCAGCCTGCAGAGAGCTCTTTGCAAAACAGCAAAATCCATGGGTTTCTCCAGGAAAATGAGAAATCCACGGTTTCCCCTGGCAAAGGGAAATGTCCATGATTTTCTCCATTTTTCTTTAGGAAACGGAAAACCCAGATCCCTGCTGATCAGTCAGTGTTTCAGTGGGACAACCTGTTTCAATCTATCAAACCCTTTTCCTGTTCATAGAGAAAGTTCCCTCCAAACACTCTCCACAGGGCCCTTAGGCTGCCAGCCTCCAACATTTTCCTCTCCCTCCCAGCATGCTCAAGGTCTTACTGACTTTCCTAACCAAGAACACACATTTGCCCCTTGGTTGTGGGGCAAATCTTAGACCTGGTTCTGCCATTTTTACCTCAGTCTATGCATGCCAAACTTCTGTTCTGTTATGGGCATACACTGGTTTCCAATCATTTACACTGGTAAAAGTGTAATGTCTATACCTGACTCTTGTGTTGCTGGCCTTTTTCTGCTCTATATTCTTGCTGTTCTCTTTTGAGAGTAGATTGCACAGTTGAGTAGATGCAAAAGAGCTCTGCCTCCTTCTTGAACAGTCCCAATCAGCTCCTCTGTGCAGGAGCTGGAGAAATGGGCAAGCATCAACAAAAGTGATTTCCCTTGCTAAAATCTGTTAGAGGGCTGTAGCTTCTCACTGGTTTCAGCTTGGGGCTTGCTCTGAGTGGGGCAGGGTCCCACAGTTCCTACCACCCCAGCTTCAGGTGCCCATGCGGAGCAGTGCTGTAGCTGCAGGAGACCTGCAGCTCTGCAGACTGGACAGCGGGGGACCCCAGAGGAGCCCTGGTTCATCAGTGATTCACCCAAAGGCAGAGAGAGGCCCTTGCCTCATGTCTTCATTCCTGCAACCTGTAATATCAGTCCAGCACATTCAGTACATCTCCCAATTAAAAAAGATGCCAGCTCCAAATTCAAACCAACTGCTTGTCTCCTCCTCCTCAACAACAACACTTCCCTCTTACCTTTCACAGCCCCCTTCTAAGTACCCGATTCCCAAGGGCCAAGAGAGCAGCAGGGAGGGAGCAGAGCAGACAGGTGGGGGGTGTCCTGGGTGAGGGAGGCAGGGGTTGTCCGTTTAGTTACTGCCTCCTCCACCTCTTCCATTCCCCACAGGCCGTGTGTCCTCTCCTGCTGTTCCCATCTCACCCTTCCCCACAGGCAGGGAAAGGATCTCTCCTTTCATTTAATCCTAGCCCTTCCTCTGCCTGTTCCTGGCCCTGGCCTGGTGTTCTTTCCCCAACACTACTGCCTCCTTCCCTCTGATTCGGGGCATCTCCCCAACAGCCCCCTGACCCTTGATGCTGCCTTGTTTCCAGCCCCAGCCCTGCTTGCCCCTCTGCCCCATCTCTACTGTTGAGAGTGGGGCAGTACCAACAGAGGGGAAATGCAGAAGGGGAGGAAGGCATGGGAGGAGGGGGCTGAATTGACATCCGTAAGTTCCCGCGCAGAGCTGGAGGCCCTGGGACAGGGCTGCAGGGCACACGGTTGCCAGAGCTGGGCTGGACAGGAGGAGCCTGGCCCAGAGGGGACAAATGTAGCCTCTGGCCCGAGCTCCTCCCGCCTCCCGCCCAGCCCGGCTCTGGCAACCGTGTGCCCTGCAGCCTTGGCCCGGTCCTGAGGCACCCCCAGCTCTGCACGGGAACTTACCCCATGCCTCCGTTCACCCAAGCCCGGCCCCACCCCGAGGCGCCCCCAGCTCCGCGCGGGAACTTACCCTGTGCCTCCAGCCCGGCCCCAGGTGCCCCCAGCTCCACGTGCAGGAACTTACCTCCGTCCACCATGTGTCCACCTCGTGCCTCCCTCCACCACGCATGCAGGCAGGCCATGCTGCAGCTCCCCTGGCCACATGCCGGGGCAAGAGGCGGAGCCAAGGAACAGGCTGGATGCACTGTCTCCAGCCCTCGGGACAACAGCAGCAGGACCCAGCTGTGATGAGCCCGGCCCCGCAGGAGTAAGCAGCTCCCCTCACTGCCAGTTGGGGCCTGCGGGCAGGCTCTGCCTATCTTGCCTCGCCTTGCTCCTGCCCTGCCGTCGCTGCCATGGCTCCATGCTCCATGGCGGCGGTGGCGGCACTGCCACCGCTGCTAGCCAGATAAAATGGCTTGGCGGGCCGCATATACAGTAAACAAGACAGGAAACCAGAGTGAGGAAACCCACCCCATTCTTCTGTTTCCTTCTGTAGAGAGGTTTGTGTTCCAGAGCTGGACAGGACGTCTCCTGGTGACCATGCAACACTTGCCCTGCTCCAGCTCTAAGGTCACTCCCCTTCTCTCTTGCCTACCATGCCTGGATGTATTTGTTTGATCAAAAGAAAGGCTGCCTAAGGATCCTAGATCAAGCTGCTGTTCTCCTAACTGCCAGCAGATCCCTCCTGGACCCTGCTGGTATCAGCTATGCCCTATGCCTTGCAGAGTTACTGTACAGTCACTTCTTTGTTGGGGCCTTGACCTTCTCAGCCTACACCCTTTTCCTTTGGCTGCAAGCCTCCAGCCCTGGCCCACGGTTTCGGATCCAGCTATCTTGCCCTCAGCCTTGTCTGGGCCTCTGGCTTCTGTATCCCTTGTGCTGGACCCCTGGCCCCATTCTTGCCCTTCTCTGGGCACTGGGCCCCTGGCCCTGATTCTGCCCTTCTCTGGTTGGGCCCCCTGGCTTGGTTTGTGCCCTTCCTGGGCTCCTAGGGCCCTGGCCCTGGCTTTCACCTATCTAGGCTGTGGGCCCTTGGCCCTGACTGCACCCTTCTCCACTCCCTGGCAGGGCTGAAGACACTCCCATGTCCTCAAACACTCCACCTTTCCTGACAGTCACAAACCTAAACTAGAGGTTAAAACTAAAACCAAAAGCATAAGTACTCTGGTTAAACTAAACCTCTAGCCTCCTGACTATATACCGAAACTCCTATCCAGCCATGGGGCTTAGCCTTCTACTAGCCCTCAGCCTTTCACTTGCTGTCTCCAGGCATAGCATGCTCACAGTCCATCACTCAACAACAGGCACCTCACCACAGAGCTCTTCCCTCTTCAGCCTCTGGGGCCAGATTGTCTGCTCTGGCTCTGGACCCTGGCCCTAGCTTCTCTCTCAGGGTCTGCCCCTTTCCAACCAGGTGAATCCCCAGGGCTGGCCACACATGCCTTGTAATTAGGCTCAGTAACACCTTTGCCTCCCCTGCAGTGTTGTGCCTGTAGTTGTACTGTGCAGCAGCTAGCACTGCAGTAGGCTTCCTACTGCTCATGCAGACATTGTCCTATTGCTCTACTGCAGAACAGTTAGCTCTGCAGTAAGCATTCACAGTCCCTACTTCCCTGGGCCAGCTCTCCTGCAGCTTCTCCCTTGCAATCTTCCCCACCTGGGGCTCTCCCTGGGCTCTTTCTCCCTTTCCTTCTTTTGCCTGTGGTTATTTTAGCACATTGGTACTCATCCTCTTCAGGGTCAAGGGATTCCTCAGAAAATGCCAGCTTTCACTCATTTTTGACTACGGAAGACTATTGAGGCAGTTCTTTTGCACAAAAACTCAGACCACAGCAGGTCAGAATACTTTTGAACATTCTCTCAAGGAAAAAATAAACACAGAAAAACATTGGACATTGAACTATGAATATTGCATGGTACCCTTAAAAGGATCTCACAGCACCTTACCTGAAAAATCACTCACTGTTTTAGCCCAGGCCAAATTGATTCCTTCATTATTTTAATGGCTATCTCTATACAGATGCCTAATACTTGGACCTAATATATAAGGACACAGATTATGTATAGAGAATGTGATGTGCAAGGTCACAGAGAATTCAGGAATGCAGGATTTGACCTACTTGAATTTTGTATGGTGCATTCTGTGTCATGCATTTTCTCTTGCATGATACAGTAAGTTATCTCTTTGTGTGAAACCCATTGTAAAATGTCATATTGACTGGCTGTGTTTCATATTTTTACATATTTTATAAATGACAGAGGGAGAAGTGAGTGGTTCAGTCTGTTATTGCTACTTGTTTGCATTTCAATGTGACAGAAGCCAGCATGGTTTTTATAAGCATCAGTACAAAATCTACCAGTTTCTAACTTAAAAGGTTGGCTAAATATTGTAGGTACAGCATAAAGCAGTTGAGTTTTCCCAGGCAAGTTCTCTTTTTGAGTTCTCTGATCTCCATCTCAGCGGTTTTTTGAAATCTGAACAAATGGCCACAATTTTATTCTACTCCACTGATGGGAGCAGGGGGAGGGCAGCTGGAAACAGCAGGCACACATACGTTTGTACGCACACACACATGTGGTCAGCATGCAACCAGTCAGGGTCGCGGGAACAGCTGCACAGCTGGATGCACATATGTCTGTGGAGGCTGGAGGGCCAGGGCTATTTGGGGGTCTGTGTATGTGTGGGGGGCAGGGGGAGGACCTAGATGTGTGAAGGTGCCTGGTGGCGCTGGGGCTGGGGCTGGGGCAGGGTGGTGGGGGAGGGGTGCATGCTTTGTTCAGTGGGGGAAGGGGGTGGTGGGACCCTTTGAGTGCAGCTGGGAACTCCATGGCTGGGCCAGCGGCACAGAGGCTGGTGCTCATGCTTGTGCTCACAGGGCCAGAGCGGTCAGAAGACACTGCCAGGATGGGGAGGAAGGGAAAGGCATGGGCTGGCATGGCGTGGGAGCCCCAGCACAGTGCAGGGGGTACCACAAGCCTCTCCTCCTGCCTCCTCCAGCCCATGGTGGGGCTGGACTTATTCCACTGCCACCGACGTGAATTGGACTTGCCATGCTCCAGCCCGGTTAGGACAGGGATAGCTGGGGCCCCCTCCACCAGGGAGGAGCAGGGCAACTTTGGATCAGGAGGGGTACCAGCAGGGCTAGGGGGGCTGTGGCTTGGGAGTGAGGGCACGGGAAAGGGTGGGGGGGCTTGTGGATTAGGAGTGTAGGGTACTAGGGGGGCTGGGGGTCAGGAGTGAGGGGCACCAGCAGGGCCAGGGGACTGCAGATCAGTAGTGAGAGGCACTGGTCAGGGAGCTGCAAGTTGGGACTGAGGGTCACCAGCCTAGCCCAGGGGATTGAGGAATTGTGGGTCGGGAATGAGGGGAAGCAGCAGGGACAGGGGGTTATGGGTGGGGAGTGAGGTATCCCCCTGATGGGTGTTCTTTCCTTTGGAACTGGAAATATGGTAACCCTATCTTTGCATTATATGTTTAGATGTGCCTCAAGTAAGATGAATGTATGTACTGAATGCATGCTTAAAAGGTGGAAAGCTATGATAAAATGTTACTTACTTAATTTCAAGAGCTGGAATGTGGCCTGACCAATGGATTAAGGAAATGCTACTGGGAAACACTTAAAGATATTATATGTCCCAGTGGCATAGCTGCCTGTGCATAACAGCCAAAATTACATTTACTTCTACATTTACATAAAAGCTTTCTTTAGTAATAGGTAAAGAACTGAACCTGGCAAATGTACCCTGGGCATTTATGGGGAATCTCTAAAGCAGTGATTCTCAACCAGGATCTCTTGAGATCCTTTTAAGAATGGGGTGCCACTCAAAGTTAGTACTGTTAGGTATGCATACATAAATCCAGATAGTTGAAGCAGAAATCCACAGTGTTAAAAACACTCTGATCTGTTTTTTCTGAGTTCTTTGCAACAGAAGAATTGCTCTATTTTTCTATAAAATTGAGTGAAAACTAAGAGCTGACACTTTCCAAGGGGTGCCTTGAGTCTAAAAAGGTAGGGAATCACTGACCTAAAGCTACTTCAGTTATTTTCTTTCCAATTTATTTTAATGAAAAAAAATTCTTGTTTTGTAGGCTTGTGGGTTTATTCTTTATAGTGTCTATAATAGATCATATTGTCTAAAATGTACCAAATAAATATTGTCAAGATGAAATGTATGGGGGGGGGCAGGGCAGGGGGATTTCTGAAAGATTAAACTTTAAGGAAGCTCTGTTAATCCTATTTTATAAAAATCATTCTGAAGTTAGCAGACCAAATACAATATAAATGTTTGTTAATCTTTTATGTTAAATATGTATTTGCCACAGAGGGCCAATTTCCTACTAAACATGCTGACCTTTGTCTGGAACCATCCAGCCTTCGTTATAAAACAGTCTTTCCAAAACATGTGACTTTGTGTTATTGCCCATTTTCAGATGGATCAGCTTTCCAGCAATGGAGATAGAAAATCACAGCCAGACAGGAGCCAGGCCATTCGGGACAGGCTGAGAGGAAAAGGACTTCCCACAGGTAAACATTCTTCTGTGATTAGGACAACAGGGGCACTAGCCTTGTGGAAGACTGGTAGGATATTATGCCAACCAAATGAGTGTTATAAGGGAAGATGAACCCTCATTGACTTGCTCAGAAGTCTGAGAGTTGGTGCTTCAAAGAACACTGTTCAGCTAAGCTCTTAATGACAACAGATAATAACAGTTGTGCTGAAAATATATAACTTTAAAAAACCCATGATTAAAATGGTACATTTAAAAAACTAATTCTCATATTCTGTTTAGGGTAAGATTTCTTATTAAGAGTATTTCACTATTAGAACTATTTATATCAGTTCATCATCACTTGAAATCATTAACATAAGACTGTATACCTTTCTGAAAGATTGGCTTTAGCCTAACCAGAATTTGAGGGCTCAGTGCAGGATCATACAACATTATCCTTTTTGAAATCAGAAGCAAAGTGCTCATTTAGTTCTTGAGGCTTATTAGATTATCTTCAATTTCTAACCACATGTCTGTCATCCGTACATAGCAATATCTTTTTTTTTTGTACTTTTTTAAAATTTGTATTGCTGAGGAGTCATTTTTACTGTTTCTTCTTAAATTCCATTGTGAGTCCTGAACTTAAAATCTCCATTCCAAGCATTATTTGTATTTGTTTCTTTTGTTCTTTGATTTTTTTCCCCCTTTTGGCCTTACCCCTATAACTTTCTGCTGGAGGCTTGTAGCAGAAATAATTTCTGTTGAAGTAAGTTGTACATCTTCACAGTCTTAACTGTGTGTTAATAACAAAGCTTCTAGTTGGGTTATATTTCTAAATTTTGGAGCTTTGTATTATAGTTCAGGCCAGTATCTCCATGGTCTTTAAACCACAGGGTATTTTATTTAATGTCTGCTGATGGAATAGATGAACTAATAGGTGTTTTCCTGCTGTAGCCTCTGATTTAGTTAAAGCACCACAGTGCAAGATATTTTTCTTTCCACCCTGTATTTCTTTATATCACTTAGTACTTAAGTGAGATGGTTAAAAAGTTTTTTTTAATTTTATTTAAGAAATGCTGTTTACTAAAAGATTTGGGATGTGGCATCTGGCTTTGAAGCTCTGTGGAGCTGAGGGTTTGGCTAGCCATTTTGACCTTCTTTGGCTTTAAGCCATCCCTTTACTTTCAAGATGCCAAGAATAACAGGATTCTTTTAGTGTTGTTTTTTCTTGTGGGCTCACTGGGTGAAAGAAGAGTTAAGAGATCCTGGAGTAGATGAATCTGCTTTGCTCAACCACTCTCAGTTAGAAATATCAACATCCTGATGTTTTAAAGCAGAGGTGTTCAACTTCTAGCCCGTGGGCTAATTCTGGCCTGCAGAGCCGTAGGTATTCAGCCCACAGGGCTCCCTGCAGATCAAGAAATTTAGCAGCAGGGGGCTGGTGGCAATAAATATGGCCACCCTCCCCAACTGCCAAACTCCCAATCCTGAAAGTCCTGTGCAGCAGGCTGGGGCCAAATCATGCCCCTCCCCCACACCCCCTCGGCTAGATGAGGCTGGGCCATGCCCTCTTTCCCTGTGGGCCTGGGTTGGGGCTAGGCCATGCCACTTTTTCCCCATGGGACTGGGTCATGCCCTCTCCCTCCCCTCCGCAGAGCCAGGTTGGAGCCAGGGTGCCCCCTGCCCCCCTCCGTGCAGTCAGATGACCTGCCATGACCGCCTCATGCCGAATTGGGACTATCAGCTGGATCCAGCCTCTGGATGGCCTGAGCACTGCCCATCCGGCCCACTGGCCAAAAATGTTGAGCACCACTGTTTTAAAGTGATCTGAAGTTAGTTGTCTCTTTCTATCTGTTCCTTTTTAAGGTAAGTTATATTGCCCTGTCACATTGCAATCTTTCCTTTTCTCCCTGGACTGACAGACCTGGATACAGAAAACATCTGGACTGCTAGACCTGGATGTGGAAATAACTAATTAATATATGCTTAGGTATACCTTTTCACTTTATTGGTAGGGCCTTCTCAGTGCCCTCATCTCCTCAGCTTGACTGCATCATATTACAGGGCATTTGCTGATGTTTCAGATATTGTTCCTTGTCAGTATAGGTGAAGGTTTGAAGAGGTGATTAGAGAGATACCTTGGGGTAACAGTAGCCTGTAGATGAAAGGGACTGGATTTACTGGCCCAGGAGGCTCTTTACAGTCCTATGATCCTTATGAAGTCCTCTGTCCAAATCTGGCACAACAGGAGCAGCAGTAGATGCTGGGCTGAGGAAGCACAGATAAGGACCTAGTTAGATAGAAAGTAATATATAGCATTCACTAATGTAACTCACCCTGATATGTGGAATAATAACAGTGCTATTCAGTGTCTCCTTTCAGTCCTTGCCCTGAAGTTATAGGGATTTTTTTTTTTGGGGGGGGGGGGTGTTGTATCATATAGTGTGGGATGGGAATGTATTTTCATTTCCATCACTGCACAACTTTGAGGCGGTGCCAGTGTTGAGCCAATGATATCAAGTTGATAAAAGGCATTCTCCTTATCAGGCTGTTTCCCTGACACCATCCCCTTAAACATACGCCTAAATGATTGATGTTAAACCTTCTCAAAATTGCAGTTAATTCTCTCACAAATCACACTAAAGATGAAGAGTGTGTATTTTTGAAAAAAAAGTAATGCGAGAAGATGAGAAAAAAAATGAACAAGTGACAAAAGTAGAACTAATGTTGTATAGAAAGTTACTACTTATTTAGGGTACACACAGATGTTGCCAAACAGAAACAGATCCGCTTTACTAAGTAAAACAGACCTCACACCGTGTCCGTTCATCAGGCCCTTGGCCAGTGTGGGACAAGGGGTGATATGTTCACCTTGCTAGGGGATTCCATGCCTCTTGCACTGCCCTGCACCTCCTTATCAGAATTCGCACTAACTCTTGCAGCACTGGTCCTAGCAAGGTGGCACAGGGTGTTGCAGGAGCTGTGGAATTCCTGGCACCCCATGCCTCCATGCTGGGACCTGCACCAGGTCCTATGCTCACCCATGCCTCATGCAGGGGAACAAGTCAACGTGGATCCCAACAAGGAGGCACAGGATGCTGGGGATTCCCCAGCTCCCACACCACTCCATACCTCACCATCACCCTGAACCAGGATCCATACTGAGCCATGTCTCCACACAAAGCACAAGGTGGCATGAAATGCAGCATGGGGTCCAGCTTGGAGGCATGGGAAGCTGAGAATGTCCCATCTCTTGTACCTCCCCACACCTTCTGGGTATGCATCTCTTTAAGTGAAGAAAGCCTAGAGGAAATGCATCCCCTGGGATCTTCTGGGCATGTGTCAGTAAACAGGGAGAGCCTGGGTGGGGTTACCTGCTTCAGGAGACATGTTCACAAGATCCTGGGGGTATGCCTTCAAAAGCATGGAATTCTGGGCTTTCCTTGCTCAGAGACATACCCCCAGGCTCCCCCAGAGTGTTTATGTAAGTGGGAAAAGTCAGGTGGGTACTCCAGAGGCTGGAGGGGCCCAATCCTTCCCAGGAATTCCAAGGCTGTGCAGGATAAACTAAAATTTGAGAATGTTCAGTAGAGAGATGAATGATGCTTGCAGATGGGTATCGCCTAAAAGCAAATTTTGGATCCAAATTGTTTTTTCAGTAAATACCCCAGTGTTGCTAGTTTTATGTTCATCCTCCTAACTGCTCAGAAGAACAAGTTAGAGTAAGGACTTTCATGTGCCTGGCACTGAATTATCAGGGGCAATAAAGTTAGGATCAATTTTTTATAAAGCCCGCTGTCAAGCAACTACCTCTTCTGCACTTAAATTCACCCCTATGTAATGTGGATGAAGTGTGTCCCCTGTCTAATCTACTGCTATGCTTTCTGCTTCCTTCCCTGTGGTCTTTGCCCAATTTGCTACTTTGCATTCTGCTTCCTACGCTATCTGCCCCTGTGCTGCTTGTCATCTCTGTCATCTGCCACATGCCACACACAGAGGCTGCAGATGCCAATTACAGTACCTGTGCCATAAGTTGGCCATCCCTGAGCTATATACCATTAATTTATATACTAGGTTGGTGGTATTGGTAAGGTTCCCCAGGGTTTTAATAAATGTAAGCATACTCTGACTCTATTAGGAGCTACATATTAGGGTCCTACATTGCTTTAAAAGAAGAGCCCGGCATTCAGTCTGCAAAGAAATAAAATATATTGATGTTCCTAGATACAGATTCAGGGTTTTAATTTCTCTATTGGTTATCTGTCCTGCTTCAGGCCTACTTGGTTCATACTGCTGATTTTCTGGCCCTGCCCTCATTGTGTTGAAACCCTAAGGAATTCTGTTCTCTTTGCTCCTGGCCTTGTTTTCTAAGTGTATTCCCCAACCTCCCTGTCCCCTTGTGCTGGCTTTCTATCTCCTCCCTCTGAACACCACCTTGCTGACTCTTCACTCTGTCAGCTGCTCTCCCTAATCCCCATTTTAGTCCATCACTGGGAGTATGGAATCAGACAGCATCTGTGGATGAGCATATCTGTTAGTTCCAATAGGCATTTCATAAAGCAGAGCAAGCAGAGGTGATTGTGTAATGACTAATGAGTGACAAGTAGCTGTCCAAATGCAGAGAATATAGGCCTTTTAATATTTCTATCTTCAAGGATGCATACTTTTTAGTGGGCATGTGTAGACAAAACAAGGGGCATGTGTACATGATACTTTAAGTGAGTAAAATGCTTTTGCACCACTTTAATGGTGTTGGTGTTTCATGCGTTGGCAGCATATTGCATATTCAGCTGCGTAATGCACCTTAAATGACTTCCGGGGACAGCAAACTAAAACACCTCCAAGGAGTTTTACTTTGATGCCCTACACCCGTGGAGCGAAGTACCAGGCTCCTTGCGGCTCAGGGACTGTCCAAGTAGCACGTGCAGGCAGCTGGGCAGCAGCCCAGGAAGGCAGGCTCCACCAGAGAGAAAAAAAAAAAAAAGCAGCGAGCCTGCCTGCCTACATGAGCTGTGTGGGAACCCGGTCCTTCCTTCCACAGCTGTGGTGCCCCTCCTGGGACTGCCTGAGCCAGGTGCCTGCAGGTGGGTGCCACTGGGGGGTGGGGGGGTGGGAAGGGGCACTGCTGCCACAGAGGGAAGCACCAGCCATCATCCCCTGCCACTGCAGCCCAGGGACTGCTCCACCCACTGGCGGCTCGCCCTCCCCTTCTCACCGCTGGAGAGGCAGTAAGACAAAGGGGTTTACTTTGCCCTAAATTGAAGCAGTGTTTTTAAAAACCCACTGCTTCAATTTAGGTCCCCCATTTCATCTACTCATGCCCACTGATGCTAATTCTGCATTAGCACTAGATCAGCCTCTCCTAAAGGTACAGCATCAAGCTGTCTGGCAACGAGAGGGCTAGAATGCATTAGTAATCACACCAGTAATAATCCTAGATTGCCAAAATAGTAGGTGGCCCAAATAAAGATGTGCCTAAGAAAAGTAAAATAAAGAGTGGAATGTTCAGTTCTTGCCTGCTTTCTACATTAGACTGTTTATTAGGCCTGTGTGAATAGGGAGTATTCGATTTGGATTTGGATTTGGCTGATTTGGAGAACGGTGATTCAGTTCGAAGATTCAGATCACTGACCTGAATCAATTTGGCCAAATTGGCTTCAAAAGATTCAGCACTGATTCGGAAAGATTTGGTGATTCAGTTATGGACTATAATGGGGAATCACTGAAATACCAATAACTTTGTCATTTTTGGCAGATTTCAATGAAAACTGCAGGCATGCTAGCTCCTGCTGAGGCCATGAAGCCTTTGAGGTTTCAAGGAGATAGGTGCAGTATTTTCTGGGAAACTGGACCTCAAGGTGCTAATAAGCAAAACTCGTGACATACGTGACTTTGTGTGTGTGTTAAGGCAGCAGGATATTGAAAACTGCAGGCACGGTGCCCCTGTTCTCATGCTTACAACTCTACTGCAACCAGTAAGCCTCAAGCCTCTCAAAGATCTTACACGTCTGGGCTTTCCCCAGCCAGGACTGAGCTGCCTGGATGTTATTAGCTGTCTCCTGCTCCTACCTGCCTTCCACCAGAGAGGTTTGTGGTTCTGGCGTTTCCTGGGGCTGCCATGTCATTGGCAATCCCACCCAGGCCTTCCTACCCTGGCAAGGTGCAGTTTTATGTCATGCCCAGGATGATATGGGGCCTCCTCCCCCCCATATAGCCTCAGCCCTTATGCGTCCAAGTACTTCCTGGCACGGGGCTTAGCAAGGAGATGTTCTTCCCTTGCTGTCTGGTGAGAAACTAAACTGCCGCCTCCGGCTCTGGGAGTGAAGCATTAAAAGGTCGCCCTCATTAGCACCTGTCTTGCCACATACATAGCCCCTTGTGTGGGCATGAGGGAAGCCTGCCAGGTTTCAGGCAGAGTGGTGCAGTGGTTTCTGTGAAACAGCACCTCTAACTGCTGAAAGCAAAACTTGTGTCACTTGTGTGTATTAAGGGGGTGTAGGTTGTAGCTGTGTTGGTCTAAGGACATAGCCAGACAAGGTTCTTAGGGTCAATCTGATATCTTTTATTAGACCAACTAAATGGTTAGAGAAATTCTTCTTTGCAAGCTTTCGGGTTTAAAAACCCTTGTCAGGCCGAACTAGCATCTAGTTGGTGTGTGTGGGTGCTCTTCCTGGATAGAAGGAATAGTAAGGAAGCCAGAGGCTGGCATGTAATGCAGGGAAGAAAGCCAGTTAGTGAAAATGGAAACTGAGGTGTCAGGGGATGAGAGACAGGCTGGAGTAAGGGAGAGGTACCTACTGCTACCTGGGGAGATGTCAGGCAGATTGTAGTGTCATGAATCCGATATCTATATTGAGTTCATGAGTTTCTCTATCTAGGAGGTTGATGAAGTGAAGTTCATAGGCCCGCCTGTGAAAAGTGGTTTGTAAAATCAAACAAGCACCAAACCTTGATAACCTCATCACCAGAAGCCAACTTCCTCCAGCCCAAAACACACCAAATGGATCCAGATCATACCATGACAAGAAACCTGCCAGCATATCTCCAATACCCCCACAAACTGCACACCAGAATGTATTACAGACAAGAATACCCAATGTGCCTGTGAGAGCACATTTCTCACAAGCAAACCACTCTGTCTCCAGTCTCTCAGTCCTGATCCTCAAAGGGAATTTACAAGCCACTTTCCACAGACAGACCTATGAACTTCACTTCATCAACCTCCTATATAGAGAAACTCATGGACTCAATATACACATTGGATTTATGACACACTGCAACCTGCCAGACATCTGACTCCCCAGGTATCTCTCCACTTTTACCTGCTACATCCCCCTTCCCCGCTACCCTGGCCTGTCTGTTACCCCCTGATGCCTCCATTTCCATTTTCACTGACTGGCTTTCTTGCCTGCATTGCATGCCAGCCTCTGGTTTCTTTACTATTCCTTCCATCCAGGAAGAGCACACACAAACCAACTAGATGCTTCCTCAGCCTGATAAAGAGTTTAAACCCGAAAGCCCATGCCTCACAGATGGCATCCCAGGCAGCTAGGCTGAGATCACCTGAAGCTTCACAAGTCCATTGCAACCACCAAGCCTCAGGCCTCTCAAAGATCTTAGGGGTCTGGACTTTGCCCACCCAGGACTGTGCATCTTGTGGCTGGAGGTTATGAAGCACGTTCTACCCACCTTTCACTAGGGAGGTCCTTGGTCCTGGCATTTCCAGGCATCATAGGCCGAGGGGTCACAGTCCAGCGGTTCCATGTCCTCAGCAAGATGGGTAGCCATCAAAGCCTTGTTGCTACCTACCTGAGCGTGGGGTCTGGTGCGTCTGGACCCCAACATTGAACCCATATGTTTGTTCCACTTTGGCAGCAGCTGCCGTAGAGACTGGCTGGGGCTGGGAGCGCTAGCATGGGAAAGTGGATCCCCCTCTTCCACATCCCCTTGCCTCTGCACTTCTGCCTGACTCTGTTCACAAGCAACTCTGTCCAGTGATCGAGGGTTTTCATGCTGCACATGCTCCCCTTTACCCTTCGGTCACACATGCCTGCCAGCACATGGACTGTACTGAACTGCAAAGAAGCCACTCATTTTTTGATGCCCTCCTTCAGCCGCTTCACCAGTGCCTGTATCTCTGGTAGAAGTGGCATGCCCCAGCCAGGAACATTGATCCCCTGGAACTTCTCCATTTGGTTCTCAAGTTCCTTGACTATGGATATCACCTGGCTAAGGAGGGCATCACCAGCGCTGAGTGTCGGTGGCCTCTAGGAAGGGCTTGGGGACACCCAGGATCTGGGAAGTGATATCCCACTCCGCTTTGTTGAGGGGGCCACTGATCCCAATCTCCCCAAGCAAAGCTATCTCATGGATGCCCTTCAGTTGCTCCACCAGCCTTTCCAGCATTAAGTATGTGGAGTTCCACTGAGTCTCCACATCCTGCATGATTGCGTGCTGTGGGATGCTCAGCTCTGCCCATTTGTCCTACAGCATCTTGCCCCCTTTGATGCTGCAGTGGAAGTAGCCTGCCACCTTCATGCATTTGGCAATCAGCTGGGTGATAGTGACAGTGCCATCACTGGCAGCCCTGTCCCCTCTCCAAGGCATCCCTGACTATGGATAGTGTTTGTCTGCCACACAGTGGATGCCAACGAAGTTGGCATCACAGACCACCTTGACCATATTGGCCCCCCTGTCAGTGACTATGAACCCACAGGTGAGCTCAGCCTGCCCAAGGAGCCATTCCAGCACCATGTGGTTCATGGCCACCATGATCTTTCTTGCTGTGTAGGACTCATCCATCACCTGTATTTGAAGGAGAGCCCACCGATGCCCTGACTGATCGCAACAGCCCTGTGATGGAGAGGTAGGCATGATCTCCACCCCAGCTGCTGCAAATGTTGGAGGTGAAGTGTAAAGCTACCTGTGGACCTGCCTTGCGCAGCTCTTCCATCAAGTACTCTCTGCATGCCTCATACAGGGAGGGCACCACTGTCCTGCTAAAGGTGGTATGTGCGGGCACTTGGTAGGATGGGGCCATGAGTGTCATGAGCCACCTGAACCCTGGCCACTCAACTAAGAAGAAGGGCTGGCCATCCAGAGCAAGCATCTCTGCGATGCTCTGGGTGACCTCGCTCACCCTTGCAATGCATCCCACTTTGTCTGCGGCTTTCCCCCACTGCTCCAGGGTGGCCTGGCTCTGCATGTGGACGGAGGCTTTGGAGCAAGAGGGGGACTTCCCTTTGTGCATGTTCCCACTGCTGCCAGGCTGAGGAGGAGTAAGGGCAAAGGGGTGCTGCCTCCTGAGATGCAGCAGCATTGCCATGGTGGTGAAGCATTTCACATCCTTGCCCCAGCTGAATCTGCCTTTGGCGGTGCTGGGAGATGGCATACTTGGGATCATCTGCCACCTCAAAATGATCCCACACTACAGTATCCCCCTGCTTCTGGAATGAGGATGAGGATCCTGCCCTTTCCCCCTCTGCAGCAGGGTGAGGCACAACAACAACAGGAGCTGACTCAGCTGAGCCACTTGCCTCAACAACCTCAACCTGAACTTCTTCCGAGATACCTTCCAGAGAAGGAGACCTGGCTCTAGTGGAACTTTGAGGGGTGTGGAGCACAAACTCAGATGCCCCCTTATTCCCTAGAATTTCTTTTGCTAGGGCACTCAGGTCCCCTGCTTCCAGATTCAGCTCCTCCTCTGGCAGTGGGAGGCTCATGCTGGGAGATGAAATTGGGGTGGAGGAGACTGTCATGTTGGTGCTGGTGGCTATTTCTGGTGTTAGGGGAGGTGGTGCAGGTGTAGGGACAGGTACTGCTCCCAGAAGACTCATCGCTGCCAGGAAAAAGGATGCATCTATGTTTGTTTGGAGGGTGCAGAACTTGCAACTCTGCCCCTACCCCCTCTATCCCCTCTCCCTCCCCTGCCAGAATACCTGGCACCTGCCTTTCCAGCATGCTTCATATTAATCTTTGTTGTGCTGGAAAATGTGCCTCTTTGTGTGTGAAGCTCTCTTCTTTGTTTGTATTTAGCTAGCTAATATCTCTTCCTCGTCTCTGATTACTGTATGTGTCTGACATCTCTTCTTCTTGGTTGTCTTTACTGTGTGTGTATGTATGTGCTTTCCTGCACAGTGATGGATCATACTGCCAGGGAAAATACAGCTTTCTTTTAAAGTGTGGGGGAAAAACATAACAAGAACTAATAAAAGGTTATTGGGGGATGAATAAGTTGAAGGAAATAGATGGGATAGGAATAAGTAGAGGGATTCTAGGTAAGGGTATTTAGTAAGCTGTATCTGATCCTTTCCAAGAAAACAGACTAGCAGGAGAGTGACTGGGAAGCCAAGCCAGTCCTGTAGTACCTTTCAGATGGTGTTGCTCAGACAAAAACAGCTCACAAAAGAGACAGAAAGGCTGCAGGCAGAGGCTTATATGCTGTTTCTACGTCCCTCCCCCAGAGGACTGTGATTAGAAGGAGACTCAGTGAAAGATCACAGTCACTGTCTAGCTAGAGATGTCAGTCTTCCCCTCCCCCCCACCCACTCTCTCTTCTCAGGCTGAATCTTCTCTGAATCGAATCAGTTACCAAAGCTTTGCACACCCCTACTTTTTATCTGTTGTGTATATTTGAGTTAGAGTTGTCTAATACATATGTCCTTTTTTTAACTGTTTCGAGAATTGCAAATTATAGAAATCCTCCAGGTGCCACACAAATGTCAGTGCCAAAATAGCATGCACAGCCCTGTGCAGCCTGTTATGCCCCCGAGCCATGGGTGCTCGGCAGTGCAGGCTGCTTAGCCCCAGGCTGTGGGGGCTCGGAGTTTTCCTTACAAGCCGCATGCCAGTTAACAGAGCATGCCAGCTTGTAAGGTGCCGGTTACCAGACAGTTTACTGTATTTATTTTAAGATGTGCCATTTGGTATCGTATCTTCCTGCAAGGTGTTTGAAAACTGATGATTTATCAGTTTATATGACTGTTCTTTTTTTCTATTAATTTTTTTTTTAATGGTAAGGTCCTCACAACCGATTCATAACCACAGATTGAAAATATACTAATCCAATTAGTTGTTATAAGTTTTATGTCCCTGATTCTTCAAGATGAAACATCTGTGCAGAGCCCTATCCAAATCTGACACAAGGTCCTGGCCACACAATTCCTTACCAAGATTGGATTCTGTTTGTCCAGCTCTAATTATTATGAAAATGCTGGTGGTTTTCCTCATCTACTCACCCACTAAATTCAGATGTTTACCATCAATTTATAAGCTCACAAAGGAAAAATATTAATTGTGGTAGAAACAGCTCCTCTTTTCAAGATATCCTTACCATCTTCACTGCCCAGTCTTCACCTCCATAAATTTCTCTGGCTTTGAACTGTATAGAGCAGAAGTTGGTAACCTATGATGGCAGAAGCCGGATCTGTCCCACAGTGGTCCAATTCATTCCGCAAAGATCCAGTCTGGCATGAGGGATCAGTGACATGGAGCCATGCCATGCTGCCTATTCCCTCTGCTGCTCTCTTCTCAGGTGTTGAGTGGCTGCTCTGACTCATCTGTGCTTCCCTCACTGCAGAGGTTGGGTTAGTGGGGGAGCTGCCAGCTCAGGGGAAAAGGTCAGAAACTTCTAGGCTGCTGTCGCATCTGTATCGCAAGCTCCAGCCTGCAGTGGCAAAAGGGTGATGACCCCTCAAGAGTCCTAGGAACATAGAATTATTAATGGAGAGAGTTATCTGATGATGGTCTGTCAAGCAAACTTTCACCTCTTAATTATATTGATAGGATATAGGCACTTCTATAGAATGAGGGATCATTTTAAAGGGTTTTGTCAAAGTGAGCAGCCTTATCTTCATGTGGGTTGCATTCATTTGAAACTATTAAACCAGGGGAGGAAATGATTCAACATCCTGGGTAAAACCTTAGGTGTTGACAAATTCTCTGTTTAGCTATATGATTAAACAAACAGAAAAACAACAGATGTATCCCCACTCCTGATCGTTACAGTCTATGGAATTATGAAGAAACAAAAGACATTTTTATATAAAAATTGCTGTGCTTATTTGGCACTCTTCAGAATTTTTTTCTTAAGTTTAGCTACCTAGAAAGAAGTTCCAGAGAATGTTTGCAAAAGCTCTCATGTAGAGAAGTAGATTTAAAACACTGAGTGTTCTAGCTCCTTTATAGAGAATAAAAACTAGAGCTGGTGTGGTGCAAGTTGGGGAAAAATAACCCTGCCTGGCTCCTCCCAGATCTGCTGCCAGTGGGAGCTAGAGCCTGGTTGCTGGGCCCAGCAGTGTAAAAAGCTGCCCTGGCCTGGCCCCATCAGTACAAAAAGCTGCCCTGGCAAGCAACTCAGGGCTACTCACTCTCAGGTACTTCTGGGGCCCAGCCAATTGGTACCTGGGGACATGACCCCTTTTGCCAGCTGGACTGCTGAAGCACCCCTGAGACTTCCCTGCACCCTTTACCTACTTCAGCAGTCTTGAAGTAGGGGCTGCTGTCTGGCTGTGACCTGCTGTGCACCTGCCAGACCCGGATGGGGACTGCATAGCCAGTAGAGGCATCTGCCCTTCTGGACCAGTGGGCTGTGGGTGCAGAGTTGGCCTTTATGCAGCACTACTGCCATGTGTACCCCTGCCCAGCCATCTGGGCAGATATTGCCTGGAAGATGTTCCCAGTGTGGTGGCCTGCTTTGAACTGTTAAAACATGTCCTCCTGGCCCCATTTGGCTAGAATGTCAGCCACTTCCAGCTGGGTCCAAGGTGCCTGCTCTGAGCAGGCTCCTCTGCCTGTGTCCTGCCACTAGTCTCCCCAGCAGGAATTCTGGTGTGCCCTAGCTGAAAACTGAAAAATCCTTGATTTAAAAAAAAAAAAAAAATTCCGAAGTCCATGTTCCTCCACTATTAAAACAAAAGATCGCTAGAGAGAGAGAGAGAGATCAGTTGGGCAGTGTTTTATTGATACATCTGCAGTGTTAAAGCAGTTTGGAAGCCTACCAGTGTCTGTCATCATAGTAAAATAAATTATAAATACCTGTATGTTTTGCCTTTGCTGTTTGCCTTTGGTTTTCTTACCATAGAGCAGTTAGAGCTCCCCCCAACCCCTTCACTAACCAGGGTGTGGGGACAACTGCCCCTTCAGCCACAGCTCCCACCAGCAAGTCTCATCCTGTGTGGCATCTGGGCATGCAGAGTGTGTGCTGGGGGGATGTGAGGTTTGCAGAACAGGGTTGGGGGGATGTGGGGAGCTGAGGGTAAGTGTGGGAGACCTGCTCAGGATGGGTGGGTCCTCTGCCCCCTGCAGGGCACAGCCCCCCTGCACAGCTCACAGTTTGCCCCACCAAAGGGCTACAGCCTCCCCACAGGGGCCACAAGCCCAACAGGGGCTACAGCCCCTCCAACAGGGGCCACATGGCCCCCACAGAGGATATCACCCCCACTTGCTCCCCCAGCCCCTGGACTGCTGCCCTGCCCAGCCCCATCCCCTGCCAGCTCCTGTAGCCCCCTTATGGCTGCCCTGCCTGGCCCCACACCCCCACCTGATCCCCTGATGGCTGCTCCACTAGACCCCAACCCCCGTAGCTGCTACTGCTGGTGAGTGCAGGGCTTCCCCCACAAATTGTCCTGATTCTGGGGCTGCGCAGGGCACTGATAGGTGGGACTTGGGGGGCCATGTGGGGGATGGGCCCAGCGATCAGGGAGCTTGAGGGGCAAGCAGGGGATGGGGCCAGGCAAGGCAGTGATAGAGGGGCACAGGGGGCAGGAGGGGGATGGGGCCGGGCTGGGCAGCTATCAGGGAGGCTCGGGGAATGGGTGGAGGATGGGGCTGGTGGTGGTCTTCCCATGGTCCCCTTCCCCCTCCCCCTCCTCCAGCACCACCACCATTTATGGCATGGAGCCCAGGTCCAGCTCCCTGCGGCTGGCGTGCTACCTGCCCTGCACGTGCATGTAGCATGCTTTAGCACCAGGACAAGAGCCAGCCATAGAGATGCTCTGGCTGACTACCAGAGCATTTCTGGAGGACCCAAGCCTCTGGGCATGGTCCTGGACTGTGCCCTGTGGCAAAGTAGGGGGTCCCTGACTAGCCACGGGGCTAGTTTACCCACCTGCCTCTGGGCACACTACCCACTTGTCTCTCCTGCCATACCTTGTTAATTAATCATGTTGGTAGTTAAGGCAGGAAGCTGCCTATTTTACACCCCGATGTTGTGGGGGCAGGGGGCTATCCACAGCTCCATTGCACCCCCACACCGCACCCCAAGCCTCACAGATGGCATCTCAGGCAGTTGACTCAACTGTCCCCTTCACCCTTTAGCTGTGGCCCCCAATCATGGGACCTTTAGCTTCCATAAGCCCTGGCCCCATCTCAGGCCAGTTGGGACCCTGAACTTCTTTGCTCATCATGGGTGTCCCTCGTGATAAGCCCCTGGCCCTTCTGACCCTTCTAGTCCTGGCCCCAGCATGGACCAATCAAGTGCCTCAGGGGTGGATTTTCACCTCCTGGCTGCAGTTAGGGATCAGGGTCCCCCATTCCTGGTTCAGGTGCTCCTGGAAGCATGCCTGGCCCTGCAGGGTCACTCCTCCAGCAGGCTTAGGTGCCTCCAGAGCTTACCTGGTATACCCAGAGGTGAGGGCTGGGGTTAAGGCACCCCTACTTGCCTTTCACCAGGGTGATAACTGGCCTGGCATTTCCTGGGGTCTCCCGCACCACTGAGAGCCCCACCAGGCCACCCACTCCCAGCAGGGTGCAGTTTTAGGTCATGCCCAGGACCAGGAGCCTCCAAACCATCTCCTACAGCTCCTGCCCTTACCTCCAGGATGTTCCAGGCAGTGTTACTGCCTGCCCTGCCAGCAGCAAACTGCCCTGTTTATATAGGCAGCCATAGATCTAAAATGGCTGCCGCAGTTAAGCACCTGCTGGCTGCTTGGCTTGGCCCTTAAAGTGCCAGGCACCAACAGTGCCCTGCCACATGCCCTGCCCCACTTTTTCTGCCTGGGGTATTTTTTGACCCCTGGATATCCAGGGATCTAATTTTGCCCCCGCATTGCAAATTTGCAGTTCAGGGAACTTTTTTTTTCATCTGGACGTGACCTAGTTGTATAGGGCAATGTTCTCCTGTGCTCTTGTTCAAAGAGAAACCAGTGAGGTCACCACATATAGTGATTTAGGTCAACTATCTCATTCTTCCTTCATAACATACCCTGTCCTAACGCAAGGTCTGACATCAGCATGACCACTGCAGTTCTTATTAGAGTGTATTGTGGTCTTGTAATGGCCTTTCATTTGTAGTTTTATAGTTTGGATACGTAAGTTTCTAGGCTAGAAGTATGCTTTATTAATTTCAGAAAATGGTAAGTTTGAAGATTTCACTGCCTGCATATATGTCTGCATGCTGGTATCTTTCATTCTTAATTTTATATCTTGTATTAACTATGGGGAAAATACTGGGTCAGTAACTGTTAGCACGTTTTCCAGTCCACTTGTGTGAAGGAGAGTATAAATGTTGTTTAACCACACAAATAAGGATTTATTTGGAAGAGGCTCCTAAAATGCATTCCTTTAGGTATCTGATTGGAGTACAGGCTCTGATTTTCATCCAGTAATTTAAAGTGTTTAATTGCACTGAAGTGCTCACGTTAAGCAGCCCTCTTTCAGATTGTGCGAGTCCCCTGTCATAGAGTTTGGTTAAGATAAAGCCACCTTTCAAAGTAATTAGAAATAGTTTCTATTTTGGACTGAACCAGGTGATCAGCACCTCATGGTTCTACTCCGTACATAAAATAGTCTCTACCTTAGATTCCTAGGCTTTTATAGTGTTACCAGTACTGCCCTTCTACCAGTCTTGTTTTTAAAGGTAAGATTGTACCAAAGGCATGTTTTGCTTTAATGCATATGTTTTTCATCATGTTTGTTCCAGCACAGATTTTTGATCAAATAAATTCTGGGATAGTTAAATATGGACACCCCATCTAATTTATATGCCTGGAAAAATCATGCTAGCTTCTTCTTTTTGTTCCCAAAAAAACACTACCTCGGATTTAGCAGAGTTGATTTCCAACTTGTATGAAACACAATATTGTTGAAAAGCAACTAATAAACTTTGAAGGCCTATCTGGGAATGTGACATTAATAGTGCATTCATCATCTACATAAAGCAAGAAATCATTCAATATTGTGGATGCATGGAATTGATTCCCTGTTAGTTCATGTTTTAGATCATGCAGGAATAGATAATATGTTAGTGAAGTGGTAATTTGCAAGAAGGACAGAGCTGTTTATCTTATACAATCTCCATTTTCTTTTGTATCTCCATTATAATATCCCAAACGTTGCTGTGAGGTAGGAAAATACTGGTCTCCCTGGAGACCTGAACCACTGTGACTAAGTAACTTGCCTAAGGTCCTGAAGGTCTATAGCACATAAGAAAAAACATTCTAGATTTCCTGTGTACAGTCATAACTACAAGTCCAACCAGTTTTCAAAAGTAATAGAATTAGGCTAACAAGCTTGCGGTAAGCATATGAACCTTGAGCATGCAATTGTGTACTAGCATAGCAGTTTCTAGCCAAACTCATTTTACTCTTTGTTAGATATTTAATCCTCACACATGGGTTTTCCTCCCCCCCAAAATACTTATTTAAATGTGTGTCTAACTTTTTTAGCTGTTGCAAGTGCTCCCATCATCTGTGCATGTTGGAACATCTGCACGTTTCTAAAATACGGTGCTTACAATACTATATAAGTAAGGTACTTACTTAGATCAGTTTTATGGTTTTCACAGAAACTGTGAAAAATGATGATCTCCGTGATGTCCCAGGAAATCAACCAAAAACAAAAAACCTAATAAAAATGAAATGATGACTCCGCAGAGGGAGCCAGTGATCCTTGCTGGTGATGCAGCTTCCTGGGAGAGGAAGGCATCAGTTGGCAGGGTGGCACAAAGGGCAGCCAGCAGTCAAGATGGCAGCTGCTCCCTTGTTCCTCCCCCCCACTCTGTGGGGCCTCTTTGCCAATCATCACCAAGGGGTGGTGCCTCTCCCCAGTAAGTGTTGAGGGGTGGGGCTGCATGAAGTGCAGCCAGCAGTCAAGATGGCAGCTAGCCCCTCATTACTCCTTCCCTCAGGGCCTCCCTTTCAATCAGCACCAAGGGGTACGGGTGCTGCGAATTTATTGTGAAATCAGCTCTTCAAGCCATGAAAATTGCTTTCTCTCATTGTGAGTTAGTTAAGTCCCTACATATGATGTGGGTGTAGGGGACTTTAGCAGCAGTAGGTTTTTGATGGCTTCATGGCCAATAGCCATTTGAAGGAATCCTTGAAATCCTTGCCTCTTGTATCATTTTGGGACCATCACAGCTACAGTACCAACCTTACAGTACCATACTGTTTTGAGTACAGTAGTTGAACACACAGCAGCTTTTCATAGATTTCATAGATTTTTAGGGTCGGGAGGTACCTCAGTAGATCATCAAGTCTGACCCCCTGCCCTGGGCAGCAAAGAACGCTGGGATCAGAAGACCCCAGCCAGGTGCTTGTCCAGTCTCCTCTTAAAGACCTCCAAGGCAGTGGAGAGCACCATCTCCCTTGGAAGCCCATTCCAGATTCTGGAATGCTTTTATGAAACATTTTGTTCTTATCCTTTTGGAAGCTCGTAAATTAAAATGTTATGACTTTTCAAGGCTAAGAATTACCTTTTTTAATCATATTGAATATTAAACCAAGACTGTAATAAACAAGAGTAAAGCATCAAAGCTTCAGGCTACAAATCAGCTGAGCTTCCAGTGTGTTGTTTATGGACACACTGAAGTGTTTTCCTGAAGCACTCAATAAACTACAATGAAAAGTAATAGACTGGCAGCAAACTACAGGAACCTAATGACTGAAATACAAGTGTTGTTCTAGAATGGAGCTGATCAGCTCTCAAAGAACTACAGTAGTTAGGATTCCAGAGCTGTCTTTCACAATACAAGGGTCAGTGAAGCAAATTAGTTTAAACTCACAGATTGTCTTCTTTTGTCAAGAGGACTTAAAATCTGACTCAGGCAGAAGAAATACAGGCTAATATCTCATTTGGGATATTGTTAGAAGTTCACTCCAGGAATAATAATGTACACTGCTACATCTCCAGCAGATTTGGCAGACATTTATTTGGCAATGTGCCAGTGACTGTTTTCAATCAGTTTTTTCCCAGAAGGGAAACTACAATAGGTTGAAAATCAACATACGTAATGTTTGTATACCTTAAATTAAAACAGCTGGATATCATCCCTATAATTTAACAAAATGCTGCTTGAGTTGGAGCATAGATATGATTAAGCTACTTTATGCCTGGATTGCACAGTAGGTTTGGGGGGGGGGTTCAATTTATATTCACAAAAATTTCAATATAGCTTTCAAATGTTTCTATAAAAAGGTCTGTTGAGTAGAAGAGACATAGCAACTGAGTTTTCTCTAAGCCTGCCTTTCCCTTGGGATATTAATAGTCAGCTATTACATTTTGTGTTTCAACAAATGGTGTTTGATGGATTCAGGCTTTAAATATACCTTTGGAGCATTGAAGCCACTTGCTGGACAGTATGGTTACGTACTGTCATAAGTACTTTTTCAGGTAGCGTTTATAAAATTAGGTGAATACTTATCAGAATGTTACATGACAAAAACATCTGGTAGCAGAGAGCCCTTTTTTCAAGGTTGCCTACATTCTAATGGTCATCTGAACACACTTGTAGAAGCAGTATCTTATTCTACCTATTAGTGAGCCTTTCTTAAGGGAAAAAAGAAATAATTTCAAAATAACTTATTTGCCTGATATATTGAGAAGTCTGTTACAAGTCACCATCTTCTGATACTGTTTGAAAGCACAGGAGAGGTTCCTCCAAATGCCTAAATATATAGAATTTGAACATATCTAATTCACCACGTAATAAAATTTGGAGCAAAAAAACTGTTACAATAATTATTCTGCCCTTGAAAATTTTATGTGAACGCTTATTTTAAGTTTATAAAGCTGTATCTCAAGAGATTGTAACACCATAAAATAACAATAATTAATAAGATCCAAGATTTTTAAATTCCAAGTTACATAGTGATATCTCTCTCCAGATGATACCTAAGGCAGTGGTTCCCAACCTTTTTTGTACCAGGACCCATTTGTAAACATCGATGGCCAGTACTGACTCAGTGTCCCTCACTCCCAACCCACTGCCCCCTACCCCCAGTCCCCAGCCCTGCAGGGGCCAAGCAGCCCTTGGCAGTCTGAAACTCTGCCAACCTGCAAAGGAAAAGACATGGTTTCCCATGTTTTTCTTCTTTAAAGGAGGATCCATTTTTTAAAGTTTGTTGATCCATTTTTAAAGTTTGTTCATGACCCTTTCATATATTCTTGTCACCCATTTTAGGTTGCAACCCATGGGTTGAGAAACACTGCCTTAAGGCATCCTCAACTTCAAAACAGCAAACCTAGACAGGTCATAAGGCATAAAAAACATTACATGACACTGAGTTATAAAATTGTAGGTGGTATCTTTGAAGCTCAGCCTCTTGAAGGCTCAGATAAAGCATAGTGGCTTCTTAACGTGGCAGGGGAAAAACAATGTATCTGTGTCTAAGAAAGCAGTTTTACTTCACAGGAGAACTGCTCTTCTGGTGTGGTTCAGTACTTGCCAAGGTGCAGCAGCTTCAAGTCCAGTTTATGGAAATGGGACTCCCGTGCTTGCTCCAAGGGCCTTATCACTAAGGGCAAGCAAAACTCTGGGGCATCCAAACCCTAAGCCTCCAGGCTTGGGCCTGCAAGTAGGATGCCCACCAAAGGTTTCGGAAACATCTGAAGCTCCAGGTGAGGGTGGAGGATGTTTGCCAGTAGCAGGGCCACTTATAGTTCTGGACTCTTGGATTTAAAATTAGTTTTGGCTAATTTGGCCTCAGATACTTTTTTAAAAAATACATAATTTGTATCTTTGAAGCATAGGTGAAATATGTAAAATATGGCTATAATATTGTTTAAATTATGTCAGTCTAAAAAAGACCATTTGGTAATCAGACAGTATTAAAATAAATATTTTTGGAAATATATTTTAAATATTAATATTACTTCTGAGCTTACTAGGCTTAAAATGCATTCTAGACCACTTCAGAAATATTGGTTTGGAGTTATTCATTCACACAGGAGAAATCTTATAAAGTAGCTTTTACAGTATTTTCAGGTAAACCAATGTTGCTTTAGAGATTATTGGATAGCTTAGTAAAATCCATAACTTTGTTTAATTAATTGAAAATACATCTACAATGCATTTTTCTCATTCCAGGAAAAAGTTTAATGGAAAGTGCACCAGAAGGATATAAGACTCAGTTCTCTCAAAACTCTGCGCTTAACAAAGGTCTTAGTAAGTCTATGGGATTCCTGTCCATGAGAGAGGCACAAGGAGAGGGAGAATTTTTTCTGGATATTTCCTCAGATTACAACTCTGGACATGAAGACACTTGCTGTCCCTATCGATGTAGAACTGATGACTTGGAAAGAAAAAATAAGCTTGGGGTAAATGCTTCCTGCAGGCGGAAGGTTTGGGCTTCCTCCACAGACTTGCTACGCACAACTGATAAAGCAACTGAAAGAGACCATTCTGGAGAGTGTCGCAGGCACAACCATCATTATGACACAGTTACAGTACGGACTTTAACTACCACCAGGAACAAAGAAGCAAGATATTCTGATGGGAGCATAGCACTAGATGTCTTTGGTCCACAGAAACTGGATCAGCTGCGCCAGGCGTCAGAAACATCAACGTCTGCGGCATTATTAAGTGCTTTTGACAGAATCAGAGAGAGACAGAGGAAATTGCAAGTTCTGAGGGAAGCCATGGATGTAGAAGGTTAGTGTGATTTGCGTGCTGTGTTGATGAGTGGAACACTTACCACAAGTGGCTTTCTCTATTTGATCACGACTATCACTTAATCTTCATTTTTTAAGTAAACTGAAAAACATAAGGAGGGTTGCTTCCTTATTGAAGAGCTATTGCTATACTGGTTCAGAATAGTGGCCTGTTGAGTCAGGTATTCATGTTTTACATTAGTCCACAGCAGAGACTTAGAGTGCTTACAGATGTGGGGGGAAAAGAAAAAAACAGTCCTTTACTGTCAGCTCAGTGTGCCTCCACACCAAATGGAGTGCTTGTCCGGAAGAGGTATTGCATCAGTTTGACCTGGCTCACCCAGCATCTGTATAACTCACGTGCTTCAGTGGGGCTTTTTGGCACTTTTATTTAGTGGCTGAAGCACACAAACTACAGAGACATTGGGGAGCCAGGTCAAACTAATGCCGTTCCTGTTTCGGGAAAGCACTGTTTTTTTAATTTTGTTTTTTTTCCCCATCTCTGTCAGCACCCAAAATATGTAGATCTACTCCACTTCCTCCCCCTACCGCTGGAGATGCAGTCTATGCAGGGTTGAAGCGCACTGGGGTGTTAGAGGAAAGCTTGAAATGCCACAGCTGTTTCTGTACCACCCTGAAGGACTTGAGTTTCTCTTGCTATCAGTATTTCATCTTTCATAATGCTACTCTTAATGTGGAAGAATGAAAGTTGTGGGGAAGAGGGGGAAACACTGGCATGGAGAGAAACACTGTATCTGGAATTAACATCAGACCTTTAATGATTCATCTCCTAGGTTTCCAGATGGAGGCGTTTTCCATTAAAAAATATTTAGTTGAAGGGCACTGCATCAATAAAGGGACCGCAAGGCTTCATTTTTTTGTTTCCTCTGAAACAGAACTCTTGTGCTCCTAAAATGGAAAAAAATGGAGTAAATAAAATAAAAAACATTACATGACATTGAGTTATACTGTTTTTCAGAGGCTTTTTGTGTTTTTCAGAGGCTTTTTGTGTTTGAATAAAGTTGGTTTTTTTCCTTTTAAACTGCTTACTTTTGAAATATCATTGTCTTTGGCAATTTTGTTTGAAAACATTTAAAGTTAATCTATATTAGTGTAGCTAATCTATTAATTAGTTTAACCTCCAGTCTCTGAAGACATGCAGTTCATGAAACTAAAGAGCAAGCCACTCCCTGCACTAACAAGGAAAATAAAATAGTTTCACTGTTCAAGAGCTCTTCTCTGTGCATGTTAGTATTGCACAGTTGCAAAACCCAAGACGTGGCCAATCCCACTAATGAGCAACAGTTTGTCATTCCCATTCAGACAGTTTGTGGATACTCAAGAAATCTTAGCATGTCCATGCCCTGAAAAAAAATGTTGAGATGATTCAAATGCAGGAAAATACCAGATTCACACAAGGAAGGGTGAAAGTACAGTTAGTGATAATAGATATGCTGGCTTCTAGGCCTGTGCGAATAGGGAAGCATTCAATACTCCACTGCGGGTGGGGGGTGGGGCGCGATGGGGGTGTGGCTCACTCTGGGCAGCAGCAGGGCATAGTTCCTGCTTCCAGCGCTCATGCGCCCGCATCCCAGCCCTCCCCGTCCCCCTCCTAGAGTAGCGCATCCCCCCCATCCCAGCTTGGCTTTTTGTCCCAGTCCCACCCCCAATCCCTGCCTCCCCCATGCCCCTTCCCTCCCTTCAACCTCAAAAGACTTACCAGATAGAGGCAGCTGTGTCAGCTGCCTGCTTAGTCTATGGCCAAATATCCAAAGTGGCTAAATCTTTCCTGAAGTTTTTCTGAATTGATTCTGATGCTTTGAATCGATTTGGAGCTTTTAATTGGTCTCCCGATTCTATTTGGATTTGGAGATTCAGTCACTGAATTGGGCCGAATCTCTTTCAAATTGAATCAGCTACTGAAGCTGCGCACAGCCCTACTGGCTACCTGTTTGGTGCTGAGTGACTTATTTACTTAGAGAAGATGCAGACAATGATTGATGATTGATGTTCCATCATTAAGAGTTCACAGTATTGTTTAGTAGAAAAGGTTATAAAATAATTTGCCGGTATGGGCCTGACTTGCAACATACTCATCTTAATCTGCCCTTTAAAAATTAAATATCTGTATACAAGAGCTCTATCGTGCTTTCCCTGCTCAGGCAAGGATTTTGGTTTTCTCAATAAAGAATTTTAGATTAGAATTTTTTGTCAATGTAATCTTCAAAAAAGGGCTCTTTTATTTTTTTGTTAATGCTGTTTTCTATATTTGTCTACTAACTATTCAAAAAAGGCTTTACCTAAAATCTTGTTCTGAAAATGAATTCCCAATGAGACTTATTTGTAACGTTTTCAGTGAGGAACATTTTTAGCAGGCTGGAATTCAAAGGTTTTTGATTTTGGAGGTACTTACTGTATGTTTGTACTGGATGGGAAGCAGCATTTGTATAAAATATGAATTGTCTTTTCTTTTTTCCTTTCCTATGCTCCGCATTCTTTACTTTCTGGTCTTTAGGATGGAACATGTTTCCCTAGTTTCCTCAAAAGGGGATACTGCCACACCTTCATTCCTCCCGGCTTTATTCCAGCATGTCTGTGATGTCTCTGAGCTCCAGTCTCAGCTGAATATGCTAGAGAGTTTGGGGGTAAGGTGTAAAGAGGAGGAGGACTGTTGAAATAGTCCTGTTTTAAACATGACCCAGGCATCCCCATGAAAATGGTTTAAAAAAATGGTTAATTTGAGCAAAACAATGGGACACTTGGGACAGGTGTTTAAAACAGCGCTGTCCCAGTAGAAACGGGATCTATGGTCACCCTACTTATCTTGCCTTTAATAAATTGAATTAAGGGTCTAAACTCTTTCCCTTTATGAACCTAGGCATTTTTGGCCTTCTCCACATGCTGTGGACACATAAGCATGCATGCATAGACTGAGCATTCCCTGGAGACTATACACTGGTCAGGCACATGTACCTTTGTATAACTCAGATAAAAGGGTGGATGGAGAGAGGAAGGGGAGGTGAGGAGGGCTTTCCTATATCTCTGCCCTAGTAGCTTAATGATTTGGACACTTATCCAGGAAGTTGGAGACTCAGGTTCCAGGTTTTTGTTACCCAGAGCAGGTTTGAACATTTATTTTTCTGATTTCCTAGCACTGTGTTCTAACCATCATGTTACAGGTCAAGCTTTAGCCAGTTGTATCTCCAGTGCTCCTTTTGAAGGTGAGTCACTATCCCTTGTATTTAATACTAATTGGATAAAGCAGGTGGAGACCATTGCAATGGGGAATTTTCAGCCCTTTTGGGAGCAAGGCTGCAATCTGGAACCCAGGGTCCTCACTCATCCAGCCCAGCAGCCATCTCATTGAGATATGCACCCTATAGCTTGTTCTGTCCCTTCTGGCCCACAATCTCCCTCTGTCTCATCCATGTAGGAGTCCAGCTTCAAAAGGAATGGTAGAGAGGGAAATGGATAATTCCTAACCTGTAGCATGGTGATTAAAGCATTCTGCTGGCAATTCAGAGCCACCTACATGGCTAAAAAAACTACTGTTTGGACACACAAAGGAAAATAGAATTCTATCAATTTGAGGGATTTTTTTTGCAGAGAGAAATATGAATTTGTCTTTATCTTGCTCGTTTTGTTATGCAGAAGAAAGCTGTAATACGCAAAGAGTATCTATATCTAGCACATACAAATTTGAATGCCTATTTACTAGGTATGTCCTACCATGTATGGTGGTACCTTTTGGAATGCACATGAGAGAGATCTTCAAATCTGAACATCAGCTCATCATTTCAAGGAAGCTCATGGAAGGTGCATGGGTGAAGCTGCCAGTTCACTGGGTAATGGAGATTGTGTAACTCATCCTCAAAGAGCGAGTAGAAACAGTTAGGTAGCAACAGAAACAATCATCACAGTTGCAGATTGTCTGCCTCTTGCAGAATGTGCAGTTTAGGGGAAGATTGTCTAGAACCAAAGAAGAATGAAGTGATAGGACTTAATGAAAAGAATTTCAATGTCCAGCCTCTTTCACAGATCATGCATTCGTACTTGACTTAGTGTGACCTTGAAGGAAGGGGCTGCTAGGTAGAGATGGCTTGTTACTCTCTTTATAGAGCAGATCAAGCATTCTGCAAAAAAGAGCAAGTGTTTAATCACAGGCCTGATTGACAAACCTAGGAAGAGTTGGAAGTACAGTGCTAGCAGAATCCTAACGGGAAACAAGAGTCTTTTTGCAGGACCTTCCAGGTTTTTTGCAGTATTTGACATTTTGTTGCATCAAGGTCCTATTTCTCCTCAATTCATATATATCCTTGTCTGTAAATCTGTTTCTAACCTTTTCTTTCAAATCCCAGAAGGGCAGTTACTTTAGTGCAGACTAAACTTTACCAAATAGAGATTTCTTTTTAAATCACAAGGGAACTTAGCAAACAAAAAAGGCTTACATCATTTTTAAATCAAAATTGTTTTGAGTTAAACTGGCCTTTCTTCTATTTATAAATCTTGAAGTGTTTCATAGATTCAATAGATATTAGGGCTGGAAGGGACCTCATAAGATCATTGGGAAATCACCGAGGGTCAAAGGATCCCAGCAAGATAAACATCCAAATGTTTCTTGAAAGAGTCCAGAGTAGGTGCTTGCACCATCTCTGGGGGGCATCTGTTCCAGGCCTTGGGGGCTTGGATAGTAAAGAAGGTTTTCCTTATGTCCTGCCTAAAACGGTCTTGCAGGAGTTTGTGACCATCGGACCTTGTCATCCCCTGGGGTGCTCTGGTGAACAGGTGTTTCCCCAGATCCTGATGCATACTCCTTATGTACTTATAGGCTGCCACCAAGTCACCCCTGAACCTGTGCTTCTCCAGACTGAAGAGTCCCGTAGCTCACAGCCTCTCTTCATAAGGCCTGTTTTCATGCCCTCTGATCATGCATGTGGCTTTCCTCTGGACTCTTTCAAGCTTCTCCATGCCCTTCCTACGTTGTGGAACCCAGAATTGGATGCAGTACTCTAGCTGCAGCCTCACCAAAGCTGAGTACAGTGGGAGGATGGCATCCTGAGTCTTGCTCGAGATGCATCGGTAGATGCAAGCCTGAGTTTTGTTTGCTTTACCAGCTGCAGTATCGCATCGGTGGCTTATATTCATCTTGTGGTCAATCATGTCCCTCAAGTCTCTTTCGGTCATGGTGCTAGCAAGTGACCAAAAGCATTGCCAAGCCTATAAGTGTGATGCGGCTTTTTATTCCCAAGATGGAGCACCTTGCATTTCTCCGTATTGAATGCTATCAGGTTTTCATCCACCCACTTTGCAAGCCTGTTGAGATTGGCCTAGACCACCAGCCTATCCTCAAGTGTGGAGATTCTTCCACAAAGTTTAGTGTTGTCAGTGAACTTGGCCAGTCCACTTTTGACACCAGTGTCCAGTTTGTTTATGAGGACATTAAAGAGTACAGGTTTGAGAATGGAGCCTTGGGGGACACCACCAGTCACCAAGTACCATGTTGATTCAGTTCCATCAACTACCACTTTCTGGGTCTGACCTCGGAGCCAGTTCCCCAGCCATCAGTCTGTGGAGTAGATGAGGCTGCAGTTGCCCAATTTTTCCTTGAGAACATCATGGGACACCAGGTCAAAGGCTTTTTTAAAGTCCAAATATATGACATCAACCCTTCCCTCTTGTCCAGGTGATACATCACCTGGTTATAGAAGGAAATGAGATTGGTCAAGCAAGACTTACCCGCAACAAACCCGTGTTGGCTATCCCTCAGAATGTTGCCTTCTGTTAACCTGTCAAGAATGTTTTCTTTGATAATTTTTTCCAAAATCTTCCTAGGGATTGAGGTCAGACTGATTGGCTTATAGTTACCAAGGTCTTCTTTCCTCCCCTTCATGAAGATGGGCACTGCATTGGCTCTCTTCCATACTTCAGGTACTTTGCCTGAGCGCCACGAGTTCTCAAATATCCTCAAGCTAACCCTTTGGACTGGTGAAAAACCTACACAAAGTAATCATTAAGCAGTTTGGCTTTTTCCTGGGTGTCAGTAGTCAGCTGCCCCCCACTGGTTTAGCAGGGGTCCAATGCTGCCCTTGTTTTTCTTCCGATTTCCCACATATCTGAAAAAGGACTTTTTATGGTCTTTGATTCATGTAGCCAGATGGTGTTCAGTTGCAGCCTTGGCTTTTCTAGTTCGCTCCCTGCAGGTGCAGGCCAGTGCTGTATACTCCACCTTAGTGATGTTTCTTGTCCTGCATCTTTTATATGCCTCTCTTTTTAGATGTTGGAGGTCCATGAGTTCCTTGCTGAGTCAAGGGGGTTCTTGAGCCCTCTTACCACCTTCCCTACGGGTAGTGATGGAATCCCTTGTGCTTCAGGATTGATTCCTTAAGGAACAACCACTCATCATGAACTCCCCTCCCTGTGAAAACATGGCCTCTTAGGGCCTCAAGGACAAGCCCCCTGAGCTTATGAAAGTCAGCTTTCCTAAAGACAAGGGCTACTGCACTGCTGGCTGACTTGCCAGCTTTGTGATGGATAGTGAAAGTGATCAACTTGTGGTCACTGTCACTCAGCTTCCCTTCAATTCTTAGGTTACTGATTAGATTGCCCCCTTTGGCCAGTACCGGGTCCAGCAGCGCCTTGCCTCTTGTTGGCCCATAAACTTCTTAGGACAGGTAGAACTCATCCATGCATGTAAGGAAGCTTTGTGACCAATCAGATTTGGCTGAGTGTTCATTCCATGAGATTCTCCCATGACAACTATGCACTGAGAGCATGCAGCCTCAGCCAGTTCCCTGGCAAATACATGGTCAGCACTTGTTCTTGTTGAATGACTGTAAAAATATCCCCACACATAAGAGCTGGTGTCCCAAGTGTTCACTCAGAACACATTTTACAACCAAATTAGAAAGCTCAGGAAAATAGGGTTTATAGTAGAAAGATTGACACAACCTTAATTATAGCAGCTTTATAATACAGCAGTCTGCAAAAAAAACCCATACAAACTACAAACCATATAAACTGTGTTATGTTACAATCTACAGTTGTGTTTTAGAATGTTTCAGGTTTAATTTCATAAGCTTCTTAAAGACAACTTGCACTCTTGTGTTCAGCTGTGTTCTTCTGAGGATGAGAACATTTATCTTCTCCATATGCATAAAAATGTGGACAGTTGTTCATTGCCCAGTGCTTAGGTGGGAGATGGAGAAAGAAGAAATATCATAGGTGGTTACAAGCATACATGATTTGCTTCTGAATATTAAAAACAAACTCTCAAAATGTTTCTAGACACTTCCAAGAAAAACTTGGATGCTTATTGTGCTGAGATCATTTGACCCCAGCTGACTTCCTGCCCTTTGGGCGGGAGGCTGAACCCGATGATCTTGCAAGGTCCCTTCGAGCCCTAATGTCTATGAAATCCGTGACATTTTTTCCCCCTTCCCTTCCCTTCCCTCCAAAGAAATTAAAGACATGCCTACTATGTCCATACTTATTGTCTTTTTAGGCTTATACTTTGCTTTTCCAAGTGTTGAGTTTGTTCTGGGTTTTACAGCTATAAAACCTTATAACATGGAGCAGCTATAAAACCGTGTAACGTGAAAGATCATCCTTCCATAGTAAATAGATCTGTGTTGTTTTTCTTGAAACTTGGCAGTTGTTGCTTGGCACCAACAGGGAAATGTCCTCATTTAGAGACTGGAAATATTCTGGCCTGTACATTTAGTGAGTGGCTTGCTGTTCAAAGACCATAGTTAACAACAGACAGGGCTCTTTGGTTAACAGCATATATTCACTTCCCAGCCAATAGCTTTCACCACAATCTTACCACAAAGCTGATTGTATCTTCTGAGAAACAAAGCTGTAAACAGACTTTTGGTTTTTAGATCCCAGGCCTGCCCCTGAATGAGCCTGACAGTACAGCATGTATCAGTTTGATGCTGTTCCAGCATTAGTCTTTTTCCTTCACTCCCCATCCTTTCATGTATTGCGTTGGTAGGCTTTTTGTCATGTTTAATTATTTCTTCTCCAGTGTAAGTGTGCTAAAACTGAAGTGCTTTATTGCTGAAGTATATGTTTACCTTTCTGTCTTACAAGAGTAAGGTTACATGATCTTTAACGAAATGCAGAGAGGGGGCCAAGGAATAGCAGTCACTTATGCTCTGAGGAAGGTTAGTGGCACAAAAACAGAAGGGTGAACAGGCACTGCCATTATAGCTGACTAGATAAAAAGGCAGAGGGGGAGGAAAGAGAGAAAGAACTGCAACTAAAGAGTAGAAGTTGATCTTTCTGAAATTTGCATGTGGAATCCAGGTGTGAGGAAGTGGGGACAGCTGTTTTTTTGTGAGAGATTTGTTTAGTCGGGAAGCATTTGGGTACCAAAAAATACAAAGTCATCTTCTGTTCTCTTGTGATCACCTGGTTCAGTAAACCAGGCATATGTAAATGAGAAGAACCAAACAATTAACTATATTAATTATTTTGGAGCAGTGGGCAACCTCTGCAGACCCTTTGTTTCTCTAGCCAACTAGCTAGCTGCTCTCTAACTGAGGGACATGTTCCAGTTCCCAGCTCCTTCAGTCTCCTTAGTTAAGGAGCATCTCTAAATTATAACTTCTGTCACTACATGTTCTTTCCTTTGCTTTTTATCTCCTGCTTTCCTAGTTTATCCCTCTTGATCTGGCTTTGCTTTTTATGCACTTCTAAGTACGTTACTGGGATGATAACTAGGTGTGAGAGCACACTCTATATTTGGAAGGTCTCTTCCCCCTCAACTTATTTCTCAGCTTCCTTCTCAGCTCTTACCCCTGTGCCATCCAGCACTACTAGTTTTATTCTGCCCTCTTTCTTTAAGACCACTTCTTATTTTCAGTCTGTCTTCTTGATTTTTACCACCACAGTTTTTCCCTCTCTTGTGTTCTACTGATTTTTTTTTTATGGTACCCTCAACTTGTTTTCATCCAGTTATATATATCAGGAAACCAAAAAACAACCTCCAAACTGATTTGCAGCCTCCAAATCGATTTGGAAGACAATCTTTCAGGGGAACAGAAACTGAGAAGAGGCAGGGAGAACAGGGAGGGAAAGAGTGATAACTGTAGCTAGCCAGTGACTGTGATCTTTCCCTGAGTCCCCTTCTGATCACAGTGCTCTGGGGGAGGGACATAGAAATAGCATACAAGCCTCTGCCTGCAGCCTTTCTGTCCCTTTTGTCAGCTGTTTCTACAGCTGAGCAACAGCGTCTGAAAGGTACTGCTGGACTGGCTTAGCTTCCTAGTCAGTCTTCTCCTAGTCTCTCTTCTTGGAAAGGATTGGATACAGCTTCCTAAATACCCTCACCTAGAATCCCTTTGCTTATCCCTATCCAATCCATTTCTTTCAACTTAGTCGTCCCCCAAAAACCTCGTATTAGTTCTTGTTATGTTTTTCCCCCACACTTTAAAAGAAAGCTGTATTTTCCCTGGCAGTATGATCCATCACTGTGCAGGAAAGCACATACATACATATACTCACACACATACAGTAAAGACAACCAAGAAGAAGAGATAGTAGTCAGACACATACAGTAATCAGAGACGAGGAGGAGATATTAGCTAGCAAAATACAAACAGAGAAGAAGACACCCGTACCACCTCCCCTAACATCAGAAATAGCCACCAGCACCAGCAGGACAGTCTCCTTCACCCCAATTTCATCTCCCAGCATGAGCTTCCCAGTGCCAGAGGAGGAGCTGAATCTGGAAACAGGGGACCTGAATGCCCTAACAAAAGAAATTCTAGGGAATGACGGGGAATCTGAGTTTGTGCTCCACACCCCTCAAAGTTCCACTAGAACCTTCTCTGGAAGGTATCTCGGAAGAAGTTCAGGTTGAGGTTGTTGAGGCAAGTGGCTCAGCTGAGTCAGCTCCTGCTGTTGTTGTGCCTCAACCTGCTGCGGAGGGGGATAGGGCAGGATCCACACCCTCAACCCAAAAGCTAGGGGGTAGTGTAGTGTGGGATAATTTTGAAATGGCAAATGATCCCAAGTATGTCACCTGTCAGCACTGCCAAAGCCAGATCAACTGAGGCAAGGAAGCATGAAACGCTTTACCCCATGGTAATGCTGCTGCATCTCAGGAAGCAGCACCCCCTTGCCCTTACTCCTCCTCAGCCTGGCAGCAGTGGGAGCATGCACAAGGGGAAGTCCCCCTCTTGCTCCAAAGCCTCTGTCCCCATGAAGAAGAGGCAGGCCAGACTGGAGCGGTGGGGGAAAGCTGCAGAAAAGCAAGGCACATTGCAAGGGTGAGCGAGGTCATCCAGAGCATTGCAGAGATGCTTGCTGTGAATAACCAGCCCTATCTTTAGTTGAGCTGCCAAAGTTCAGGTGGCTCATGGCACTCGTGGCCCCATCCTACCAACTGCCTGCATGCACCACCTTTAGCAGGATGGTGGTGCCCTCCCTGTATGAGGCATGCAGAGAGTACTTGAGGGAGGAGCTGCAGAAGGCAGGTCCACAGGTAGCCTCACACTTCACCTCCAATATCTGGAGCAACCGGGGTGGAGATCATTTCTACCTCTCCCTCACAGGGCACTGGTGCAGTCAGTCAAGGTCTCAGTGGGCTGTCCTTCAAGCAGAGGTGAAGGATGAGTCCCATGCAGCAAGGGAGATCATAGTGACCAGGTACCGCATGGTAACCACGGCTTCATGGTTACTGACAGCGGGGCCAATATGGTCAAGGTGGTCTATGATGCCAACTTTGTTGGCATCCGCTGTGTAGCACACAAGTTCCACCTCATAGTCAGGGGCACCTTAGAGGAGAACAGGGCTGCCACTGATGGTGCTGTCACTACCACCCAGATGATTTCAAAATGCAGGAAGGTGGCAGGCTACTTCCACCTCAGCATCAAGGCAGACAAGATGCTACAGGACAGAGAGGCAGTGCTAAGCATCCTGCAGCACAAAATCACAGAGACTTGGTGGAACTCCACATTCCTGATGCTAGGAAGGCTGGTGGAGCAAATGAAGGCCATCCATGAGATGACCTTGCTTGGGGAGACTGGGATCAGCAGCCTCCTTAACAAAGCGGAGTGGGATACCATCTCCCAGATCTTGGTGGTCCTTAAGCCCTTCCTTGAGGCCACCGAGACCCTCAGTGCTGGCTATGCTGTACTTAGCTAGGTGATCCCCATAGTCAAGGAACTTGAGAACAAAATGGAGAAGTTCTAAGGGATCAGTGTTCCTGGCTGGGGCAAGCTGCTTTCACCAGATGTGCAGGCACTGGTGAAACGGCTAAAGGAGGGCATCAAAAAAATGTCTTGATCCTTTGAGGTCCAGTACAGTCCACATGCTGGTGGGCATGAGTAACCTGAGGGTGAGCTAGAGGCAGCATGCACTGCATCACCAGCCATCAAGGGAAGAACATCTCCCTGCTGAGTTCCCATGCCAGGATGAACTTGGAGGTATGAGCTGGGGCCATGGGGAAGGAGGAGGCCCCAGTTCCTGGGCTTGACCTAAAACTGCTCCCTGCCAGGGTCAGGAGGCCTAGTGGGACTGCCAGTGATGTGGCAGCCCCAGGAAATGCCAGGACTGAGGACCTGTCTGGTGAAATGTGGATAGGAGGTGCCTTATAACCTTCAGCCACCACACACGCGCACAGTCCTGGCTGGGGAAAGCCCAGACCCCTAAGATCTTTGAGAGGCCTGAGGCTTGGTGGTCGCAGTGGAATTGTGAGGCTTCAGGTGATCTCAGCCTAGCTGCCTGGGATGCCATCTGTGAGGCATGGGCTTTCAGGTTTAAACTCTGTCAGGCTGAGGAAGCATCTAGTTGGTTTGTGTGTGCTCTTCCTGGATGGAAGGAATAGTAAAGAAACCAGAGGCTGGCATGCAATGCAGGCAAGAAAGCCAGTCAGTGAAAATGGAAATGGAGGCATCAGGGGGTAACAGACAGGCCAGGGTAGCGGGGAAGGGGGATGTAGCAGGTAAAAGTGGAGAGATACCTGGGGAGTCAGATGTCTGGCAGGTTGCAGTGTGTCATAAATCCAATGTGTATATTGAGTCCATGAGTTTCTCTATATAGGAGGTTGATGAAGTGAAGTTCATAGGTCTGTCTGTGGAAAGTGGCTTGTAAATTCCCTTTGAGGATCAGGACTGAGAGACTGGAGACAGAGTGGTTTGCTTGTGAGAAATGTGCTCTCACAGGCACATTGGGTATTCTTGTCTGTAATACATTCTGGTGTGCAGTTTGTGGGGGTATTGGAGATATGCTGGCAGGTTTCTTGTCATGGTATGATCTGGATCCATTTGGTGTGTTTTGGGCTGGAGGAAGTTGGCTTCTGGTGATGAGGTTATCAAGGTTTGGTGCTTGTTTGATTTTACAAACCACTTTTCACAGGCGGGCCTATGAACTTCACTTCATCAACCTCCTAGATAGAGAAACTCATGGACTCAATATAGACATCGGATTCATGACACGCTACAATCTGCCTGACATCTGACTCCCCAGGTAGCAGCAGGTACTTCTCTGCTGTTACCTGCTACGTCCCCCTTCTCCCCTACCCTAGCCTGCCTCTCACCTCCTAATGCCTCCATTTCTATTTTCACTGACTGACTTTCTTGCTTGCATAGAGAAAACATTCATGAGAGAGAATACTTGTCCACTAGCTTTAAGGATGTCTGAGCTGAAAAATTCAGATTCATGTTCATATGACAATTCCGTTCTCCTCCAAGATTTTGGCAGAGGGCAGTTGGAACAAAGGTATTATTCCCTCAGCTCCATTTACTTAGCTTTTATTTTAAAAAACATTAAGTAATTAATTGCATATGAGAATGGTCTCTGTCTGTCATTTTTAAACTAAATAGTTACCTGTACTAAAACTCCACATTGATCTCAGGAAAACTGTTGTTGTTATGCTCTAAGAACAACAAATGCTTACATGGGAAAGTGATGTTAGGAACATTTTATGTCTTTACATAAAGGCAGTATAAAAAACAATGTGGCAGGTAGAATTACAGAAGGATAGTGACTTGTGAGTATGGTTGCCAGCAGCTAGCAAGCAGTAATAGTTCACCAGAATTCCACTGACTGCAGTTTTTGGGACATACCTAGGGCTGGACCACATGGTCCACAATGAGGAGGCAGAGGATGAAATTAAAAAAAAATGTTCATAAACTCACGGGGGGCGGTCCATGAAAACGTCAACACAAGACTTCCAACAACCTTTAGACTAAATAGATGAATTCTTTTGTGAACGAACCCCAGAAAAACAATTGAATTTATGTTTTCTCTTGTAATCCCTTTTTTTACTTACCTCATTGTATGAAAGTTTAGCCAGGGTGTCTGCGAGCCTGCTATAAGTCAGCAATATTATAATATTATGTATTATTTTTAAGTAGAAGCAAATTAAGCCCCCATTCGCACTATGCCTTACAACATAGTGTGGAGACATGCTTAGGTATTGATTAAAATTCAGTAGTAGTAAAGAGGACTGTCAGATAGTTGGTACATCTGGTATGGAACTGAGTCAGTTATGTTAGAAGAATGCTCATAAGTCATGTTTTAATCTGTGTGTGAAAAGTAGAAAATAAAATTATTCTGGAAAGCTGGTGATAACATTTCTATCACACAGGGAATTAATTACATAGTTTGCATAAATGGGCTTTTCAAAGAGGAAAAGTGACCATAAATTTAAACAACAGATTTAAATGAAATCTACGTCATATCAACATGCCTTGTGGAAGGTTCCAGTGTCAATATTATTTTGTTTTGAATGATGTGGACTAGTGTCAGATAGTGGCAGAACTGTTTTTACAACTTCATGTTTATATTGGAATGCACATTTTATTGGCTTGTTGGATGAACACTCATATAAAAATAATGATGGGCTTCTATCAATGAGGTCAGATTGAGAAAGAGACTTGCTTATTTAAAATTGATAAATCCAAATCCTATTCCCAATCACTTAAATCAAATTTTTAATTTTAATATTTTATTTGGTTCCATTTATTTCCTTGGTTATTGTTTCCATTTTTTTCACAGTTTGGACAACGGGACCCAGATCCAGAAAGGAACTTAGACACCTAAAGTGAACCATATTTAACTGAAATCTAGAACTGTGCTCCTCAAAACCCCTGTTCACTTGCTCTCTAACTAGAGGTACTTAAGTTCTGGAGATTCCTCAGTTCTCACAATTAAAGTTCAACCAACAACTAAGGTTCTGTTTTTATGCATACCCCAAAGCACCTCAGTCTTGACAGTGCTGAGGAGTTCAGCACCTAGTTCAGGCCTATGCCCCATCAGAATCCATAAAGTCAGTGTTTCTTGACCTATTTTGCCTCAGGATCTCTAGTTGGTAGGCATTCTCAGAGCACACCTACTGAATCAGGCTTCACACAAAATGCAGTGGCAGGCACTGGTTTCTTTTTAAACATGGCAAATTGTGATGTCACCTGTGCCCTTTCATTCTTCTGCTTAATGGCTGGAGTACTCACACAAGATGTCTTAGACCTGGATTTTGTTCCCTCCTCTGCTCAAATCCCCCTTTCCTATCTCTTAGAGGAGTGGCCTAAGCAACAAGCTGTATGCCATTCTGGAGTGGGAGATGCCAGTCTTGCATCTTCCTTGGGAAGCTGTGGTGCTTTGGATCAAAGAACTGAAGAATCACTGAGAGTGAGAGTGACTCTCCAGCCTGTGACTAGGACATCCATTTGGCAGTTTCTGTTTGTGTGACTGTTGTATAAAAAAAATATTATTAAGTAATACAAATAGTTTTAGTAGTTTAGGCACCTTTTTAAATTACAAAAAGAACATTTTCCCCCCTGTAATACTCACTTAACTCCACCATCTTTTGCTGTCTTCTTCCTCCTCTGTGAAGCCAGTAATTTGCGTAATAATGCCTTTGCAAACCTGTATCTCTGTAATTTGAGTCATGTGTTCAGGATAATGACATTCCAGGCTAAACATGGTTCTTCAATTTCTATTGAGTTGGCTAGGATGAGGCTTTCTGTGTATTACTTGTCTGGGCTTGCATATCTTGCCCTGGGTAAATGGGGTGTTTGTTAGTTTATGCTTTGTTATGCCTCTGAAGCTGTGCTTTGCTGATTTTGAAAGGCAGATTGAAAAAGCATAAACCCAATACGATTCAGCATGAATACTGATTTGCCAGACATAAAGTTTTGTTGGATCATGCCTATGCCTCTTGATAATTTACATTTTTATTACTGACTTACCACAGTTTTATTTATAGGATATTTTAAATCACAGCTCTAAGTTGTGAAATGATTTGAGGCATTCTGAATATTAAAAGATTCCATCCTGCTTACAGCATTGAACTGGATGGATTTCCAGATTCACACACACCTAAAACATCACAGTGAGGGAAAGATGATGCTGAGGCCCTAGACAGATGAGCAGATACTAGGCCTGTGTCAGTGGGGAAGTATTCGGTTCAGATTCAGCCAATTCGGAGGCCAGTGATTTGATTCAGATCACTGTCCCAAATCAATTTGGCCAAATCAGCTTCAGAAAATTTGGCGCTGATTTGGAGAGATTCAGTGATTCGGCCATAGACTATAATGGGAAATCATTGAAATACCTATATCTTTGTCATTTTTTGGCAGATTTGGATGAAAACAGCAGGGATGGTAGCCCCTTCTGAGGGCATGAAGCCTGCCAAGTTTTAAGCAGATGTCCCAAAAGTTCATCCTGGCACAGGAGCTCAGCAGGGAGATGTTCTTCTCCTGCTGGCTGGTGATACAGTGAGTGCTGCCTCCAGCTCTGAGAGCGGGGCATTAAATGCTTTAAAAAAAAAAGAAGGAAATTGGTGCAGATGGAATGAGCAGAGTGGCACTCGCTCTGTCTGTAGATGGAGCTGGGGAATCCGAGCAGTCAGAGGTTTATCTTCAGGAACACCAGCTGCTCCACCAAACCAGGATCAAAGGAGATGTGGTGTGGTGTCACAACATCCCCAGCAATACTGAACACCATCTCACTTGGAACACTGGTTGGTGGACAGGACAGGTGTTGCTGGGCAACCGTGGAGAGATCCTGCCACATCTGGCTGCGGGTTGCCCAATAGGCCAAGGAGTTGTAGTCCAGCGACTTCATGTCCTCAGCGAGATATGTAGCCACCGAAGCCTCGGCACTACCTGCCTAAGCCTGGAGTTTGGTGCATCTCGACCTCACCACGATCTGCTGGCTGGGGAATTGGCTCCACGGTAGGACCCAGAGAGTGGTGGTTGACAGAAATCAATTGTCGTGGTGCACTGTGACCAGTGGGGTCCCTCAAGGCTCTGTCCTAGGGCCTATACTTTTTAACATCTTCATCAGTGATGTAGACATTGGTATAAGAAGTGGGCTGGCCAAGTTCACTGATTACACCAAACTCTGGGGTAAAGCATCCCCACCTGAGGACAGGAGGGTGACCCAGGGAGATCTTGACAGGCTCATGAAATGGGCGGATGAGAACGTGATGGTGTTTAAAACCGAAAAATGCAAGGTTTTGCATTTCCTTGGGAGGAAAAAACTGCAGCATGCTTATAGGCTCAGCAGTGCTACACTGGTTAGCACTAAGATGAAAGGGACTTGGGGGTCATGATCGACCACAAGATGAACAGCCTTCAATGTGATGCTGTGGCTAGTAAAGCAAGCAAAATGCAAGAAGCTTGAGAGAGTGCAGAGGAGAGCCACATGCATGATCAGAGGTCAGGAAAACAGACCTTATGATGAGAGGCTGAAAGCCATGGGACTCTTCAGCCTGGAAAAGCGCAGACTCAGGGGCAATCTGGTAGCCACCTGTAAGTTTATCAAGGGTGTTCACCAGGATCTGGAGGAATGTCGGTTCACCAGAGTATCCCAAGGGATGACAAGATTGAATAGTCACAAACTCCGCCACGACTGATTCAGGCTGAAGATAAGGAAGAACTTCTTTACTATCCAAGCCCCCAAGGTTTGGAATAGACTGCTGCCAGAGGTGGTTCAAGCACCTGCTTTGAATGCCTTCAAGACATATTTGGATGTTTATCTTGTTGGGATCCTATGATCCCTGCTGACTTCCTGCCCCTGAGGCAGGGGGCTGGACTCGATGATCCTTCAGGGTCCCTTCCAGCCCAAATGTCTGTGAAATCTGAGAAATCTGGACCTCAACATTGAAGCCATACCCTTGACCCACATTTGCAGTAGCTGTCATGGAGGAGACTGGCTGGTGCTGGGAATGCTGACGTGGGAAAGTGGATCCCCCTCTTCCACGTGCCCTCACCTCTGCCCTTCTGCCTCCCTGACTCTGTTCACCAGCACCTCCATCCAGTGATTGAGGGTTTTGGTGCTGGACGTGCTCCCCTTCACCTCGGGTCTCACGTACCTGCCAGCACATGAATGGTACTGGACTACAAGGGATCCAGCGTTTTTTGATGCCCTCCTTCAGCCCCTTTACCACTGCCTGCACCTCTGGTGAAAGCGGCTTTCCAGCCAGGAACACTGATACCCTGGAACTTCTCCATTTCGTTCTGAAGCTCCTCGATTACAAGGATTACCTAGCTAAGGAGGGCATCACTAGCACTGCAGGTCTCGGTGGCCTCGAGGAAGGGATTCAGGACCACCAAGATCTGGGAGGTGGTATCCCACTTCGCTTTGTTTAGGGGGCAGTGATCCCAATCTCCCTGAGCAAGGCCATCTCATGGATGGCTTTCTGTTGCTTCACCAGCCTTTACAGCATTAGGTATGTAGAGTTCAACCAAGTCTCCACATCCTGCATGATTGTGTGGTGTGGGATGCTCAGCTCTGCCTGTTTGTCTTATAGCATCTTGCCCCGCTTGATGCTGAGGTGGAAGTAGCCTGCCACCTTCCTGCATTTTGAAATCAGCGGGTGGTAGTGATGGTGCCATCTTTGGCAGCCCTGTCCCCCTCCAAGGTGTCACTGACTATGAGGTACAGCCAGTATGCCACATAGCAGATTCCAACAAAGTTGTTGGTGGCCATGACCCAACGAGTCATCCCTGCAGCATGTGGTTTATGATCTCCCTTGCTGTGTGAGACTCATCCATCACCTCTACTTGAAGGAAAGCCCATTGACAGCCTGACAGATCGCACCAGTGCCCTGTGAGGGAGACGTAGGCATGATCTCCAGCCTGGCTCCTCCAGATGTCAGAGGTGAAGTGCAAGGCTACTTGCAGACCTGCTTTGCGCAACTCCTCCCTCAAGTATTCCCTGCATGCCTCATACAGGGAGGATACCACCATCCTGCTAAAGGTGGTCCATGCGGGCACTTGGTAGGATGGGACCACAAGCTGCCTGAACCCTGGCCACTCAACTAAGGAGAAGGTTAAACTCTCTGATGCTCTGGGTGAACTTGCTCATCCTTGCAACGCGCCCTGGTTTGTGTGTGGGTTTTCCCCACCGCTCTAAGGTGGCCTGCCTGTGCTTCATGGGAATGCTGGCTTTGGAGTGAGAGGGGGACTTTCCTTTGAGCATGCTCCCACTTGTGCCAGGCTGAGGAGGAGCAAGGACAAGGGGGTGCTGCCTCCTGAGATGCAGCAGCATTGCCATGGTTGTGAAGTGTTTCACCTCCTTGCCCCAACTGATCTGCCTTCGGCAGTGCTGGCAGATGGCATACTTGGGTTCATCTGCCACCTCAAAATTATCCAACACTACACTACCTCCCGGCTTCTGGTTTGAGGGTGGGAATCCTGCTTTATCCCCCTCCTCAGCAGACTAAGGCACAACAACAGCAGGAGCTGACTCAGCTGAGCCACTTGCCTCCTCAACCTCAGCCTCCTCTGAGGTGCTTTCCAGAGGAGGAGACCTGGGAATACTGGTTATGCCCAGGACCTGGGGTCTCCTCTTTCCCCATTGCTCTGGCCTGTACCTCCAGGTTTGTGAAAGACTGCCTTCTGAATCTTTGAATCTTTTTCTGAATCTTTTCCAAATCAATTATCCTGGAGTAGCTTCTGGTATTAGGTGGATTTTCTACTGCATCTTAAAATAAGTGATAGAAGATCAGATAAATAACCTGTTTGCCTTTAGCAAATATCTACCCTAGGCAGACGTGGTAGAAACTAAACCAGTGTAACTTTTTCAACAATAATTTTCCACCTGATTGGGCAAGGTTATCCCAGTGGAGGGGATACATCATCTGCCTGTTCTTTCACACTGGTGTGATGCTGATTACACCAGAGTAAGCATTTATCTCTCCAGAACCTGAACAAAGAGAGTAGGCAAGGCCGGAGGATTTGCCCCAACATAAAGATTGTGGCCTGTTTGAAATATTTAGTCCTCAGGCTGGAAAGCTTGGATGTCATTTCTGTGGTAATCATTGAAAAGTCATTAAATAGGATTAGCAATTTACTTACTTAACTGACAGCATTATCTGAATATGAATATGCATACTGAAAAGAAGAAAGGAGAACATAACTATGTATTGTAGTCGTATGGCTGTTTCATCTTTGTGCCCCTTCGGGAGGAGTGGATGTTACTGAGGTAGCTGGGATATTAAACTAAACCTCAGTTTTCCATCAGATGCTTTACTGTCACTGAGTGCTTGTTCCTCTTCCCCCCCCTCTCACACCTTTCCCTCTTACACTTTACATTTTGAATTTTTTGCCTTGCAGGCACCGGGCAGCTGTGCCTGGGAGTGTGCCATTCATGTCATCTATCCACCTGGGTCTCTTTTATGGAACCCTTGTAACAAAACACATGTGCCATCTTCAATGTTGTCTCACACCAAGGGTTGCCTTGATGCCCGGAGCCACCTCAGCCCTTATCAACTTCTCTGTCCTTGGACAATCTCCTTTTTTCCTCATCTGCCACACCTTGAAAGGAAGGCTGCCACAGGGCTCCCCAAACAAGATTTCACTCATGAGTGCCATTGTTACCGCTCATCACCTTCAGGGATAATTACATGGGTAATTACATCCTTCCCAGTATCCACGGCCATGCCTCTGAGATGTCACACATACTAATCAGATCATAACCACCTCTACAGGCTATGGGCTTCTGGCTCTTTTTGTCCTTACACCATTCCCTGTCTGGGTTATGAGCACTCTGCCCCCCACTCAGTTTCCAGCCATGGCCCCCCTGGCCTTTGGTTTTTCTCCCCAGAGCCTGGTCCCGCTCCTAGGCTAGTTGAGATCCATGGGGTCTTCAGCTCCACCAGTCTCCAGCTGTGGCCCTTCTTGGCATTTGGCACCTCCTGAGCCTTGGCCCTGCTCCTAGGCCAGTGAGACCTACAGACACCCTGGCTGTACCTGCTCCCTGGGCCCTCTGCTTTATTTCTATTCTCTCTAGCCCCTATTCTGTCTCTGGGCCCTCTCTCCCTGGGCCAGCTAGGAACTCCTTACTTCCCCAGGAAGCTTTGATGCAGTCCTGCTGCTCTGGAGCTCCTCTCTCCGTGGCTCTCAGGGCTAGACTGCCTGACTAGCTCAGGCCCTGGGCTTATATACTGCTAGCTCAGCTCCCTCTTGGTCAGGGCTCTAAATTGCTCTCTGGAACACATGCAGCTTGATTCTGTTACCTCCTGCCTTCTCTTAAAGTAGCAGGAGCACCCAGCCTTCTGCTACATGTCTCCCTTCCCACGCACAAGAAAATGTGGCAGGCCTCTCTTACCCTGTACTCATGGTATTGAGAATTTTTTTTCCTCCAGAGGAAAGGAACATGGGCTGAATGGTGATTGGGAGTTTTATTCTACCTTCCCTAGCTGGTGAATTTGCCCACTGGCTTCCAGCAGGTTTTTAACTTCTGCTGGTAGGCCGAGTCAGTAACTATTAAGTCAAGTATCCTGCTACCAGTAAAAGGGACACATCGTAGCAAGTCTTACTTTTTGCATGCATTTTTTAAAATTGTTTAAATGTATTTCTGTGAACTTTTTCATTTCCTATGACCTCTTAGCCTACCCCCTTTTTGTGGCTCCTAAATACAAAATTTTGTATTTTTCAAAACAGAATACAAAAAAGTAGCCATTTTGAAATGCCTTAAAGCAAGATCATTTAAAAAACAAAGGAAAAATAAACCTTCTCATTCCATTGAAAGAAGAAAGGAAAGTTGTGTTTGTTCCAGAAAAACAAAGTTCTCAGTTACACTCATTTGGTTGGAATTTTCATGGCAGCACAGTATCAACTTGTATAGTTACAAAGTTTTGTTGTTGGTTTTTTTGGAGCAGGGTTTGAGCAATCTTCCAGAATTGTTAACAGAAGTATTCTCTGTTTTAAGACCATAGAGAAGTGTATCAAACCTAGAGAACAAACATCTCATACAACAACATGCACTTCCAATATTATTACTTTTATGTCATGGAGTAAAACTTTTGGAAATATTAATTCTCCAAAAGTATTTGAATTTATCTCTGTCAGGTCTACCTAGTTGTACAGTTTTCTTTCTCTGTTTTATTTGAAGACTTCTGCTTTACTTTCATCCTACCTTTTTCAGAAGACTGAATTAGAGGTTTATTAATTCCCGCCCTCTTTTTTCTGTAACTATGTCTGCTAGTTTACTCAATTTGTTCTTATTCTGGGGTTTCTTTAGGATGTGTTTTATTTCCTGGGATCTGGATTTGGGATCTTATCTTTGCTGGACTAGTGATCATTTTAAAATGAAAACTGATGAAAGTAGAATACTTAATTGATTTACATACTTTCAACATTTTTACCAATCGATTTGAAATCCAGTTGATCTTCTAAAATAATTTAAAAGTAACTTTAGGTAGTGCACTTGATTGCAGCCCATTTTTCCCTTCAAAATCAGATTTTTCCTGCATATTTTAATTTTCTCTTTCTCAATATTGTCTGAAAGATTTGCACAGACAAGGAAAACTGGCTAACTAGAAAACTAACTGTGAAAGTGAAGATACTTGTTTTACTTTGAAATAACCCCCAGTCAACAGTTGACTGTTCTTCCTATGATTCTTTAAGAACTATTACTATTACTTGGTTACTAACAAGCCCCTAAGGGTTAACAAATTGAAACACTTTAGTGGAGACAACCCAATTTAGGCTCTGATTCTTCAAGGCAGAGCTCTGTACATAGAAAGAATATTTTGCAGAATCAGGGCCTTGTGCTCCAGTATATGTGCTGCTACATTGAGGCAATGTTAAAATCTATGGAGACTACTGCTGATAGATGTTTCTCTAAAATTTCCATTGGAATGGGAGCCTGGCTAACTCAATCGATTTTTGTTTTTTTTTCATTGCTCTTATCACTAGAAACTTTCTCCTAGTATGTAACTTAAATCACCTTTACTGCAAATCCAGTTGATTTCTGATTGACTTGTCTCCAGTGAACAGGGAAGACAGCTGCTTACTCTCTTCTTTGTGATAACCTTTTACATATATAGCATATCTTCCCTAAACCTTTTCTTTTGTAGAGAAAGCACTTGTAATTCCTTCAACCTCTCCGTGCCACAGCCTGGCCCATTATTTAACTTCACTGTCTGTGCTGCATGGATAACTGGAGCCAATATATTTCCAACTCCTTGGGACTGGTTAAATTCTAATACTAGTTAGTATTTCTAGTTTAGAGTTTCTAGGGCACACTCACAGGTATTGACCTTTTTTGACACCCTGGGCTGCCATCCATTGCCCTAGACCCTAAACACTAGTATCTGAGAGAACCTCCCCACCATTCACTTGCTCAGACTCTCTCTGTTCGACCAATGCTATGGGAACTCCGGCCTTGCTTGGTTTAACTTACTGGGAAAACAGCAGGTCAGAAAAGTGAAGAGCACAGGTTTAGCAAAAGGACTGCTTGACCTTGTTGATTATACTCTTACAGATTAGAGAGTTGCAGTTCCTTGGAAAAAAAGTCCTAGGTGTCCACCCTCTCCTAGTCTGAACTTTGTCAGATATTTTGAGTGGGTAGAGTCTACCCTGTCCTCCTTAAAATGGGTGAGGAGTGGCCCTTCACAGAATCAGACTCTTGTGTAAGGCCATCTCCATGTCATGTGCTCAAACTGAAAAGGTCTAACTCTACTGGTTGTGGTTATCTTCTCTCATGTTTAGGCCTTAGAGGAGTAGGGCAATTATTCTTTGTGCAAAATTGAGATAGCACTGTGGACAGCACAGTATCTAGTGAATGCTTCTCTCTGTTACAAAATGCTATGGTCACAGATATGTATAGATATTATGGAAAAGTTGGTTTTATGATAGCTAATTGTTCTTGATTTTAGTATAAGAATGTTGTTGCTTTGGTTTCCTAATGCATGCCTCTAAACTTACAGACCCCACAAGAAGGTACAGATCTTACCACAGCGATGTTTATAGTACCTCCAGTGAAAGTCCATCTATTACTTCCTCTGAGCCAGATTTTAGGCAAGGTAAGAACATTAAAATATTTAAAATTGAATTTAAATAACAATAGCAGAAGAAAACAAAGAGAAACAGTTAGAAGTAATTTAAAATAAATCCAGCATGTATAAAGAAAAAAAAACCCTAACTTAGAACACTTAAGAGCAAAATCAATACTAGAAAAATGACAAGTCATATGAGGATTTTGTTATTATAAAATATATTATTACAACACAGAAGTCAGACATTCATAGAAGAAGAAGAGATTATATATAGTTATTAATATTATTAATTATAGTCACATATAGATTACAAACAACACAGAAGATGCCAGAGATTCAGATTAACACAACACAGAAGTCAGACAGTCATAGAAGAACAAGAAGAAATTATTGTAGTTACACACACAACAGTAAAAACAACACAGAAGAAGTCAGAGAGCCATAGAAGAAGAGATCAGATTATATATAGTTATTATTATTAATTATAGTTACAGTTTGACTACAGATAACACTGACGTCAGATACAGGTTCAGATTAACGCAACAGAAGTCAGATAGTCATGGAAGAAGAAGAGATATTATTTAGGTACACTACACAACACAGAACTGTAAACACAACACAGAATAAGTCAGACACAGTCATATATCAGAGAAGAAGAAGACAACTTATATTCTATTATTAATAAGTTACACACACACACACACACACACACACACACACACGCACACATTTTCCAGCACAGGAAAGATTAATATGAAGTGACCTGGGAAGGCAAATGCCAAGTCTTCTAGCAGGGGAGGGCTAGAGAGGATAGGGGGAGAGCTAGAGCTGCAAGTCCCTCCCTCCCCTTAAACATAGATGCATCATCATGCCTGGCAGCCATGTGCCAGTGGAAGCAAGGAGGTGGGAAGAGTATCTGTCCCTGCACCTGCACCACCTCCCCTAATTCCAGAATTAGGCACCAGCAGCAGAATGACAGTCTCCTCCACCCAAATTTCATCTCCCAGCATGAGCATCCCACTGCCAGAGGAGGACCTGGATCTGAAACCAGGGGACCTGAGCGCTGGGGAAGAAATCAAACTTTGCGTTGTGGTTGAATCAGAACTGACAGAGCCAGCCTTTGTTTATTTAGGGCTATACTGTGATCAGGGAGAATTCCATACAGCAAGGGGAATCACCCACTTGTCTGTTTCAAAGGAATTCTCGAACTCTAAGTTTACAGGCATATTTATATTTAAGACAGAGAGAGAGAAAAAATATGACCTTGGAAGAACAAACAGAAGTAAATCACTGGTCTGACACACACAAACACACAGAAATTCTGGGGACCAAGAGAGAATCTGAATTTGTGCTCCACACCTCTCAAAGTTTCCCTAGACCTATGTTTCCTTCACTAAAAGGCACCTTGGAGGAGGTTGTGGAGTGATCAGGGAGTCAGGGGTCACCCAGTCTGTCAAAGGAATTCTCCTGTTGTTGTGGAAGAACAAACAGAAGCCTCTGCCTGCTGAATTTGTGCTCCACACCTCTCAAAGTTTCCCTAGACCTATGTTTCCTTCACTAAAAGGCACCTTGGAGGAGGTTGTGGAGGCAAGTCAGTCAGGTCCTCCTGTTGTTGTGCCTCTGCCTGCTGAGGAGGGGGATAAGGTAGGATCTCCACCCTCAACCCAGAAATGGGGAAGTAGTGTAGTATGGGATCATTTTGAGGTGGCAGATGATTCCAAGTATGCTATCTGCCAGCACTGCCAAAGGCAGATCAGGTGAAACACTTCACCACCGCAGCGATGCTGCTGCATCTGAAGAGGCGGCACCCCCTGCCAATACTGCCAAAGGCAGATCAGCTGGAACAGAGAGTTGAAACACTTCACTACCGCAGCAATGTTGCTGCATCTGTGGAGGCAGCACCCCCTTGCCCTTCTTCCTCCTCAGCCTGCACCAGTGGGAGTATGCCCAAGGGAAAGTCCCCCTCTCACTCCAAAGCCGGCATCCCCATGAAGCAGAGGCGCCACCCTGGAATGGTGGGGAAAACCCACACACAAAGTGGGGCATGTTGCAAGGACAAGTGAGGTCACCCAGAGCATTGGAGAGCTTAACCTTCTTATTTGAATGGCCAGGGTTCAGGCAGCTCGTTGCCCCACTCGCTGCAAAGCTCCCATTTGCAGGCCACCCTGGAGCAGTAGGGGAAAGCCACAGACAAAGCGGGTTGCATTGCAAGAGCAATTAAGATCACCCAGAGCATTGTGGAGATGATTGCTCTGGATGGCCAGCCCTTCTCCTTAGTTGAGCGGCCAGGGTTCAGGAGGCTCATGGCACTCATGGCCCCATCTTACCAAGTGCCTACATGCACCACCTTTAGCAGGACAGTGGTGGCCTCCCTGTATGAGGTATGCAGGGAGTACTTGAGGGAGGAACTGCAAAAGGCAGGTTTACAGGTAGCCTTGCACTTCACCTCTGATATCTGGAGCAGCTGGGGTGGAGATTATGCCTACCTCTCCCTCACAGGGCACTGGTGTGACCAGTCAGGCTGTCAGTGGGCTCTCCTTCAAACCGAGGTGATGAATGAGTCCCACACGGCAAGGGAGGTCATGGTGTCCATGAACTGCATGATGCAGGGGTGGCTTGTCGGGCAGGGCCAGTTCACCTGCAGGCTCACGGTCACCAACAACGGGGCCAATATAGTCAAGGCCATCTGTGATGCCAGTTTTGTTGGCATCTGCCATGTGGCACACAGGCTGCACCTCAAAGTCAGGGACACCTTGGTGGGGGCCATCACTACCACCCAGCTGATTTCCTAATGCAGGAAAGTGGTGGCCTACTTCCATCGCAGCATCAAGGGTAAGATGCTGTGGGAGAAACAGGCAGAGCTGAGCATCCCACAGCACAAAACCGTGCAGGATGTGGAGACTTGGTGGAACTCCACATACCTGATGCTGGAAATGTTGGTGGAGCGACAGAAGACCATCCATGAGATGGCGTTGCTCAGGGAGATTGGGATCAGCAGTGCCCTTAACAGAGCTGAGTGGGATACCATCTCTCAGATCTTGGTGGTCCTCAAGCCCTTCCTCAGGGCCACCAAGACTGTCAACGCTGGTGATGCCTTCCTCAGCCAGGTGATCCCCGTAGTGAGGGAACTTGAGAACCAAATGGAGAAGTTCCAGGGGATCAGTGTTCCTGGCTGGGGCAAGCTACTTTCACCAGATGTGCAGGCACTGATGAGGCAGCTGAAGGAGGGCATCAGGAAGCAGCTCGACCCCTTACAATCCAGTACTGTCAACATGCTGGCGGGCATGTGTGACCCGAAGGTGAAGGGGAGCATGTGCACTGGCAGCACCAAAACCCTCGATCACTGGACAGAGGTGCTGGTGAACAGTCAGGAAGGCAGAAGGGGAGAGGCGAGGGCATGTGGAAGAGGGGGATCCACTTTCCCGTGCCAACATTCCCAGCACCAGTACCAACCAGTCTCCTCCATGCCAGCCACTGCCAATATGGGCCAAGGGCATGGCTTCAATGCTGGGGTCCAGACACACCAGACCCCAGCCTCTGTACCTACTACCTAGGAGGCTGATGAAGTGAAGTTCATAGGCCCAACTATGAAAAGTGGTTTGTAAATTCCCTTTCAGGATCAGGCCTGAGAGAGTGGAGACAAAGTGGGGGGTTTTGTGAGGAATGCACTCCCACGGGTAGTTGGGTATTGTTGTCTTTGATAGATTCTGGTGTGCAGTTTGTGGGGGTACTGGAGATTGTTGGCTTGTTTTGTGTTTTGAGTTGTAGGAAGTTGGCTTCAGTTCTGAAGATGAGGTTAGGTTATCAAGGTTTGGTGCTTGTTTGAATTTACAACCACTTTTCACAGCCGGGCCTATGAACTTCACTTCGTCAGCCTCTTAGGTACAGAAAGTCATGGACTCAGTATAGACATTAGATTTATGACACACTACAACCTGTCAGACATGTGACTCCCCAGGTACCTCCTGCACTGCTACATCCCCCTCCCCCTCTCCCCACTCCAGTCTGTCCCTCACCCCCTGATGCCTCCATTTCCATTTTTGCTCACTGGCTTTCTTGCCTGCATTGCATGCCAACCTTTGGCTTCTTTACTATTCCTTCCTTCCTGCAGGAGAGGAAAGAAAGGCTCTGACACAGTTTGGCTGCCTGAGATGCTCCTGGTGCTACAGTGCTACTGCTTACTAAGTTATTTTATACCTGTTGGTATTTAAAGTGGTGGATCAGGCTGAGGCTGTAGGAGAGAAGGACGCCTCATTGGGGCCCATTGCCATGTAATGTAGATGCCCCAGCACCAGTGAGGGTGTGCCTTAACCTACATACAGTGTCACCCCTGTCAGGAGTTTTGCTTGTCAGCAGCCTGAGGTGCAGTTTCCTAGAACCCTTTGCACCTATCTCCTTGAAAGGTGGCAGGCTTCGTGGCCTCAGCAGGGGCTAGCATGCCTGCAGTTTTCAGCCTGCTGTGCCTTAATGCACACACATAATACAAGTTTTGCTTTCAAGACTTAGAGGTACAGTTTCCCAGAAACCCCTGCACCTATCTCCTTGAAACTTGGCAGGTTTCATGAGGGGGCTATCATCCTTGCAATTTTTATCCAAATCAGCCAAAAATGACAGATCATAGAATCAATGAGTCGGAAGGGACCTAGACAGATCATCTAGTCCAACCTCCTGCCATGGGCAGGAAGGAGCACTGGGAGTGGCAGGGGTCATAAGACCCCTGCCAGTTATAGGTATTTCAGTGATTCCCCATTATACTTTATGGCGACTCTCCAAATTGACGCCAAATTTTCCAAAGGCAATTTGGCCAAATTGAATCACTGTCCTCCAAAAAGGCCAAATCCAAATTAAATACTTCCCTATTTGCACAGGCCTACCAAGCAGGCATTCTTGGGGGTTGAGGGGCAAGGTCCTGCCCCAGTAAATCTTGCTTAGGATCAGGCCTCTCGAGCCTCAGAAGTGTCTGCTTGGTTTTCCCCATTTCCAGAGACAACAGCCCAACACAGCTGATTCACTTTGCTCGGCAATGTCCCTTTCTAGGATGGAACCAAGAGTCAAAACAACAGGAAAGTGTATTATGTAGCTACTGTGTTTTTTACAAAGTTTTCTGGACTATAATCAGAAAGTTTTATAACCAGAAACTTTACAAAGTTTTCTGGACTATAACCATATTTTACTGAGTCTTTTGATTTTAGTTTTTGTCTGGATATAATTATTCCAAAGAACAAAAAAAAATGTATTTCACAAAAATTCTAGGAAGATGTAAACTGTGCAACACATTACGAGAGTGCAAATCCTAGGCTGAGATTGCCTGAACTCCATATGGTTAATGTTTTTCAGTTCAGGGATGTTATGATTGGAAAAGTAAAGACACTGGGTTTGGGAAATGCATTTCTGAGTGGTGGGTGAAACTCAGTGCTTATTATTTTATCCCAGAATTGCATTCTGGCCTTAACAGCTGGACCTGCATGAGGGGGCAGATGAAATTAACATTTCATTCCGTGGAACTACTGTTATTTTCCAGTGTTTGGAAAGAATGGAGAAACCATTCATGCACTCTCCTGTTTACTTAATGTAGGTGGGATAGTGGTGGTTGATGACATGATTATCACAGAGCAGAATCTGAGAATGCTCCTCCTGCTGTTTTCATCTACTTAAGAAATCAAAAATGTGTAGGTTACAAAGCACTCTGCACAAAGTGCTGAGTGGCATTACTACTCACTGGGAAGGGTGGGATGTTGACAATGGAGGTCTCTGTACCTTACTAAATCAAGCCCCAATTGCAGTATTAGTATGGGTAGATGTTGACTTTCTCCTCCAGACAATTGCAATAAACAAGATCTCCATTATGAGAAAAGATAATTTATATTTAATAAACTGTGAAGACAAAGACAAATCCAGAAACAAAACTAAAAATTGGAGCTGCAGGGTAGCATCCCTTGTTTTGAGACAATATAATATTCACCGGTGGCTGTTCTGGGCATACAGAATCTTTTTACACTTCAGTTTTACTTACTGCAATTCTGAGGTCTCACAGTTTTATTGAAATAGAATGATTTCAGTTTAGAATGACACATAAACAATTCCATATTTTTAACACATTTCTCCAAATGTTTGTGCAGCAGTTTTTGGAGGGGTGGGAAAATACAATCTTTTTTCAAACTGAAATTGACTTTTTAATGCTAATTTCTTTAATACTGTAATGGCATGTTCACTATGTGTACGTCTGATCCTTTCGAAGTAAACTCACATGTCTGATAAATCCTTGATATTTAGGTAGGATTACCTCTTTGTGGTTTCTAGCCTTTGCAGGAATTAATTGATCCATGTGTCTTTTTCATGTGCTAGGGAAAAGAAATAATGATGTAAAGAGAGATGATTCCAGCAGTGCTTTACCAGGAGCTGATGATACCTCACTATCAAGTCAAAGGGGAAGGTAAATTATATGAAATTATCGTATTTTCCAATCCTTGCTTTCCCTCACAAGAATTACTCCTTAGTTGCATTCATGTGATTAATTTTTTTACCACTTGTGCTAAATTTCCAAAGATAAAAAAGTGCCATATTTTTTTGTCTTGGTGGGAGCAACATTTTAGCAGTGTTGTTTTGCATACAGTAGATGATTCAAGACATATCCTGGTTGAAATCTAACATAATCCAGTTAAAAGTTCAACTCAGTTTGCATTCTTTAGTCTGAGTTGAATTAGACCCTAAAAGACTTTCCCTATGCTCCTGCTGGAGCCACACAGCTAGGACCTGCATATATGCCACTGCTGCTTCTCCACGCCCCCCCCACTTCCTGGATTCAGTGGCTCCATGGGCCAGTTCCAGTCCATAGGTCGTATGTTGCTGACCTTTACTCAAAAATTATTATTTGGACCATTTTATCCGTGCTTTATAGTAGGGATGTTAAATTTATGGGAGTCCTTGTGATCTAGACCTAGAGGCCATAAGGGTTAAAGTAGCCATCGTTCACCCTCACCCCACTGGCACATGCCCTCAGTTGGGCCCCATACTCCAGATTTAAGAGGAGGGCCCCCATCCCTACTCACCCTTCTTCCAAATTCCTAGCCTGTCTAGGAGCCTCATGGGCCACATGACATGGCTCCATGAGCCAGATCTGGCCTGAAAGATGAACATTTGACACCCCTGGTTTATAGCCACCAAAATTATGACTTTGAACTGTTGCTCCTGTCAGTTTTCCTGTTAATATCATGCTCTTATCAGTATCACCAAAGCCATGTATGTCTTTATGTTTCTCCCTAGAGCATGTTACAATAGCAGCTGTGTACTCAAAGTTGCATATGTGTTTCTATTCTGAAGTGTCTTTCATGTGGCATATAATTTTCACGTGATTCCCCCTTTGAGGCTTAAATGTCTCTGCCTAATGATGACTCATTTTAGAAAGTACAACCAAAATACCTTATTTTCTTGCATACAACACAACCCAAAACATAATACTCATCTTGTTTTTGAAAGGCAGATTGAAGATAAAATGATCTTTTTCTGTATTAAATAGTTGAGCAGCAGCACCTAGAGAGCTGAGCCTGCTCATTATTCTGCCCTCTGTGGATCACTGTACATCTTACTTTCAGTTTCACCAAGATAGAACCTGTTCGTACCATATTTCTCCCATATACTATATACTCTAATCTCCAGCAGCTGTTTTTCTGGAAGGACGTGTGTGTTGTATGCAAGGAATACAAAAATACAGGAGTGGAAAGAAGGTCAATTCTACAGTTACTTAAAAAAATTAACAACCCTTGACTTCAGCTGTTTGGGGTAGATTGTTAAATGTAATCTTTATGGAAGTATCAGTACGAAGGAACAGATTGAAAAGGAGCCCTGCCTCATCCCATGCCAAAAATGAAGGTACACATGAAAATTGGAGTCATGTCAATGAATGCATCAAAATGTCAGTAAAAGAATGGGAGAATCTTGCTTCCATCAGTTCAGATATACAATGGAGTGATGCAACTGAGGCAGAGAGCTCCACATTGAATAGTGCAGTTAAAATAAATGATGAGCATCTGCCATATGCACTGTTCACCATGCACTCAATGCACCAAGTGAGGCAGTGGTCCTCTAGATAAATAGGTGATCATGTACTTAAGGACGATATTAAACTTGATGCCCAAAGGAGCAAAATTAAAATGGCATAACCAGCCTGAACTTCGGCACTTTCTAAATGTCTGTGCTTTCCTTTGCAACTTTAATGTTCTAATATATGCATTGTGTATGAGATCATATAATTTCATTCAAGAACTCATTTAGAAATTTGTGTTTGTTTATTGATGGAAAGGAGACATTCTGCAGGAATTGTGTTGGTATGTATACATAGGTATGCATATATTAAATATGCAGGCATATGTAATGCATAGAGAGATATTCTCTCAGAGTAACTCTAGGGAATGCATTAGCGATCTGGGTCTTGATGCAGGAGATTGTGGACCAGTTTCTGAATTTTTAAGGCAAGTTTTCTAGGAACCTGCGAAAGCTTTCTGTTTTGTACAATCCCATTAAAAATAGTGTTATAAGATACTATTATGTATGTTGTTCCAAATCCAGTCAGAGAGAGACTTTCATGCAAAGGTAAATGGGAAAACAACACATTTTCCACACAAAAAGTAATCTTAAAATTTTCTGTTTCGACTTTTCCATCCTTGTTTTTCTAATTAACTACTATGACTGCTACTAAGTCCCACAATGAAATCAAATTGCTATAAATGACAGTGAAGTTGCGAATTCAACATTACAGCAACATTGGAAGATAATAAACCAAAGGGGTAGGCAGTGAGAGTTTACAGCAAAGCATTTAAAGAATATTAAGGAATTATGGGTGCTTACAGACATGGTGGGGAAAGAATCTAGTGTTTTACTTTCAGCTTGGTGCACCCCTGCACCAAGTCCAGCACATGCCCAGAAGAGAAATTACAGCAGTTTGACCTGGCTTGCCCAGCATCTGTATAGTTCCCATGCTTCAGTGGGGCTTTCTGGTGCTTTTATCTGATAGCTGATTCAATTAGTTATTAGATAAAAGCGCCAAAAAGCCCTGCTAAAGTGCGTGAGTTATACAGATGCTCAAGAGCCAAGTCAAACTGATGCAGTTCATCTTCTGATAAAGCACTGTTTTTTACTTTTTGTGTTTTGCCTTTTTTCCCATGTCTGTCAGCACCCTATGACTAGGAACAGACATTACACATAAACTGGTTTAAGTGATCAGAAACTGGTTTAAACCTGTAACAGAACAGATGTTCAGAGCACATAAACCAATTTGAAAATAGCTGAAACTGGTTTGAGATAAACCTGGTTGAATGTAGTATCAGACTTAACTGATTTGGCTCAAACTGGTTTACACAATGTCTGTCTGCAATGTCTGTAGGTATTACAGGGCTTCCTCGTGCTGCCCTGTGCTCGTCTGCCTACAGGTGGCAACAAGGTAGACCTTGGCTCTGGATCACCGGGTCTGGCAGGAAGTGGATCTTACATTTTTCTCGCCTGCCACAACTTTGATGACCTATATATTCCCGGGAGGCAATGCCCACAGTGATCCTGCCTGTTCTTGCTCCCTGTGTCTTCGGTGAGGCTCCAGACCACCACTTTACCCCAGCCTAGCCTCTCCCGATGGTGTTTTACGATGTTCTTCCACAGCCAGGTTGCAGTGCTGCCTGTCGTAACCTTCTCTGCACCCCAGAGTGTCCTAGTGCTTCTTTTGGGTACATCCTTCCACAGGCTGGTCTTGGCCTGTGCTCAAACAAAATCAAAATAGACAGCAAAAGAAATCACAGAAAAAACCCCAGCTGCTTCTCAGCCTTCTTGTCAGTCTCTGGCAATGTCCCACCAAAAAAACAATCCCTTAGTCCATTCTCTTCTGTGTGCTAGCCTGCCCTGTACCCCTGTGAACGTACAGTCTTTTGGGGTCTCCCCCTTGTGCAGAAAGGCTCTACCTGTGACTGTAGATTTTTCCCTTCCAGCCCTCCTCCAGATCCTCTGTTGGAAAAACTCCAGTCTGGAGATTCTTTCTGTCCTCGTGGGCTCCCTCGCTCCAGATCCTCAGCTGCAGCTGTGCTGTGGAGATTCCCACTAGCCGCTTGTTCGCAGGCCTCTGCCTGCCTCAGGGTCACTCACACAGCGTTCCTCAGGCCCGTTCTGCAGTTTCTGTCTGCCAAGACACTCAGCCGCTCCTCTCTCTGTGCGGCCTGCAGGGAACTGACCCCTCTCTGCCCCTCTCCAAGGCCAGAAATACCTTTGAGCAGCCTCCCTCCGCCAATCCTGAGCAAGATGCTGCTCCAGAAATTGGGTGGGTATTTTCCTTCCTTTCCAGGCTGCAGCTGCAGCCCTGCCGGCCCTCCATGCTGTAAATTCTTTCTCCCTCCTTCACACTGTCCCAGACCCCTTGCTAGTTTAAGTTAAACCAGACACCCCCAGCATCCCAGCACACTCTCTGGGCCGGGGGGGCTCTCTGTGGCCCCTCTACTCTGCTTCCAGGCTGGAGCTTGGCAGAGACTGGAGAATGCTCCCCACTTCCCCCCACCACTCCCTGTTAAGCAGGAATTCCCCCTTCTCCTCTAACTTGCTGAGAGGTGTCTGTGTATTAGCTAGCAGACCATGTGCTGGCTACGGTCTGTGCTGTGGTAGAATCAAAGGCACAATCAGCAGGTAGCTGGCAATGTCCCTCTGTTGTTTTCGTAATGGGATGATAAATGCTGTTATCAATTCCCTGCTGGGTTAATCAGTGTCCTGTCAGGGCCTAGCCACGACCGCCCCCCCCCCAGCTCAGTACTGTGTAAGGGAGGGAGGGCTGCTCTAGTACCCCCCAGCTTCTAGCCTGAGCCACTGCAGGCATGTGCATGCATGTCTGGGATGTCTGTGCTGGTACAAACAGATTGAGCCTAGCCAGGTTAGACTAACCTGCAAAGATTGAATCAATTCAGGCTCAGGCTTTTTGAATGTCTGTTCCCAGCCTATGTGATATGTAAATGGATCATACTGTTGGGGTTGCCTGTTTCACAAGTGAAAGTCCTTCTTTGACTCAATGAGAACATATTTTCTTTGTGTAACGTAGCAATGTGTATTATGCAAAATCTAGAAAGGAAAGTATTACTTTGCAAAGGCTTACAGATGGGCTGAGCTGCAAAGATCAGATCTGTATCTGATCTTACTCCAAAATGCAGTGAAGTTTGGATCCATGGTTTCAGATTATTGCCATATCTCTGCTTTGGCCTCAGAGTTTCTGTTCTTACTCAGAAGTGGCATGCTTGTGAGTACCCCATTCATTGTCCTAATAGTTTCCATGATTTTTGTCTTCACAAATTAAAGAGCTTTTCTAACTGCTGGTTCAGCAAATGCAGCTAAAATCTGAAAATTCAGCTGGGTTTTTAAAAAGATATTGAAAGTATATGTTGGTGTCACAATTCTGTTGCTTCACTGAAAACAGTGTGTTCTTCAAAGTAAATCAAAGAGCAGAATTTGATCCTGCGGTAGGGATCTACGTAACTTTTCTGTTGATTGTCTTAGATAGAAAGCAGATCCCTCTCCAACAATATTACAGACTTGGCAGCACTAACAACTTCAGTAAATAGAAGTGTCTTGTTATTATCAGTAAAGGCAGTAGTTATACTATGGCTTAAAGAGCAAATTAGTAGGGTGAAAGCATGCTGTGTTTTTTAAAAAGCAGTTTTCACAGTTACAGTGTACTTTCTTGTATTATGGAAAAGTAATGCTTTATAGGGTTGAAGATTTATAGTTGCTGAAGTAAATTTCACTGCCAAAATTAAAACGCTCAAGACTGCCAGGTTTTAATTTCTTCTAGGTGTTGTAATTTTTATTCTAAGTCAGGCCTGCCCTGTTCAGCCACCCATAAAAAATGTCCAATTGTTTGGAGTCTTAATTATATCTTTGTCATCTGAGTTCATGAATACTAGAACAAGGTATGTGATTTAGCATTGGAGAGCTTATAGTAGAGGTGGGCAGTTATTTCGGGTGGAGGGCCGCTTACCAAGTTTTGGCAAGCTGTCAAGGGCTGCATGGGTAGCCCCGCCCCTTGACAGATCCCGCACCCCCCATCTTGTGACTAGAAGTCCCACCCCCTGACCTTTGCCACCAGAAGTCCCTCCCCTTGCCACCAGAAGTACTCCTTTCAGCATGAAGTTTTGCCATCTTGGAACCAGAAAAATACCAAATTATATTCTAAAGAGTGAATACCTACAGCATTCATTAATTTGGTTTCAAAAATATTTTTGTCCTGATTTACATGTGTTTGTATAGTGTACATAGAGGTGATTGCACAATAGCTTAAAATGAAGTCTTACTCTTGTATATTGTGGGGGGTGGGTATAGGTTTGTGGGGGGCCGTGGGTATGTGGGGTGAGAGACCATGTGTATGTATGTGGATATGTGGGGTGGGGGTGGGTATGGGGTTTGTGGGGGAGTGGGTGCCAGGAATCTGAGGGGAAGTGTGGGGTCTGTGTATGACAGTGCGAGACGGGTGTGGGTGCATATGTACGGTGGGGTGTGCGTGTGAGGCTCAGCCTATGAACACACACACATGCACTCTGCCCCTGCCTACACACACAAGCACAGTCCCTGCCAGCCCCTCCCCCCCACACTGTCCCTGCCTGAATATACACACACACTCATACACCCTGTGGGGGGCAGTAGGAAGTGCTCCTGTGCTGACTCACCCGCCTCACTGCACCTGACTACCTTCCAGGCTCTGAGTGCCTCTTTGGAGGTGCCTTACGTCCAGCCGACCCCCTTCCTGGAGCACTCCCGCAAGCCTGAGGGTAACACTGCCACCACCCAAAGTCTGGACTGATCTTGGACCTGTGCCCTCTGGGAAACGCAGGCCTAGTAGTCCTTGAGAGTACTTGACCCACTACAAGAACCTGGGGTGCTATCCTCAGTCTGAAGCACAAATATTGATCTCCCTTAGTCAGCCAAACCAAGGGGACCCCCAAGGCATAATCCAGGCCTTCTCCCAATAAGCCTACCATGCTAGGTACAAAGGAGAACTTTATTGGTTACAAGGAGTAGGTTTGGAATAGGGTACAGGGTAGAGCAACATCAGAGAAATCCCTTAGAGGAAACAGTGGCATGGTAGCCTTTGATTAAGCATCTGGGTTACTGCAAGCCATATATCTATTTAGATCTCAAGTAGCTTACTCACAAATATCATCCAGAGGCAGGTGGAGATTCCCTCTGGAGACAGGCAGTTCATTGATCATCAGTTTCAAAAGAGAGAGCAAGTTTCAGATGGTCCAGCTGCTCTGAGAGTTCTCATCATGGCTGTTTCCCCCTCCTCCTCGGCAGTCCTTAACTTATGACCTTATGACATCATTTACTTGATCCAATGAAGGCCAGCGACTGTTGGCTGCCAGCCAACCAATTTGAAATGCATCACTGGTTGCTGGGTAGACTGGCAGGGTCTCTAGCCCCGTCCCAGTCATGATGACATTCCTTAGCACCCAGGTATGTGAGGCCAGTCACAGAGACAGAGGGAGCAGGTTTCCCCCTCCCTCTGGAATGTATCCAGCTCAGGTTACAACTCAGGGTTACCTGTTCAACATCTTCATCAGTGATTTGGACAAGGAGGTAAAAAGTACCCTGTTCAAATTCGCAGACAATACTAAGATGTAGGTGTCGGGTCTGCGTGTATGGGCAGTGTGAGGTGGGTGTGGGTGCGTGTGTATGGTAGGGTGTGCGTGTGGGACTCAATCTGTGAGCACACACATACACTGTCCCTGCCTGCTTCCTATACTGTCCCTTCCTGTATACACACACAAATGCCCTGCCTGCATACACACACACACACTCCCTGCCTGCATTCACACACACGCACGCCCTGCCTGCATACACACACACACACCTGCATACTGGTGTGACCCTGTGCTCCCCAGTCCAGTGATTCAGCTGGCAGCCACATGGTGCTGGAACAGGGCAAGGGCGGGAAGGGAATGAAATGGCCGTGGGTGGGCGGTGCTGGGCTGTTCAGTCTTGCTGAGGCTCCCCCTGGGCCCTACTGCCCCTGCTCTTGTCAGCTTTCACAGGCTGCTGGGGAAGAGAAATATTAATTTTCTAAATTTTTTAGGGGTTCCATGAGTCAGATAGAATGGTCTGGTGGGCCGGATCGAGCCCATGGGCTATATTTTGCCTGCCCCTGGCTTATAGCATAATGACATTACAGTATAATGACTTATGCAGTTTAGTATCAAAGGGCATAGTTCCCTGTTGACTTCACAATATCCAAAGATTTCATCTGCATACAAACATGCTATATTTTTTTCTCCATTAAATTTACTGCCCTTGGTGTACGCCTGTTGGGGCAGCCTGTTGAATTACCTATGCAGTAGTTGTAACAGCTCAGCTTTGTAGTAATTGTTGGGAGTATGGAAAGCTACAGCTAGTGCCAAAAGAACAATACGGTTGCTCAGCTTTGTCAGACCATCAAGTGTGCTAGTTTGGTATACTCATATGATATCAGAGCCTATGAGCAATTCATCCATTTTATGAATACAGTTGAAGCCTTTTCATGTTCTACAGTTTTTACTGCTGTATTTCCTAAGCCAGTAATTCTCAACCAGGGTGCTGTGGCACTCTGGGATGCCTTGTGATCCTTACAAGGGTGATGGAGGGTACCATGCAATGTTAGTACCATTAGGTGTGCAAACACAAGATAAACCCAGGATTTCAAATAGGAATTCATACTTCTAAAAGCATTCTGTAATGTTGTGGTCTTTCTGAGTTCTTTGCAATAGAAGAATCGCTCCATTATTTTTCTGTAGTCAAAAAACAAGTGAAAACTAAGAGTTGGCATTTTCTAAGGGGTGCCTTGAGTCTAAAAAGGTTGAGAACCACTGCCCTAAGCCTTTTGGAATGCTGTCAATACCATGGAAATGTGTATTCTCCCTCTGTGTCTATTCTCCTCTATTGTTTCATATTTTCTTCCTCCTTTATTTCTTCTTCCTTTTCCTTTCTAGGGGCAGCAACTGACATGGATCTACTCCTCCTCCTGTTACCTTTGTTTTCCAAGTATTTGATAGGTTCCACTTCCAGCTCTTCCCTTGCTCCTTGTGTGTCCTCCCTCAGTCAAATCTGCTCCTGATCTTCCCACCCCACTGTTCATTAGAGATTCCTTTATCCCTCCCTCTCCTCAGCTTCCTTCTCTGATCCATATTGGGTCATTTCTGGGTAAGTACATTAGGCAATGAGTTAAGTACCCATTTTTAAAGGTATTAGTCTTCCAGTGGACTGGTCACCCAGTAGAATTGGCTTAATAATTAACAGAATTATCCATGGAATCATAGACAAATTCAGGCTGACGCTGTGGCCTTAGACCATGTTGTTGAAGGGTAAGGGCACGTATTTTAGATAAGCTGCTACTTGGCATTTGCACAGAGCTTTTCATCTATTCATAATTCTTGACAAATGTTGATCATTAGTGTCATCTTTTCACAGACAGATGAATGGGTTCCTGGTCCTTAAATGTACTGGGTGAATCAGATCATTGCAAAACTAGGCCTGGTTTTCTATGTATAATCCATTCACCAAACTATGTATTTTAGCAGTTATGGCATGACACATCTGTACAGATGTTTCATGTATGGTTTATTCTGTTTAAGTGCATGGCCTTCAGACTGAAAATAGGCTATGTACACTAAACTCAATGTATACAGTGCTTGTTAACTACAGGAACAGCCTAGCTTAAGGTTGTTTTACCTCATTAAGACTTGTTACATTGTTTCCCAAAGTGCTTTAGCAGCCTTGAAAAGGGCACTTATTACAGTCAGTTTCATGAATTAGATACAGTACAGTTATGTTACAAAATAAACTTCCTTTGTGCTAACACTGTTTGCATCCTAGCTGATACGCTGTTAACCAAAGTTTGTTAAAATTTAAGATCTAGGCAACAAATTGGAACTGGTGTTATAGTTATGCATTTGTCCAGGATGCATATAGTGGAATTCACTGTACCCCTCTGCCTGGAAACAAGGAGGCAGGGAGGAGATGAGGGGGAAGAGTTCCCCCAACATGGAGCAGAGCCTCCCCTGCTCTGGGGAGGGAGGAGTGGGGGGAAGAGCATCCCATAGAGCCCACCCTCCATCACAAGAAATGGGTGCGAAGGTGGGGGAAGAGTCCCTCCTGGGGCCAGGCAGCCTCATAGCGCCCCCTCCTCACCCCACCGCAGGGGAGGGTGGAGGAAGGAGAAGAGTTCCCCACCACCACCACCCAACAGAGACCCCCTCCCAGCCCCACATTGGTGGGGGAGAGGGAGGAAGGGAAAGAGTTCCCCTCTGGGGCCAGGCAGCCCTGTGTGCCTAGATTGCTCCCAGCTGTCAGGGGGCCACTAGGGCAGGCCTGCTGGAGCCTGGCAACCCCCACCCTTGTCAGCTCAGCTTCCCTGTGGAAGGCAGGGCTGCTCTAGCACCCCTGGGCTTCTGGCTTAAGCCACTGCAGGCATGTGCCAAAAGTCTATCCACTTGCAAACCAGTTCACTCTCTGCAGGTTGGACTAACATGCAAAGACTGGATCAATTCAGGCTCAGGCTTTTTAATGTGTGTCCCTCGTCTTGGAGAGAGAGATTCATTGTGCCCTGCCCCATCTGTGCATACCTACTCACATAGCAGTCACAGCAAACATTTTGCCTGCTCCAGAAACATGCAGAAATAGTCAAGGCTTGTTTTCCCAGCAGACGGCATAGATTGAGATGCTTTTCACATGTATCCTGGCTATAGTCCTAAATGCATATGTGGGAAGCGGACACAAAGGACAACCACTTTTTTTTCCTCACTTTCACGTAGAAAGAAAGCTTGAAAAATGTGCCTTCTCCACCAGAAAAAGAGGTGTTACTCCCTTCCTCCCCAGCTTGTTTTTGACTTCAGAGTATCTGTTCTTCCCTTTCTTTCTGGAGGATTCATGGGATGGCTAGAGAATGGCAATTGGACTTTCTCAGACCTCAGTTGTGGGATTGGGGTCATTGAGCTTTTCACAAAGACCCACTTTTCTCTAGTCTTTCTCTGACTCTTGTATAAATAGGCATTACCAAAAGCAAACACAGAGCAAAGGATAAGATTGATTTATAGCATTTTAAAGGGCAAGACCTCTTTTGCAGCAAACTGAACAGGTGAAAATATTAAAAAATGCAGCAGTTCTGCAGGAATCTGAATGTATATTGCTTTAACGATAGTGGAATAATACAAAAGCAGTAACATTAAATTCCATCTAAGCAATTGATAAAGGCTTTTTTTACAGAATTATATTTTTAGGTATTAAAGGCTCCTGTTAAATACTGACATTAAGATTCTTTTTAAAAAGTGATACTTAAAAAAAAACCTTACCCATGCCCCCTGCTGGAGAAGAGAAGTCTTACTTTTTCAAAGCATTCTTCCTTTTTCCTCTTTGGATTAATTGGGTTTATTGGTATTGTGTTTTTGTTAGACTGCAGCTGAGCACATATTCGCATACAAATAATTGACAGGCAGTGGTAGAGGCTCAGCACATTTTACGTGCTTTTTCTATTGATATATTTCTGTGGGATGTTTCAATTTAAGAAAATTCTGCATTAACTCCTCTGGGCTGGAGTAAACACATGTTGTATGGAATTAATTTATTAGATTTCCTGTATTTCTGGTCTGTTTGCATGTATAGGTGTTTCTCCTGCACACCCATTCTCACAGAATCTTAGCATGTAAGAATATTTTAATTAAAACGGTATCTTCTCATTCTCTCCAACTATAGCAGGCAACATGAAACACACCTTGATGGCAACTTGATAAGCCAAGAAATGATGTTGAAGCGTCAAGAAGAGGAAATGGTGCAGCTACAAGCTAGAATGGCACTTAGGCAATCTCGACCTAGCCTCTATCCAGGAGATCCAGTTAGGTCATCAGTGCTTGACATCAGTAGAGATCCTCTGAGAGAGATTGCATTGGAAACAGCCATGACCCAAAGAAAACTAAGGGTAACTCTTTCTTAATTCATTTCAAGAACAGTATGGCGATTTATTTTGAAGGCTGAAATCAACTTTGTGGTGTTTAAGGTTTCAGAATCTTTCCCATTGATCAAGATTCTAAGTTGCAATACTGGAAAGAAATGTGAGATGGCTGTTTTTATCATTGGAGAAACAGCTCTCATCAGACAAACCAGTCCACCTGTTGTGTTGAGGAGTCCATAGGTATACATTCTAGTACAGTATCAAGAGAGGCATTTAGCTTAATGGGAGATGCTAAGCCAAAAAACAGATCCTTGCCTCTTAAATGTCAAAACTGTAAGCTTCTTCACTGCCACGTGTTGTAATGTGTACATTCTTAGAATGCGGTTTTCTCTGCTGTTTGTATCCATCTTTCACGTGGTCTCTAGGATGGATGCAAACATATTTCAACAGCATCAGGCATCATTAAACCAACAAGCTGGGACAACTGTGTCTGGCTTTGAAACCAGTCAGAGAATCAGCCATGCTAAAATCCCAATGAGATCTTCCCCACCCCCGCTACAGTTCACACTGTATTATAATGAGAAATCCTTCTTTCCATTCAAACTCTTACAGTGTTGCTCAGAGTAGAATGAAATTAGGACTGAGATGGGTTTCTGGTTCTAGTTTCTCTCATGGTTCTCAAACAGCACAGATTTGATTTAAATCAAATCAGTTTAAATCATTATTTAAATCACTGGTCAGGAAGCCTTGATTTAAACATTGTTTTCTACAAAAAATGCATTCTTGTTGTTTGATATAACTTTCATTAAAATATTCCCAAATGGTCTCTTTTATGGCCTGGCAAGCCTACTGCCATGATCGGTTTTCCCTTCTACCATACCATTCCCTCACTAGATCTCAAATCAATGGAGAGGCTATACTCAGAAACTTATCCCTCAAGACTTCTGGAATATTCTGCTCAAAATGGTTCTCTCTTGTTTCTACTGCCCTTCCAAAGGCTGGAGAAGAGCAGGGGAATGAGCAGGGGGCTGGAGACCAGCTTGGGGAGGCGGGGGACTGTCACCCCTGGGGGGGCCTGGGACTCTGCAGACAGGATAGCCCATGTGTTGTGGTGGGGGCTCTGCCCTGTGAGGGGCAGGGGACCATTGACAATGCATAGGGGATGCACATGCACTCCCTAAGCATGGCAGTGCACCCCCTCAAAAAAGGTGCTGCCGACACTGTCAGTGGTGCCTGTAGGCGATTGGTTGCCACTTGCCACCCCAGCCCCCCAGTCTTAAATTTGCACCCCTTTTATTTGAGCTGCTGCAAGTGCACATGTTTGCATGTGTGGATGTGCCCTGTGAGATTCCTTAAAAGGAGTAGGGAAGTAGGTTTATTCAAAATGTACAGCAATGAAGTAAATCAAACTCCTCTTCTAACATGTCGTGATAAATTCATAGTTTCATAGGCTTAAATTAACCTCACCTTTTAAACAGGTAAGTTAGCCTCATCAGTGGCACTTGGGGCCAATTTATGTGTTTTTTTTCATCCCACTCCCCCTAGGAAGGCAAGTAACTCTATGTAAGTAGTGCATAGGAGAGTGACCATCCACTTTTGATCCAGCAGTCTAGTATATAGGGCATTTGCCCAGGAAATGTGATGCACAGTACTAGGGCGCTTGCCTCCAGAAGTGTTTGAATATACCTTTCCCACTTCCCAGCATAGTGCCCTTACTACCAGCCGTTGGTTATACATTGCCAAGAGCACCTTTCACTCCTCCTCTTGAACATAGCCCACTGGTAGCCAAGTGGACAAAATACTTTGGATCAAAAGGAAAGCCAAGGAGAATATAGTGCATTGCCTTGGACAAACTCCTCTAGAAGGAAAGGGACTCTGAGTTCTGGCCCATGCCCCAATGATGTTTCTGCATTTTGTAATTATTAGTCACTGGGTAAGTAGTGAATTAGTTTCTGCCCCACTTGGGCCAGCAGCGAAGGCAGGGGCCCCTAGTCCGTGTATAAGACTGAGACTGAAATATTTTTGTGTGTTAGTTTTGAGCATTCAGTCTTTTAACCATGTCAATGAATGACAGACAGGCTATGCCTAGCACCTGGCAATCCAAAGGCATGGCAGCATGTTCACATGTTGCATGTGACAGAAAATAAGATTTGTACAGTACTAAAATATGTGAAAAATGTTATGCATCAGTTGTTACAGTAGTCAATGTGACATCTCTCACATGCTAGCACAGTTGCATTCTTGCAAGTAACCTGGTTTCTACAAATATTATAATCTTAAATCAGTATTGATTTTGGCTTTGCACTTTCCCCTTTAAAAGTTATTGCTTCTCAGTTTCTTGTTTCTGGTATACGAAGTGTTAATTCAGACTTTTATGCTTTGCAGAATTTCTTTGGGCCTGAGTTTGTAAAAATGACCATTGAGCCATTCATCTCCTTGGATCTACCAAAGTCAATCTTGGTAAGAAACATTTATTTAGGAGTCAGTTACAGTAGAAAGGTATTAAACTGTCAATACACTTGCATTGCGAATGGAAATTTTATGGGTTCTTTTCTTCAGACTAAGAAAGGGAAAAATGAGGATAATCGACGGAAAGTAAACGTAATGCTTCTAAGTGGACAGAAGCTGGAGCTGACCTGTGATACCAAGACCATATGTAAAGATGTCTTTGATATGGTTGTAGCCCATATTGGTTTAGTGGAGCATCACTTGTTTGGCTTGGCTACCTTAAAAGGTAAGATCAATATCTTAATTTATTTGGTGTAGTGTAAAATTACTAGAATTGAATATGTAATAGAGGACAAATAAAGGAAAATTTATGATGACTAGAATACCAGACTAGTCATTTATGGTTAATCCTCTTTGGGTCCCTTTCTGCTGCCCTCACTCATGCCCTTCCTCACATCTAGTAGTATATTACCTTGTTCTGTGAATGATCCCATTTGCTCAAATGAGCAAAGTGCTATGCAAAATGAGTGACAAGCAACTTCTGAGTGGCCTGGTATCTTTGTACATGAATGCAGAGGCTTCTCTGACACTCTGTAATTACAGTGCATCAGAGCAGACTCGATTAAACGAGCCTGCTGGAGCATGGTTATTACTGTGCTCCAGCAGATTCCCATGTTTCATGCATCAGTGTCCCCATGCTTCAATATGGTGGTGAGGGTGCTTGTACTAAAGCTCGTTGAATGAGCTTTAGTGCAAGCACTCCCATTGCCATTTTGAATCGTGGGGACACTGATGCATGAGATGCTGCAGCTCTTTCATTATAGCAGCTCTCAGAGCCACTCTAATTAAAATGTTGCCTCCCTCTCCCACCCCCAGAGCACATGTAAAAGTGCCCCTTGTTAGTCTGCATTTTCTTTGCTTCTCAGTTTGTTTGTTACTTACAACACCGTTCTGTTCAACACCGTTCTCAGCCCCCTTCCACTACTTGAAGCTGGGTCTGGTCCTAATTGCTCTGTTGGAGTCTGCTAACCTTACTCTGACTCAGCAGAACTTTACTATACAGATAGTCTGGCTAGGATCATTAGAACTACTGGTGTGGAAAGGTAAAAATTTCTATAGAAGGGAGGCAGCACTGAGCCTTAGCAATTCTATATTACATTTGGTCAGAAATTGCCCAAGTGAGTCATTCTTCAGTTAAAAAATGTCAGTTTGGCGAAATTGGTATAATCCACAGGTTCAGTTTGTTTGACAGCAAGTTTCTTACCCACTTGCCCATCCCTCTGGCAAGCTACCATGGAAACAGAAGCCTGGGAGCCTTGGCTAAGGTGGGATTTCTGATGGCTTCAAGGCACTCCAGTTCATGTTCTGTACAGTTTAGGGAAGCTTACACTGTTTTGCAGAAATGTAATTAAAATAACCTTCTTGTTTCTTTTTTTTTCTGAACAAAATTGGATAATTTCCTATGCCATAGAACATTTTATGCTGTTGAGATTTTTTTTTTCTTGATGCAGAACACATTTTTTGAAAAATTCCTGTAGAATGGTAATTCTGCCCTGCTCTATTCAGTTTGCTAAATCTTTTACTTAATCTAGTCTTTTTAATCTATTTCAGCTGTAGGGACCAAACCAAAACTTTTACAGTGCCTACCTGGTGGGTACATTAGGTTTTGTGAATAACAGGAATGAATGACCGCTCCATTAAGACCGCTTAACATACCATGTTTTCTCACATAGAACACACCCTAGAATAAAATGCTCACTGTGTTTTTAAAGGCAGAATGAAGAAGAAAATATATTCTTTGTAGTAAGTAACTGAGTAACAGCAGTTAGGGAGTCAAGGCTACTTAATGTTCTGCTCCCTATAGCTAGGGACAGACATTACACATAAACTGGTTTAAGATATCAGAAAGTGGCTTAAGATATCAGAAAGTGGCTTAAACCTGTAACAAAACATAAATTCAATGCACATAAACCAATTTCAAAATGGCTGAAACTGGTTTAAGATAAACGTGGTTGAATGTAGCATCAGACTTAACTGATTTGGGTCAAACCAGTTTATGCACTTCATAGATTCATAGATATTAGGGTTGGAAGGGACCTCAGCACATCATTGAGTCTGACCCTGTGCCCCAGGCAGGAAAGAGCACTGGGGTCAAATGACTCCTCTTAAAGACCCCCAAGGTAGTGGAGAGCACCACCTCCCTTGGAAGCCCATTCCAGATTCTGGCAACCCTTACCATAAAGAAATTCTTCCTGATGTCTAACCTGAATCTGTCAGTTTGTGGCCGTTATTTCTAGTTACTCCAAGGGGTAAACAAAGTATCTCCTATCCCTAGCTGTCCCCCACGATGAATTTGTGGATGGCCACAAGATCCCCTCGCAGCCTTCTCTTGTAGAGGCTGAAGAGATTCAGGTCCCTCAGTCTCTCCTCATAGGGCCTTATCTGCAGGCCCCTAACCATATGAATGGCCCTCCTCTGGACCCTCTCAAGGTTGCCCACATCTTTCTTGAAGTGTGGCACCCAAAACTGGACACAGTACTCCAGCTGCGGCCTCACCAGTGCTGCATAAAGGGGAGGTATCACTTCCCTGGACTGGTTTGTGATACACCTGCTAATGCACGATAAAGTATGGTTATCATGCATCTGGGACAAGGTCTGTCCCAGACCCCTTCCTAGTTTAAGTTAAACCAGAGTCCCCCAGCATCCCAGCTGCTTTGCAGCCATGGGCTGGGCTGTGCTGTCTGCTTCAGAGAGCAGGGCTGGCCCCACCCCTCTGCTCCGTACCAAGGGAGATTGCAAGCACAGCAGGGTCTGCCTTGCTTCCCTCAGTGCTTGCTGCTTAAGCTGGGATTCCCCCATCCCTTCCTCCCTTCCATCTCCCACAGCACAGACCCCAGCCCCATGGATCCTAGGCATGTGGTATGTTAACTAATGCTGAGAGTTGTCTCTGTGTGTGTGTCTCTAATTTCACTGGGACAGGCAAACAGAACAGTGTCTGCTTAGTGCTTTTTGGAGCTAATTAACAGGTCAGCTGGTAATGTCCCTCTGTTCCTTCCTTGAAAAAATCTGTTTATGAAGAGTTTGAGCTAATGAGAGGTGCTTTTATTTTGTTGATGGGCTGATAAACAGTGTGTTACCAGCCTCCTGCTGGTTTGCGGCCCTGTCAAGTTTCCAGACAGTATGAAGAACCAGGGAGAACAAGATTGAGAAGCTCAGGATCATCAACAGATGCATGCACTACACACCTCACCCCCTCTTGCCTCAGAGTGCTAGCTGGGAGTTGGGGTCTGGCAACACTCCCGCCCCTTGAGCAGTGAGTGTGGAAAAGCCTGGGACAGTTCAAGGCCTGGTAGAGATGTACATCCATCCCTAACTGGAGTATCCTGCTGGGGCCTGGCCATACCCCTCCTTCTCAGTGCACCACAGTGGAAGGGAAGGGAGGGCACCCCCTTTCTTCTAGCCTGAGCCACTGCAGGCATGTGCCCACATTTCTTGAGTCCAGAGGGAATGTGTGTACTGTTGAAAAGTGGTTCAACCTAGGCAGGTTAGAGTAACCTGCAACAATTGAATCAGTTTAGGCTCAGGCTTTTTGAATGTCTGTCCCTAGCCTGTGAGTCTTATGCAAATTTTACTTTCTCTTTACCCTGGTAGAAACTGTTCTTACCATATTTCTTGCATGTAATACACACAGTAATTTTCAGCCCAGCAGCTGCTTTGGGGGGGGACAACTGGTGTACGTGAGAAAACACGGTATTTCATGTGGGCCACCACCAAGCAGTCATCATGAAAATGAGTACTTTGTTTCCACAGATCTCATGTGGGTCTTAAATGGTGAAAGGTTCTGTTACTTTACTGGACCATATATTCAGTCTTCCGATAATGATATTCCCATATTTCATTTTGTTGTGTGTTACAAGTCTCTGTTAGCTGTCATAAAATAAATGAGAGATGTAGTCCATTTCAAAATAAGTGATCCAGACCAAACTGGAAAAGGATAAGCCTAGCTTTAATTATGCACCTGGAGGAAATATCTGTTTTACCAGAAAGCTTCTGTCCCTTTGTTGTTGTAGACAATGAATTTTTCTTCATCGATCCTGACATAAAACTAAGTAAAGTGGCTCCTGAAGGATGGAAAGATGAACCCAAGAAAAAAAGCAAAACCTCTGTCAGCTTTACTTTGTTCTTTCGTGTTAAGTTTTTTGTGGATGATGTCAGTCTCATACAGTGAGTACATGGCCACTTAATTTTCTCTTCAGCCTCTTACTTAGGTCCACTCCCTACCTTGTAAGTTTCATTCTCAATTTCCCTATGCACATTATTAGATGTAATTTGATTGTATAGAAAAGCTTGCTGAAAGAAGCAGTATTGTGTGGTGTTTCTTACTAGGCACACTTTGACGTGTCACCAGTATTATCTACAGCTGAGGAAAGATCTTCTGGAAGAGAAGATGCACTGTGATGATGAAACAGCCTTACTGCTGGCATCCTTGGCCCTACAGGCGGAGTATGGAGATTACCAGGCTGAGGTAGGGTATGCCTTTTTCTATAGATGATAGCTGTTCAATTTCTGCAATGTACTCTATGGTATGAATCAGTGCTTTATTGCAGTTAGTTAGAGGTTCTATTGATCTGATATTCCAGCGATTGTAATGCTCTTTGAAGTCTAATAGAGAAGACATGTGTCTTCATACAGAGTTTTAAACTTCAGATCTGGATCAGTGTATTGAACTGATCTTCCCTTCTATATTTTATTCTAATGTGCTAATTTGGGCATTCAGTGGAAGTTGAATCAAACCCTATAAAATCCCACTGGTATCAGTGTGACTAAAATCAGGCTTATAGTAAAAAACCACATGGGAAACTTATTTCTGAATCTAGGTTCAGAATCTTGGTTTAAAGTCCATCTTTAAACTTTTATTTTGTGAGTTTTGCTTTTATACTAACATGAAAAACATCTCACAAAAGTGCTTTGCTTTATAGGTACATGGCATGTCCTATTTTCGACTAGAACATTATTTACCAGCTAGAGTGACAGAGAAGCTAGATCTGTCCTACATCAGAGAAGAACTATGCAAGCTGCACAGCACTTACGTGGGAGCATCTGAAAAAGAAACAGAGTTAGAATTTTTGAAGGTTAGTTATGATGCCTCTCAGAGTTGGCCTCTTTCTTCACATGAGAATCACTGTCGGAGACTATGAGTAATGAAAAAAAAATGGACTTAGAGTGGAAAACAAGGGGAATACATAAACTTCCAACATAGCTTTTGGAGGCAAAAAAGTAAAGAAGAACTACTTAAAAAGTAAATTACTTACACTGAGGAAAGGAAACTATTAAATTGATAGAATAAGCCTTTAATTTTCTTCCTTCGTTTGTTTCACTGGCATAACTGGGTCTATAACTAAAATGTCATCACAAATTAAAACAAAATCTGATCCTTATAATATTATAACCAAAACTCTGGGTTTGTTTTTTCTCTCCTGTTCTGAAATTTTACTTCAAACAATAAATGAATCCCAGTTTGTGATACCACAATAAATCAGAAGTCTTACTGCAATTGATGCTTTCTATTTTGGGCTGATGTCTTTTGAAACAGCTTCAGTAAAGAAGGGAGTACTGAAAACATTTGAAAACTGCTTAACTCCATTGTTTTTTCCTTTTTTATTGCAGATAACCTTTAATGTGCTATGTCAATAATATACCTATTAGGCTGTGTTTGCAGATAAAAGAGAGAATTTAACCACCTACATATTCTGATATATTTCCAAAATGTTTTCCTTCTAAATTAACTATACAGATTGCTAGTATAAGGGCCCAATTTTCAGTTACTGAAATGGATAGGAATTTTGTCCTTAACTTCAGTGGGAACAGTATTGTTGCCTTCATGCAGATACACTGAATACTAAACAGTCTTAGAAAGTATTAATAAACGATTGGAATGATTATACCAATACATGGTTAGACAAATGAACATGGACAAGACAAATATGCAGCATTGGAAAGTGTAACAAGGAACTGCAAATAGAATACACAACAGCAAAATGTATTTTGTGTTCGGATTTTGAAAAAGGGCTCTGGTAAGAGCTCTCAAGTCAGTTTTGGCCTATTGTAGGAAGCTGTCTGATCCCGGGAAGGATTAACCAAAAAAAGGTAACAGAAATTTCCAAGATGTTCACACTGCGCTCACTCAGAGCACACAAGAGAAGATTCTAAACCTTAATCTATTTACAGATCTTCAGAGGTTTGCCTTGTTTTCTCATTACTACATACGTTATTTAAACCATGTAAGATGCTTTCAGGTATTACAACCTCAAGCAGGCTGACAGAGTTTGATACTACTTCACTCTGAGTAGGTCAAAGTGGTATTAACAAGTAAAAAAATAAATATGGTTTAAGATGTGACCCATAACAATTTTTTTTTATGTTATTTTTAAATAGTTTATAAAGGATTAATAGATTAGAGGGTTTTTAGTAAGCAGTTGACTGTTACAGAGCTCAGCAGGTGAATAGGTTGCTTATAACCATGGCCTATAATATTCTATAACACTTTCTACTGATATGTGCATTTGTTTGTAGCAAACCATACACTCATCTATAAAACAGCTATAAAAACTGAAATTTTATAGTGTGGTAAATAGTACCAAACATGACCATATGATATATCTTTAACTGGCACTACCCTTTTGGATTAATCTGATATTCTCACATATGTGCTATTATATTGTTTCATATAGATATGCCAGCGGCTGACAGAATATGGAGTCTATTTGCATCGTGTATTGCCCGAGAAGAAATCCCAAACTGGAATCTTACTGGGAGTCTGTTCCAAGGGAGTCATTATTTTTGAGGTTCACAATGGAGTCCGGACACCAGTTCTTCGTTTCCCCTGGAGAGAAACAAAGAAAATATCCTTTAGTGTATGTCTGTATATATAGTTTTTGGTCTTGTTTTAATTTTTTTGGCATTTGGCAAATTAGCATTTTCCAGTGTGATCTGTGAATACCTTTTAGTATGGCTGAAGTTCTGTTTCCAAGGAGTAAAACCATGGGCTTTGATGTTTTAAAATGTTGTATTAATACAGCCTGTAAACTGCAGAAGCACCAAACTCAGTATAGACAAAGGATGATGGATTTCTATCCCTTTCTTGTGGAATTGCTTGGCAATTTTGAAATTTACTGGTGTTAATTTAGCAACTGATAAACAAAAAAAAGTCTCCATCTCAAACTGCTTATCTATGTGAAAACTGCAAATTGTTTTTTCATTACTTAGATTTTACCTAGAGTTGGTTAGCTGTAGTCAAGAACACTTAAAAGAAGGTGAAGAAAAGACCTCAAAAATTTGTTAACACTTTCATAAATAAATAATATATTGGGTATCCAGGGTCCACTGGTTTTCAGTAGCAGCTGGGTTTGTAATTCCCTTTAGAGTTTTAAAATTCCCAGGCTCTAAGTACGGACTCTATTTCTGTTAGTTTGTTAGTGACCCAACAGGAGGCAGTAGTAGAGGTTGACTGGTATATAAAAAAATTTTTTTGCCCTGTTATTTCACTGGATAACATCAAAATTATTTTTGTTCGTCAAAATATTGAACAAAATTCATCCAGCAAATGTGATTTGCTTTAGCAAATTCAGCATATCCTGCCGTCTGTGTGCACAGAAATGTTATGTCCATTTTAGGCTAAAAAAAATCACTATTTTTATTCCCTATTTTTTTCTTGCAGAAAAAGAAAATAACACTACAGAACACATCAGATGGTATAAAACACACCTTCCAAACTGACACTAGTAAGACTTGTCAGTATCTCCTGCACCTGTGCTCCTCCCAGCACAAGTTCCAGCTACAGATGAGAACCAGACAGAGCAACCAAGATATTCAGGATATTGGTAATGACTGGAGATGGTTGTATTATTATATGAACAAATTTTACGTAGAGTACTGTAACAATTTCACTGAAATGTGGAACATACCTCTGTGGAAGGTGACTGTTATAATATAGGGGTTCTCAACTTCTGGCTCATGGGCCAAATCTAGCCCGTGGCACTATGTCATCTGGCCCATGGGACTCTCCACAGTCCAGAAATTTGGCATAGGGGGAGTGGTGCTGTTAAATCTTAGGACCTATGCGTTGGATCTGGCTCCTGATCCCAGCACACAGGGCTGGGCAGGGGCAGTGCTGGGCCCCCAGGACTCAGTCCCAGGACCCAGTTCAGCCCACAGATGGGCCCCATACCACTATCTATCCTGCAGGGCCAAAAGGTTGAGCACCATGGTTCTAGTAGATTTTCTTTAGGTTAGCAGTTCTCTAAATGCTGTCTGAAAAGTTGCTTGCTCACCTGGTACTTGTTCTTCTCTTTTCCAGCAGCCACATCTGTATAAAAGACAGCTGAAAATATTTTCCTTTTGCAACTTCTCCATTTTATTTGATTCATAGCTGCTGTAGAACAGAGTGTATTTGCAAATAAAAGAGGTGGTCCAAAGCATTACAAACTGGAGAGGAAGCACTTCATGATACCAGCTATGAAAGCTGTGGAGTATCTAATTTTTTTGTTAAGTAAAACCTGTAGTTGATAGCAGTAACAAATTTATTATCAACGTGAGACAGTTGCTTTAGAGAGTTGGGGACAGATGATTTTAATGAGTGTGTAAGGCAAAACAAATCAAGTCCTTTTCTTAGATTAGGGACTTAATTTGGCTTGAACAGTGTCCTCTGCTTTGAAATAGCTGAGTTTGACACCTACCTGGAACACAACTGACTTGGCTGGCTTTTACACATTTCCCAAAGCACTATTTAATCTACTTTGTTCATGCTCTCTTTGTTTTTGAGTGACCTACCTCCATAGCCATATCTCCACATTCCAATTGCTGACACACTAAATTTCTACCAGTTTAGCTGAGTTTGGAGGCTGGCTCCCTGACAGTATAGGTGCTGATTTTTTTATAGTGGAGAACAACGTTGCAGCCTGTTTGTTCTGTCAGACAGTGCACACCATTTATCCCAGTGGTGCTAATCCCTTCAGCCCTGCAGGCCAGAGGAGTGGTTCAGGGTCAGTTCACAGGCAAATCCAGTCCTTGGGCCCAATCTAGCATGCCTGGCTAGGGCTTGATCTGGGGTGTGGGGCCAGCTGGGCCATGACCCAGTCTGGTGCAGAGGGATGTCCCAGCAAAGAACCCCAACTCTAGCTCCAAGCCCCATCCGCTGGCCTGAAGGGCCTGGAAATTTGGCAGTGGAGGTCCCAATATTAATTGCTGCCTCTCACTCACTGCCAAATTTCTGGACATGTGGGGAGCCCTGCAGGTTGGATCTGGCCTGCTGGCTGGAGACTGAGCACCACTGGAGATTGAAAGCAGGGGTTTTCAACCTTTTTTAATCTAAGTACCCACAATGGCCAATAAACAGGGATGAGGGGGTGTCATTGGCAGTCCCTCAGAGTTGAGGATGACATCCATCAGGCTTGATGGGTCCTCAGGTGAGTGAGGAACCCGATTCTGGATACACACATTCTTCAGCAACGAGGGCATGTTGTTGTGCGGGGGGGTAGCGCACAGCCGGATGCCAAGCAAGGGGATAGTGTACAGCCATGGGGCAGGGGAGTGTGCAGCCAAGTGGCGGGGGGTGAGGGAGGTGGTGCACAGCAGGACTCTGAGTGAGGAGGCAGGAACAGGAGCAGGCCAGGGCGGGGAAGGTCACTGGGCTGGGGTGAGGGTAGTGGCGCCCCTCCGTGGGGCAGGGAAGCTCACCAGCCTGGTGTGTGGCAGTTGCAGCTGCTGCATGCAAACTTCCCTGCCCTGCAGAAGGGTAACGCTGCCCTCGCGCAACCCGGGCCCTACTCCTGGGAGGCGGCAGCGCTCTGTTCCCACTTGCCCACGTGTACCCCCTAGGACCAGTCCAAGTACCCATAGGGGTATGTGTACCCCTGGTTCAAAACCCCTGGCATAAAGAAATGGAACAAGTGGCTTGAGGCTTTCTTGCCATATTCTAGCTCAGTATTAGTGTATACTTAAAAAGCAAGTAAAGTTTTGCGTACAGGGCTTTTTTGGCCTGCCAGACTCAGTAACTGTTACACTTACACAGCTTCTGTTTTGTTACGGGAGTCTGGAAACTGATAGGCTACATTTGCTTGTGTGCACAGCAGCCTTCTCTAAGTTCAGAAGCCTTGGAGTTCAATCATCATTTCTGAGCAAGAATTAAATAAAGGCCATGGACAGGTATTCATTTCTAGTGGTAAAAAGTTCACATAAATTCTAACTTCTAGGAAAATAGCCCAGGATCTGGAACACATGTGTGTTTCTGCCCCTGGCTGGAAAACTACGCAAGTATGCAGGCTCTTAGCAGAGCCCATTGATTGACAGCCTGCCAGTTTTCCTGATTGAGAAGATACTGTGTGACACTTGGTGTCCTCAACACTTGAGAGAAGCATTCAGCCATTCAAGTTAGTATGGGAGGAGGGAGGTTTTCTTGATAGGAAGTGATCCAACTTTTTGTGGAAAAAACAGTTCCCTTTTGCAAGAAACCCCTTGAACAGCTGTATACTCTCTTTTTGTGCCAGCTCCTTTAAAATGAGCTACATTTCTTATAGCAGGAATAGAAAATGGTGTAAGAAAAATAGTCTTTGGGGAAAAAGTAGAGCACCACTAATATGCAGTTAAATTGTAACAATCGCAGAACAGATAAACAAGATAATGCTTTATTATTAACACCTGCCTACTACAGTAGTGTTCAGATACCATTATTACTAGCTGTGTACGAACATAAAATGAAAGTGGTTTTCTCAAAAGAGCTTTTGATGGGAGCATGATGTAACACACAGGTGCCAAATACAGCAGCATGGGGGAGAAAAGATTGGTAATAGCCACTAATGACTGACTTTAATAGAAAGTGTACAATGTTGATAGTTTATATCTTTTTCAAATTGTATAAATGAACAAAAAAAGTTATGAACTGTCTCTAGTAAGCCATCTGTCTAGCTGCTGGCAGTGTGTGAAGCAGGCCCTATTCAATTTGGATTTGGCCTGAATCAGGGATAGTGATTCAAGTCGTTGATTCAGATCACTGTCCCTGATTCAATTCAGCTGAATCCGAACCTAAAGATTCGATGATGATTCAGAGAATCAGCGATTCAGACATAGGCACAGCTTTAAATATTTTGTCTACATACCTTGAGGCACCAGTGCAGCTTGTGGATGCTGGGGTGCATGGAGCGTCCCACAGGAGTATGGGGGGGGCCCTCCACATGCTTGGTGGCAAAACCGGAAGTGGACCAGAAGTCCACTTCCAGGTCTGCTGGGAGCATGTTGGGGGTCCCTCCGCACCCCCCAGCTTGGCGATCTGCTGCAGGGGGACCCCGGGTGCCCCCCCAGACCCAGGAGGCACCAGTCATCAAGCCGAGGAGGTGTGGGGGGCCCCCAGCATGCTCCCTGGCAGACCCAGAAGTGGACTGGAAGTGCTTGTGGTCTACTTCCGGGTCTACTGCCAAGTGTGCTAGAGAAACCCCTGCGCTTCTGTGGGACACTGCACGCGTCCCAGCATCGCAGCATTCATGAGCCGCCTGCTACCTAGAGGTATGTGGAAAAAACATTTAAAGCTGTGTCTATGTCCGAATCTCTCCGAATCAATTCGAAGGGTTCTGATTTGATTCAGGGAGATTAAAGGGTCCTCTGATTCAGTTCGGATTCAGAGATTAGGCCACTGAATTGGGCCGAATTGAATCGGGGACTAAAGCTTTGCACAGCCCTACTAGCTGCTTTCATTAGACAGTGCAGTTTGAGCACCAGTGATAGGGAGATTATAAATTGGTGTTTGGAAAAGGCCAAAATCCAGTTCTGAAAAATGCAGTCCATCATGTCTAAAAGGAGATTCCCAAGACATTTCAACTTAGTTTTACCAATGCATTTGATACTTTATCTTACAACCTTAAGAGCACACTTGGAATATTCTGTATGGAGTGGATACCAAGTTTAGAAATGGATATTCAAAATCTCAAAGGAACACATTGAAGGTTTGCAAGGATTAATTGAGGATTAGGTCAGGTTTATTAGGAAGGACTTCAAGCACTTGTGTATGTTCAGCCAAAAGGAAAACAAGACAGAGAAAGGACTTGATTACTCTGTGTGTGTGTGTGTGCGTGCATGCGTGCATGCATGCATGCTCACTCCTATAAGCATTTAAGAGTCTTAGGAGGGGTCTTGTCAGAAGGAAAAGACATGATGTGAACTGTGGAGCTGCTGGGACTTTTCTTCAAATACTGCCACATAACAAGGAATAGGTACTAAGAGAAGTGATTGGAGCAGGTAATAGACTTGAAAGACAAGAACAGGTGTGCAGTCATTGCCTTTAAAAAATGCCAAATGCACCTTTGATAAATCCTTTATTAAGAATCTGTATATTTGTTATAGAGAATATTGAACTACTAAAGCAGTTATGTCCTGCTCTAAGTACAAGACATAACTGTAGTAGCTCAGCCACTACTGTGAAAACTGTTCCCAGGTGGCCTTCTAAATTGTAACTACTGAACTGTAAGTAGACGTACTGGAACAGCCAAAAAGTATGGATGTCCAGTTAAGTTGTAAGGGGGTGAAAAGATGCACCTAAGTTTCTTTCTGTTTGTAAGCATCTCTTTTCCAGTCTGTGTGCAGAGGATATATATGCAGTATACAAATTTGCATTTTAAAGACAGGAGCATAGGATGGATCTGAACTAAAATCAGGGTTATTAACGGCTTCAAATGAGCTTATTCTGTTTAAGCGCCAAGTGTCAGTTGTATTCTGTTCCATGTCAAAAGACTTTGTTGACTGAGGAAATCCCAAACTGTAATATACCTGAGTGAAATGGCATTCAGTGCCCAGCAGGAAAGGCTGCCAAATTAAATTGGCCCTGAAACAGGAACTTCACAAGTAGTACACAAATTAGGAATCCAGGAGAAGCTAAAAGGGAGAACCAAAGAGTCAGAAAGTAGATTTTGCTATTGAAAGAGAGGCCAGCTTGAGCAGAGAGGTAGTTCAGGAACAGTTGAAAGGCAGGTGGGGAAGGAGAGTAGGAGGATCTGGAAAGGGGTTCCAGCCCAAAAGTGTTCAGTGAAGCTTTGGAGAAGTCTTCAGAAGTTATTGGGCCTTTTGAGGGGCTTTCACCCAACACTGTGTTAACAGTTTTGTGCATTAATGTTAATGCAGGGCCTCAGTCTTTTAGTGAAATTAATAGTATAATGTGAGCACTGACAGAGAAAATGTCTCCTCAAGTCTTTGAACTGTCCTGATGTAGAATGGAGTATATTCACTTTGTAAAAGTGGTTGAGGAACAGTCTTTTGTGCACCATTGCAGTTTAGTCGCAGCAAATAATGTGAATACTGATTAGAAGAAATATTCTGTGTGAAGTTTGTGCTCTGGACTAGCTTGAGGGCTAAGTCTGAGGTGTGCATACTGTTGTTAAATCCAGACTGGGGTATCTGAGCTAGATTCCATGGTATCTTAATTAAATCATTTCTATATGCTAAACAGCTGAGCTTAAAATGCCTCATGCGCAATGAAAGCTTAAAATGTGTATTTGATATGAAAGTATTACATAAATGTGTTTTATATTTTTAAAGAGCTATAGTAGTATTATAATCTATGCAAAATTATTAATTTCTTGCAGAGAGAGCTTCCTTTAGGAGCCTGAACCTTCATGCCGAGTCTGTTAAAGGGTTCAATATGGGCCGTGCAGTCAGTACAGGTAGTCTGGCTAGCAGTACAATTAACAGACTGGCAGTCCGACCTTTGTCAGTTGAGGCTGAAATTCTGAGGAGACTGTCCTGTTCTGAGCTCTCACTTTTCCAACCACTTCCTGGCTGTTGTAAAGAGAAAAATGAGAAAACTTCCTGGGAGGAAAGACCTAAAGCCATGAGCAAATCATTTCATGATCTGAGTCAGAGCCAAGTCTCTATCTTCCCCCAGCGAAAAAATGTTATAGCCACTATGGATTCCTCCCCAAAGGAAATAGAGATGTTATTGGGAAGAGTCTTCCAGCAGACGCCAATATCTGATACTGGATCAGTATCAGGAGCAATAAAGCTGAACAAGTAAGAATGTCTTTTACTTCCCAAAAATATATTTTTATGCAATAAATCTACTTTTAGTATCACTTTTCTTTGGTTCCATATTATTATTTACACCATTATTTTATTATGTTGACACTCCTTCCTCCCTCCCCACTTCTGACCACCTTTCCTTTTCTTTCCCCTTCCCCTTTAGTTCCAAATCTCATGCAGGTTTAAATAGAAGTCTTGAAAGGAGGAAAAATGAATCAGACTCATCATCCATCGAAGATACTGGTCAAGCCTATGTTGTAGGTCAGCACAAAAAAGTATTATTTTTTTACTTGCTAACTAAAATCTGGAATATTTTCTGCTGCCAAGTGTAAACATGCAGGCTAATGGATTGCTTTAATATTCTTTTAAGGCACTGTATGCAGTTGGCTTACATTGTTTTTACATATGAATTTCCCCCTTTTTAAAATAAAAATATAATCATGAATCAAAAAATTCCTCCTCAAAGCAATAAACATTTCGGCAAACATTCTGGATGGGGCTTCACAGCTTGAACACCATTTTGCTAGTTTTGATATTTATAATGAGAAGGAAGGAGTAGGTAGGGCTTATTTCCTGGCAGCAGGTTCAGCACAGAAGCAGTATAGGCACACCCAAAGAATGTCCAGGGAGTTAAAATAATGTTATAAGCATCTTGTAATGCACGGCTGTGCAACTTCTTAGGGCTGGGAGCTACAGCAGCAGGGGTGATAGACTCCTCTCACCTCCCAAGCTGCAAGCTCTCCCAGCACTGTGTGGGCAGGCAGACCTCCCAGCTGCTGCACCAGGAGCTCCCCCTACATACATAACTCCTTGACTGAGGGCTCCCCCAGCACTGCAGGGTGCACTGTGCTGTTTTGCACTGCCCCTTGGAAAGAAGGGAGGGGGAGCCTGAGCACCCAGCTGTGACAGCTATGAGGGGAGTAGCAGCTCAGGGGAGCTTTCTTTGAAGTTTGGGGCGGGTGCGAAATTAACCGCTTGTGGGCTACATGCAGTCTAGCCACTACTTGAACAGCCCTGTGCTGTTGTATTGTGTTGTAACTTCACATTTAGGTGTTCCCACTATCTTTGTTAAGCTAGGTAACACAAAGTCTGAGTGATAGATTCTTCCTATATTAATTTGCTTTTTAAATGAGAATTCTGCAAGTTTGAAGCTCTAGAAATATGCAGTGTAAAAAAATCTCATACAACAGTTGATGTGCACACATAATATATGCCTTCTGGCAGTATAGACACCTCTGTCTTGTATTTGCATACTGTCACAGGAGCACCAAGGTGTCCTGTGCCATGGAAGTAAAAGGAACCGAGCTGCCAATCAACCAGGCAGCTCAGGTGCCGGTTGCCAGGGCAACCAGGCGGGTCAGGTGGCCAGAAGGGGGCAGGGCTGGGCCTTTATAAACAGCCCAGGCCGGAGCCTGACTAGCAGTTCCCTTCTGGCAGCCGCAGGAGCAGGAGCTCTGCGGCTGAGCTGAGCAGCCTGAATTGGTAGTGGCAGCCTTGTGGGGCTGACTGGCTGCGAAGATGCTGGGGATGAGAGCCCCTTGACGAAAGGTAGGGTTGGAGGCCCTGGTGGGGGGGCTCAGTGTTTAGGTTATGAGCAGGAAGCTCTGTGTTTTATGTTGAAGCCAGGTGGCTGGTGTCTTGGTTATAGTACATCTGGAGGACCGGGTGAGGCTGTAGGGGAGTGAGGAGGCCTCACGGGAGCTCCCCAGCAGCTTGGGGGTTCCCGGTGCCCAGCAGGGGCACAGTGCCACAGCGGGCACAGCATAAGGAGTGCCAGGAGGGCACTCGCTGAGCGGGGGTTGTAGCCCCAGCCGCGAGAGGCGCGGCACAGGCCCCAGAGTGGGGCGGCGGGCGCGAGAGCCCCAGAGTGGGGCGGCGGGCGCGAGAGCCCCAGAGTGGGGCGGCGGGCGCGAGAGGCGCAGCACAGGCCCCAGAGTGGGGCAGGCTCTGATTGATAAAGACCCAGTAGGGTCAGGGAGGCCAGGTAAGGCTCCGGCCGCCTGAGCCCAACCCGGGATTCGTGGTAAAGACCCAGTAGGGTCGGGGAGGCCAGGTAAGGCTCCGGCCGCCTGAGCCCAATTCGATATTTACCAGTAGCAGGACATTGGAGTGAATAGTAGGAGCTAGGGCGGCGGCGACGAGCCAGGCCCAAGGGGCGCCGGGAACAGGGCGGCGGCGACGAGCCAGGCCCAAGGGGCGCCGGCGGGGAACAGGGCGGCGGCGACGAGCCAGGCCCAAGGGGCGCCGGGCGGGCGACAAGCCCAGGGTGCCGGGGGAGAGCACCTGAGGGGCAGGGGACCGTACAACATCCCACGGAATAGCTGCGAGGCTTGGGGCATGCTAAAGGGGAGGTTTGGAGGCACGCATACTCCTTAAGGGAGGGGCGCACAGAGGCGCCCCATTTGGAGTAGGGGCAAGAACACACATACTGCTCACTAGGGGAACAAAGGCAGCCTCCCATTTAACCTATTAAACAGCAGAGTCACGGCAGGTGAGGATTTGAGGTTGCCTAGTCCACCCTAACGTGACGATAGGGGGCGCTAGGGAGTTCACGGCAGCTCCTAGGCCCCACTCCTTCACACATACACATGCATGCTCATACATATGGGACAAAGACTCTTTCTTTTTGTAGTGCTGAGGAAGTAAAGCTGCCAAAAACTGGGCTAAAGAACTCAGTTTTTTGAGGAGGTAGAAGTTTCCTTTGAGTATGTGTGGACCAGCAACTAGACGACATTATCACATAGTCACTCATACCTGCCTAGGCCATGACTCTGCAAAGGGTTGAGGCCACAAATGTTTTGCACAGAGTTGCAATAACTTCACTGGGCATTATATAATAACTGTTTTCTTGGACTAATCTTTTCCAGATGGAGATTAAATGAAATGTGTTAAAAAAGATAGATCTTAGTCATAATTATAGCTCCATGACTATTTCCATTTAAAAGTCTGAAATATTTTATTCCATGTCTCAGCACTATCTTCTTGAAATGAATAATTCCAAAGATACCTATTTCTTTACAGAAACCTACTTGAATACCAATATTTAGCTGAGGTTCTTTGAGTAGATGTGATATCTTGTATTAGACCAACTCAGTAGCTGGAAAAAATTCCTTGGCAAGCTTTCAGGCGCAGTCACCCTTCTGGGTATAAATCAATGGGAGTCTATCATAGTGCAGTGTTGCTGATCAAGAAGTACAGAGAGCAAAAACTTATATTTATCTCTAATAGGTATATTTATATCCCAGGTATAAGCATCAGTAGTTCTGGAAATCCTCTTTCATCAGCACCATTGAAACAAAATGGTAGGTTTGTAAATAATTTGCACTGAGTTCAGGTTTTGTTACTGTTTAACCCACTCTTAAAGTGGTCGTGCAGTTTACTGATCCTACCCGTTTATTTCTCTTTCTCACCTGTTCTAAATGTCATCACAAGACAGATAACAAGAAAAGTAAACCTCACTTTTAAGAATAACTTTAATAAAGTTGTAGGGCCTTCCAATTTTGTCAGGCTAAAACAACACAGCAAATGTAAAGAAAGAAATTAATCCAAGAAAGGATCATTTTTATAGATACTTGTGACATTTGTGTTTCATTAAAACATTTAAAGTCTGGGAGTAGTAATAAACATTCTGGAAGCTATAATCTAGTCAGTATATCATATGAAGTAATGCAGTTTTTCCCTCCTCATATTTACCCCTTATGCTAATATTAACTAAGTTCAGTTCTGTACTTACAGACTTGTTCTGTGGAGTTATTTTGTAAATTTAGCATGTTTTCACTGGATCGTCAGACTTATAAGTTGCCCTGATAGCTGCTGAGTTTCCTTATACATATTAGCTTTTATTTGTAACAATAAATTGAACCTACTAATCATTAGCACCTAATAACTATATTACATTTCAGCATTTAACTAATATTTAAGCAATTACAGTAGCTTGATATTCAGTTAAAAAATATGACAGTGTTTTAGGTTCCAGAAAGATATTGAATGTTCTTAATTTTGCTTGCCTGTCACTACTTAAGAAAAAGTGTACCTGCTTTGGAAGTATAGAAAATGCCAGGGCTAACTAAAATGTCTTGAGGTCCTTTTCTGTTGTGTGAAGTTTTATTTTTTGTTTGAGCATCTGCTAAATGACCACATGGACAGAAACCTTGCAACTTTGCAGCAAGGGGCTTAAGACAGATTTAAACTACAGAGTTATTTATATTTTGGTATTCCACATATAGGAAATTGATCTCCTGTCTCAAAATGTTTTGTGCTGAACAGAAAATCTGGCATTCAGTTAATAAATAATTGCAGGCGTTTGCCAGAGCATCTTGGGTTGAAACATTTTTCAGCATCATAAATGTACTTACAGAAGCTAGCAGTTGAAATGTTTTCTCCTTTTCCTGCATTGTACATGCCAAAAGTCCTCTGATAACTATGGAGCAAGCAGGGTTCTTTTTGTCTTTTAAATGCTGTATTTGCAAAGAATAGCCAACAATACATATTGTAAGTGAGCTGCAAGTTTCTTCTGAAGTCCTTCACACATATAACCCTCCCAGAATTTCCCATGTGTGCATTTCCCTGATGCAGGAAAGCACTTATGTCTGGGGCTTAACTTTTTAAGCATAGTCTTAAATGCTGCAGCATCCTGGAATGCCTTACTTACTATCTTTTCAGGGCCCCTCTGGGATCTAATGCACAATTCATACAAATGTGCCTCCTGCCATGCAACACATGCATGGCAGGCAGCGCAATTATGAGACTGTGCATTAGATCACATCAAACCTTATTGTCAGAGCAGGAGGAGCCCAAACCCAGCCCCCCCCCCCCCCCCGCACCAGTAACAAGCAAGATCCCATGACTCCAGCTGAGGGGTTTCCAGCCTCAGGAATGCCCCATATACCTGTGGGGCTACAGAATCACTGCTACAGGAATCCCCTCACCTCGGGGGAATGGGATTGCTGCAGTCCTTCCCAGGGCCAGGGGATTGCTCAGTCCTCTGGCCTGCAGGTCCCCATACTCCTGGGTTGAGGCAATCATCCCTGCAGCACTCCTTTGGCCCTTGCGGAGTTTCCATGTATCCCTGGGGCAGGAAATCCTCCAGCCTGCTGGTTTCCCACACCCTGGAGCTCTAGGGATTGCAGCAGCCTTGACCCCAGGGTCCAGAGGTTTTATGCACCTCCAAACACTGGGGATCATGGCTGCCACAATCCCTGGGGCCCAGGGGTTTTATGCTGGGCATCCCTGTGGCTGGGAGCCCCATCAGGTGAACTCTTTATGGCATGATAAGTACTTTGCACGTGTAACTGGTCTCCAGGTAATAGCACAATTAACCAGTTAGTCATGTAATACCTGTAAAGGCCTTAGGGGTGTTACAGACTGCCATGCAGTGTTAGCACTATTTGGTGTGCAAGCATGATTCACAGAATAAACCCAGACATTTCAAATAGGAATCCAGAGTGTAAAAAGCACTGTGACATCTTTTGCTCTGAGTTCTTGCAAACAGAAGAATTGCTGTGTTTGTTTTTTATTTTTGACTACAGAAAAATAACTAAACTAACATTTTCCAAGGGATGTCCATTGAAAACCACGGGCTTAAGTCCCTCCTTATTCAGGAAAGCACATAAGGACATGCTGACTTGTCACACTTTGGTGACTTGAGATTAACAAGTTGTAAAATTAGAGGGCAGGTTATGACCCCCACATAGTAATTCTTGAAGAATTTTTAGGTTGGGGAAAAAGATATCTGAATCACTTTTTAGTTGTGAGTGAGCACTATACGGACACGTCATCATGGGGACTATTTGAAGAAAACAGGTTGTGTTTGGGGTACCAACTTTGAGGGTGACATTTTGAGCTATAGGAAGAACATTTTAGTATTAATACAGTGGTTTGAAAATCAGTTTAAAGGCTGTGATATATCATTTCGTGACAATCTAGTTCCTTTCTTGTCATCCAATAGATAGTCTACAAATAAGTCAGTCTTTGGCATCCTCACCAGAAAGAGAGATCACCTTGGTGAATCTGAAAAAAGATGAAAAATATGGTTTAGGTAAGTTGATATCATCATTTATACCCCATAGTTTCTAAATACAAGAAACTAGAAGTGAAATAGTTTCTCTCACTGTTTCTTTTTTTTTTAACTGAGGAATCCTGGTCAGGGGACAGCAGCCTGGGCCAGTGAAATGGTCTTTGGACCTGAAATTTGGGGCTAGGGCTCTGTTCCTGGTTCTGAATAACTGGGAGATCTTGGGCAATTCTTTGTCTCATTTTCCCCATATGCAAAATGAGGATAAAGATAATGTATCTGCCTTTCTAAAACAATATTAATATCTCCATAACTGTTTCATTTAGTTTTTAATTCTATAGATCTGTAACCTACTAAAAAAAATCTCAATGCTGTTTGCAATCTAAAGAGAAAAAATCGTTCTATAACTGGGCTTTCAGGTTTGGTCTATGTTCAAGTGACAGAGATGGCTGTGAGATCTTAAAAACTATGCAGAAATCATTCTGAGCCAACTTTCTACTATGTAGCAT